>NC_064634.1:440051442-440374942 GCF_023864275.1 Schistocerca cancellata | reverse complement strand
AGATATTTTTTCAAATGCTCTTTCATTATGTCATATTCTTGTTGGAAATGTTACTATGTTTGTTGCACAGCTCGCAGTGTATGTGCGTGTTTTGGAGCACACCAGGATGAGTTTACAGTGTCTCCCGTGCCCTCTGAACTCCCCAGATTTAAACTTGATTCCACCAGGCTGTTTGGGCACTGCTCTCTTATCAAAGAAACCTACAGCAGCTGGCAACAACACAGGAGTTGGCATGGCTCCTCATCTCTGTCAGTACCTTGTAGAACTTAATGTAACCAGACAGTGTAGATCCAACCATCATTTTATTTATAAAAACTGTTATGTATATGATCTCATTAGGGTGAAACCACTCAAAAAATATTAACTTCATATGTTTTTTGAATGCTTAAGATATTGCATCATTGCCTTAGAACAAATTGTGCAAAAATTAGTCTGGCTGTTGACATACCTTATGTATTTACAATATGCACAATGTTAGTGGAGACTTTTGGGTATGATATACATAGTAGGTGCTGAAATAACAATTTGAGTTCTTCAGTTAAAGTGCACTTCCAGTGTACGCCGCTGTTGCAGTGCATGCCGTTATTTGTAACATCTTGCATGCTGATTGATGGAGCTGTATATTATGAATTTGGAATCAGTTGTTGGTAGCCATAGTTCCCATTCATAATTTTCTATGGTTTGTAAATAAAGTTGGTATTTTGTTCTGTTAGGTTAGACTGTAGCATCAGAATTTTTGGCAAAATGGGAAATAAGACATAAAAGTAGATTATTACAATGATGAATAATGTATACCCCAGGCTTTGCTACACATCAATCTGTTACGGCAGTTCTATTTTTGTGTCAATTCATTGGCTTTACCAACTGACAAGCGAATAATCACATTTCAACTTAACATTGGCCTTCATAGGTCAGTCAGTCTTTTTCCTCTCCAAGCAAAGAAATATGAAAATTGGTAACTGTCCTTAAAATTTGTGATAGATCAGTGAAAGTTATTCTGGCACTTTCCGTATTGAAAATAAATTTAATCAAGTCAAATGTTCACTGAAAGAAATAATTAGATTCAGTGTTACCCTTTGGCTACCGTATACAGTCAACTGAGTGGCTGTGACTGATATCAATGAATTGCCAACATCAGCATGCAATGCAGAGGCCACTGACACCGTAAGTGTGCATTGGAAAATTTTCTTCTGTTGATGCTTATGGGATGGAAGGATTGGCCTCTTCTTTCTAGTGTTGGGTGCCACGGAAGACAACCAAAGTGAGTATCACTGTTTTTGAAGTTGTCAGATTCTGTTCTGCAGTTGTCTGTCCTCATCTTTTTGTTCTTAGATGTATTTGGATTCTGTATTCTTTAGTTATGACATGATAAATAAGTATGTTAAGACAAACAAAAAAGTTTGCACCACTGAAGTAGTTGTGTTCGTGGAAGGATATACTGTATATGGAGCAAACCGTTTATATAAGAAATTCATCTCCTGAGTGCATTGCTATTGCAGTTTGACTCCTATTTTCTGGTAAGACAGGTCATAACAAAATTTAATAGAAGCAGGAAGAAACTGTGTCCTACACTTATTGCCAAAGTATCTTGTTTCTGGAAGATGATGCTTTATTTAATATAGAGGAATTGTGTGATAAAAAATTGAAACATTCTTAAACAAATCTTATTTTAGTACGATTTGTGGATTATAATGAATGTGATAGTGTGATGTCATTGTTTAGGCTGTTACAAAAGTGTCTTTGAGAAATGGTGAAATAGATACAGTTGGTCACTGTCAGCAGGTGTAATTTCATTACTCATGATACTTTTAAAAGTTGTAAAAGATCCCAGATTTTGAAATTATAAGGCTTGAAAGCTTTTTAACTTTTGCCAGTCTATTCCTCTTTCCTCTGCGAGGAAAGAATTAATAGTTTTAAAAGCTGGGAATAGTTTTTAGCTTTTAAATGTGTGTATTGATAGTTTTGAAATTTAATTTTGCCCTCTGCACAGTTGGGTACTGACCAGCAATTCTACCTCTTTGCGATTTTGAAAATTTCTCAAGTGAATTTTTGTTTTGTTATAAATAAATGCAGACACAGCTTAACTTGGTTAAGTCACACATTGCAAGCAAAATATTGGAAATACATGTGTTCAGATTAAATTTAAGATTTGTGAGAGTGTTGTGTAAAATTGATATGTCCCCATTTAGTTTTAAATGTCAGGTTTGAATAGGGCCTACTGAAAAGAGTTCTAAGATGCATTTGGTACTAGATATCCGAGGACAGTGTGTTCTTTTTCTGGACTAGATGGTGCTGCATATACTGACAGCAAACATTTGTGTCATAAAGACTTACATACAAAATCGAAGAGGTGGCTGTTCAACCTTTGTCAAGAACACAATAAATGAGCTGATAAGTGCATTGGGAAAGCTTGTCAAATATTAACCTATAAGGGAGTTCCTTTTCTATGCATGGCTGTGTACCTCTGCAAGCTAAGACTGTTGTTGACTTAAAATGGAATATTTTCATTTCTAAATTTTTTGGACCCTGAAGGATACCGGTGCTCAAATGCTGAATGCAAACATTACTTCTTTAATGTTCCTCCATGTGTGAGGTTCATTCAAATGAAACCTGGTCAGTGCATCTACCTTTCCCTTACACATAAGGTGGCGCCATCTATTGGTAGAGAGACTATCGCGTGCGCACTGTTTGATGTTGCTTAGCACCAGTGTGGTTTCACACCGAAGAGAAGGTGGTCACAAAAGTTATTGTCCACTATCAAACAGGCAGGCAAGTAAGCAGGGAGAACGAGGAGTGATTTGATTTTTGGTGGTGGAGGTAGTTGGAGACCATGATATGTATTGACGGCGGATGAAGGCAGTTTATGGTGAGTACAATCTTAGTAGTTAAAGTGTTGTGAAATGGCACAAACGATTCCTTGAGGGGCACAAGTCACTGGAAGGCAAATCTCGTCCTGGACAGGCTCATCATGTCATCACTCTGGAAATGGTTGCAGAGGTGAATGTTTTAGTCGTGGACAACTGCAGAATCACCATGGACGAGATCCATCATTTACCGGGTATTAGCATGGGAACCACCTAAGCCATAATGCATCAACATTTGAATTTACGAAAAATCTGTGCGCGGTGGGTTTTCCATCAACTGACCGTTGAAATGTGCAATACTCAAATGGCAGTTTTGGTGACTATTTTTGAGTGTGTGTACTGTGTATAACTAAATTTTTGAGTTAGTAAAATCGTTAGTTACTTTACACTAGTGACCAGGTTTCATTTGAATGGCCCTTGTACTGGTGAACCATAATCAGTTCCTGTACTCTTGGTTTTAAATAACCTTTGCCAGTTTCATTTTTATCCACAAGACTAGGTTAATTGATCACAACTCTCATACCCATGGTTTCAGCTCTGTTGCTGTTGGATTTAGTTGACTCCTGATCCAAACACTAAATCAAAATTGTACACCCGTAAGTCTCCATTTAACTTCGCAACTAGTTCCGTGCATTATCTTTGGACCTCTTAAAATAATTCCTGCAATAGTAGCAATTCTCAAGTAAGATGGTCAGTTAACATGGAAACACCTTAGTTTCTACGGCAATAAAATAGTTAATGTTAAAACTGTAATCACAGTTTACAGTTTTAACATGAATGAATACTCTACTAGCTCAGATTGTATATATTGAAGATGTAATTAATATAATAATACAATAACAGTGTGTTGTTTCACAATTTTATCAGCTGAAAATAATGATTTTATATTTCACCAATGTGATGCTGTGAATACTTTCATGAATGTCATGATGGTCAGACGACTGAAACTATTTTTATAAATAAAATACTTTACCAGGAGCTCAAGGCAGTAATAAAACATTTTTCAAATATGTAAGAGCTGTGGGACACCATCTCCTGATAATATGTTATTATTGTTAATTTGTTTTACTGTGTATAGGCCATCCGAAGACCATGTTTCAATTCCAATTTTTTATTCATTTCTTTTCTTCTAGTATGCTTTCATCTGTACACCGTATTTCTTCTTTCTGTCTTCAGACCATTTTCAACCAATCTTTTTACCTACCTGTTCTTGGAATCCATCCATTTTCAATACTTTTCTCAAATGGCTTCTCTATTGCTTATATCTCCTTTTTGTATTCTTTCTTTCTGAATCCTTTTTTACTTCGTTGACCCAGCTTGTTGGTGACTTCTGTCCCCACAATTATTTTTTAATATTATTAGTTAATCTACTGTCTTGCATTTGAAATAAATGTCCAGAAACATGAGTCTTCTTTTTCTCATTAGGTTTGAAATATTTTCTATATTTTGGTATATTTCAGAATTATATTGTGATTTCCAGCCTTCTGCAGTGCTTTCTGGTTCTAATATTTTCCTTGGAATTCACCTTTCTGGTACTTCCAAGTATAGTTTAATGCCAGGCATTCACTTGCATGTAGGCATTCTTGTTCACTTTCGAGTTGTAATGTCTTATTTTTGCATTTTTGGATAGGCACTTTATATTCTAGAGGTCTTTGGTGAGCCCATATCCCCTCCCCATTTCAAGCAACCTTCCCTCTTTTACAGATTGTTCCAAAGTGTTGTCCTGGATTATCTCCCCTAGATACTTGAATTTTTTTACCCTCTTCATTTGGCCAATATCTGTTTCCAGGAGTTGTGGAACATCCTCAACGTTTGTTACATTTTTTTTTCTGCAGATATTCTTAATCCAGTTCTGGTGGCGATTTCTTCCAGGAGATTTGTGCTATAGCAGATGCCACATTTTCAAAAAGTATAGCAGAATCATGTGCAACTGCAAGACAGTTGATTTTGATCTTCTTGCTTCCTAACCTTATAGGCAAGATGTTGAGTTCAATAAGTTTTCGTTCCAAATTCTCCCTATTCTCTCTAACACACTGTTAAAAAGCATTGGGGATAGGCCATCACCTTGTCATACACCTGTTTTTGTTTTGAAAGGCTGTGAAATTTCTCTTAACTTTACAGACTGTATCTGTAAGTGTTTCACAGATTAGGTTTGCCAGTTTAGACTTTACACAAAATTCTCGAATTATTTTATCCATAATTTCATCATCAATAGAATGAAAAGCCTTTTTGAAATCCACAAACATTATTACAGTGTCCTTTGAATTAAGTAACCTGTCGTGAATTAATGACTTGAGGTTAAATGTTAATTCTGAACATGACCTTCCCTTCCCAAAACCACCTTGATATTTGCCTAAATGACTTTGCTAAAAAGGTTGTCTGCACTTGCTTTTACATCCTGTTTCTTACCATTTTTGTGGACTGGATGTGTCAATACAACTTTCTGGTCCTCTGG
Organism: Schistocerca cancellata; assembly: GCF_023864275.1. NCBI lineage: Eukaryota > Metazoa > Arthropoda > Insecta > Orthoptera > Acrididae > Schistocerca > Schistocerca cancellata. The sequence continues at coordinate 440,369,623 of NC_064634.1, read as the reverse complement.
GATCTTTACTGTTCTCCAGATATCTTCAAAGAGTAAATTTAGCTCATTTGCTGTATTTGATTAGAATCACTTCAAAAAGTTCTTCCATGATTGAATATTCTCCACTAGCTTTGTTGTTTTTTAGGGTTTTAATTATTTCAATTTCTTACATATTTTGTGGTAAACCTTCTTCCAGATTTTCATTAATATCTGAGGATTCTAATTTGGAATGTTCAGGTCAGTTCAGAAGCTGATGAAAATATCTTGATAGGATTGCATGATTTTCAGTATTGCTTAACTCAATGTTGCCATTTTCATTTTTGAAACAGATATTTGGAGTTTCATACCCCTTTAATTTGTTCTTAAAAGTTTGATAAGTCATGGGTATTATTTTTTACAGATTTTTTGTTTATTTCCAAAAGTTTCTCCTTTCCAAAGTCTCTTTTGGTATTTGTGATTAACTGGCTGTTCAATTGCTTTATTGTTTAAACTGATCATTATCTTAAATTTTCTATGAGCATTTCCTTTTTTATTTTTTGACCTCTCTCCTCTCTGCTGTGGCTGCTTCATATATTTCATTCCATCATATTTTCCTTTTATTTGCTATTGCCCCATTATTAATTGCTTTGGATATTTCTTGCCAGTAGTGTGTCGGTATTAAATTCTATTATTATTATTCAAAATAATCGCAATACTTAAGTGCTGAACAATGGAAACTCCAGGTTGGAATATCAACAATATAAGGAAAAGGAGAGATTGCTGCTCACTGTAAACATGGCACGAATTGCAAATAGGTACAGCGAATTGTGTAATTTTTAAGCTGACTACTGAAAGTAGTCCACTGAAAAAACATTTCAAATCATGATGTTGATATAATTTGTTACAGGAGGGCAAAATTGTTTCGCTATGACAAATCAGAATCTCCACCTGAATGGAAAGAGAGAGGTACAGGAGAAGTAAAGCTACTAAGGCATATTACGAAAAATACTGTCAGAGTTGTTATGCGAAGGGACAAAACATTGAAATTATGTGCAAACCACTTTGGTAAGTTACCTGATACTGATATACCATCTTTTATGATATCTCCATCTTTACTCATTTTCAATATTGAATGGTGTTGTTAAAGTAGTGTGTTTGTTTGCAGTGACACCATGGATGGACTTGAAACCAAACTGTGGCAGTAACAGATCGTGGGTTTACAGTGTAGATGCTGAATTTGCAGACGGTGAAGTGAAGAAAGAACTGCTGGCAATGATGTTTGCAAATCCCGAAAGTAAGTTCTGTTGCAGCTTGTAAGGGATGAGGCTCCACATGTCAAATTTCTCTCTTCAGGTGTAGTGAGCAGAATATGCAAGAAGTGTTTTTTCCATCAGTTTTTCACACATTTTTTCTGTCATTTGTGCTTAATAGCACTGTAATTGACTAATGTAACACTTCGGACACAAAATATTGTTGAAGTAAGGAACAATAGTTTCTAGGTCTGGAATTATTGTGGCAACTACTTCAGAATTTTCTAGGCAGATATATTGTCATTTAACAAGAATTGTTGTCACCTGCCTCCTTCTGTTGATAATGCAATGTGAAAAGATGCAGTCTCACCAATAAAAGCAGCAGTGTCACAGATGATATACTGTGGGACAGTGGTCATAAATGAGCAGTTGTCAGTGGATGTGTCACTACATACCATGGTAGCATTGATGTGATAAAAATACCTTGAAAGACATCTCATTCATACTAATACGCCATGTTCAGGGAGACTTCAACATCCATACTACCATAAAATAAGAAGCACTGATAAGCCATTTTGGATTATCAATAGATGAATCAAAAAACTTTTAAAGCCATTCAGAATGTTATAAGCTGCAGTATGTAGTTGCATACAACAGGCTGGACTTGTTAACAGTGAAGTTGCTCAGTAAGGAAAACTAAGAACTTATATTCTTGATGAGTGGTGTTCAAATGCCCATTCTTCCATCTTGACTTTGGTTTTCTGAAATCATGTAAGAGTTAAATGCTGGGACTATTGCTTTACAAAAGAACATAGCTGATTTCCTTCTGTATTCTCTTCCTCTGTGCTCATGTACAGCCTCTTCCTCTTGTAATAAAGTGGATTTGCTTATGTGCCACAAAAAGTCACAGGCCAGCAGAAAAGCCAGGTGATATTGGTGTGTTTGTGTCAATTGGTGCATTAGCTCTATGGAAAAAAGATACTTCAGAGATTACAGTGTATGGCTAATGGACGTTCTTTGGTACACCTTAAATTCATTGGGCTTCTCCAGTGTAGTAGTATTGTGGATGCTAGTAACCAGAGAACTTCCTAATGTCACATGGTTAAAACATACTGCTAGTGAATATGTTTTGGAGTGTTTGTGGCATTACAGTGGCATGTGAAAGTACTTTGACTCAAATCTGTAGAAGGAACCTAGCAAACCTGCCTCAAATTCTTGGTACAAATACTCTTAACAGAAACAGTTTGAACAAGCAGTGCTTGACTATAATTGTCCCATTTCCTTTGTGTGTGGTTAGGCCCATATTTGATACTGCTGAACTTCTCTTGTTTTGCCAGTGCTAGTTTGCTTTTTATGTCCTCCTTGCCCCATACATCATGGGTTTTTTTGCTGTCCAGTTAGCAGAATTCTTTAACTTTGTTTACTTTGTGATACCCAGTTCTGGTAAGTTTCTCACTGTTGTCATTTCTGCCACTTCTCACTGCTGTAGACTTTTTTCAATTTAGTCTCAGTTCCATGTTCTGTGTTCATTATTATTCAATCTATTCAACATACCTAGTAATTCTTCTTTACTTTCCCTGAGGATAGCAGTGTCATCAGCGGTTCCTATCATTGATATTTTCACCCTGAATTTTAATCCCCCTCTTTAACCTTTATTTCCATAATTGCTTCTTCAGAATACAGATCAAAAAGTTGGGGTGAAAGACTACATCCCTGTCATACACCCTTTAACCAGAGACTTTGTTGTTGGTTTTACATCTTATTGTTTTGTTTTGGTTCTTGTATGTATTGTGTACTACCCTCCTTTCCCTGTAGCTTACCTGTGTTTCCCTTAGAATTTCGAACATCTTGAACCATTTTACATGGTTGAATGCTTTTTCCAGGTCCACAGATTTTATGAGCAACTCTTGACTTATTATTATCGGCTGCAATGTCAGGATACCTGTCTGGTGCCTTTAACTTTCCTAAAGCAAAACTGATTGTCATTTAAAAAAATCTTCAATTTTCTTTCCCATTTTTATGTATACTATTCTTGTGAGCATGCATGAGCTGGTAAGCTGAGTGTGCAATATTTCTCCCTCTTGCTGTCTTTGGAATTATGTGAATGATGTTTTTTCCTGATTGTTGCCACTTTCCCGAATTGCTTTAGAAAATCTGATGGAATGTTGTCAATCTCTTCTACCTTATTTGATGTTAAGTCATCCAGAGCTCTTTTAAATTCCAATATTGGATCATTGATAAACTTCTGTTTAGTCTTCTATCGCAGCACAACAAAATCCGCCCCCCCCCCCCCCCCCCCCACCTCCCGTCCCACTTCCTTCATAGTGGCCTCCAGTGTACTGTTCTCTCTTCTCCCTACATTTAACAGTGGAATTTCATTGCACTCTTAATTTTATTGCACTTTTTTATTTCACTGAAGGTTGTTAACTTTCAATTTCGTCACCTTTTTCATGCAGCCATTTCACCTTAGCTTCCATGCACTTTCTATTTATTTCATTTCTAAGTGACTTGTATGTCTGTATTCCTGAATTTCCCTGAAAACTTCTGTACTTCCTTCCTTTATCAACCACCTAAAGTATTCGTTCTGTTACCTGTGGTTTCTTCACAGTTATGTTCCTTGTACCAACTTTGAAATATAGAAAGTCCTTGATCACACAATTCTAGTAAGCATTATGCATTTCAGAATTTCATCATCAGACTGAAGCTGTGGATTGAGGTGTACAAGAAAATTAATGATAGCAAATATGTACGTAATAACATAAGTATTCATCTAAATATTCCTATATACAGAAATTTCAGTTTGTATTGTACTTACATAAAAATCATACTTTAGTACAAAGCTCACGAAAATGAGCACATTGACTAAAATACAGACCTCATCTCATCTCATCTAGGCATATTTGACAATCTCATTATATATTCGGATAGTAGGATTGCCAAACTGAATGTACGACTAAGCTATCACCAAATGTAGTCATACTACAATAGATGAACGTGTAATAAATAATATAACAATTATTTAGGAGAGCCCAGATTAGTGGGAACAACTTTAAATAAAAAAGTAACTATTATACAATAAAAGGAAATTTTCTAACATTTTAGTTTAGTGTTAGGTTGTATAACTATACAGCTGTTACCAGTTCACCACATAACAGAAAGAAATGTTACACGGGTACGACCAACTGTAATCATTACACTAGTTGAACAAACAGTGGATGATGATCAGTATAATCATTTAGGTAAGGCAAGATGAATTTCAACAGTTTGAAATAAAATATTACAATTCTTTATTTTATATTAAGAAACTTAAAGATGTTGTTGTTGTTGTTGTTGTTGTTATTGTTGTGGTCCTCAGTCCAGAGACTGGTTTGATGCAGCTCTCCATGCTACTCTATCCTGTGCAAGCTTCATCATTTCCCAGTACCTACTGCAACCTACATCCTTCTGAATATGTTTAGTGTATTCATCTCTTGGTCTCCCTCTACGATTTTTACCCTCCATGCTGCCCTCCAATACTAAATTGGTGATCCCTTGATGCCTCAGAATATGCCCTACCAACCAATCCCTTCTTCTAGTCAAGCATAATGGTCATACTATTCAGAAATAAACTGATTTCGTGTGGATTTATATGCAAAGCAATGCGAACATGTACAACAGTACAAAATTGTAGAGCTATCTATAAGAAAATAAACTCATTGAATTGCTATAAAAACCCAAACATTCAACTTTTGTAAGGTTAACCACAATGTAATACAAATGTAATGTAATTCTATTTGATACGAGAAGTTAAAATTACTGTGTCCATAATGAGGAACGCATAGTGAGGAAGCATGTGCGTGTTGTGATAAAATTAAAAAGTAAATCAAATGAATAGAATGAAGTACTAATATTGATGAAATGCAAAGTACCGATGCACTACACATAGTCTATAATTAAAGGAGCTACACTGCGAGGCAGTTACACCGCGGTGGTGGCTTGCAAGATCAGTGGCTCCATCTCTTGGCGTCCAGTGAATGTATAGAGGAAGCCTGGCAGGACAGCAACCATAGACTGGGTATGAAAATGGTGGCACCATCTAACAGGGCCTAACATACTAACGTATATTCAGCTATAACGGTTGCATCTTATATAGCTCATGAATTCTGAGATATTTGTGGTCATTAAGTGACCAACGCGACTGACAGATGTGATGTGTGTAGATTTAAAATTCTTCCAAAACGTCTTAAGACAGCTATGAGAAGCAGCATGTGAAACCTCAAGTCCTTTGGCAATCGGCAACAAGCCATGCTTCTTTGTTTTTAAATGCTATCCCAGAGCACTGGCATTGCTAGGATATGAATACTTTCTCTATCTGGACCGAAATCTCTCCCCCATTTTACCAATATATAAATTACTGCTATCTCCACATTGTATCTCATATACACCTGGCTAACTCCCTTGGTTTCCGTCCTACGTCATACCATAATAGCATGTGCCAATTACCTCTAATTTTAAATGAAACATTGTGATATTAGCCTTTTTCAGAACTTTTGCAATTTTATCACGGAGGGGCCATTGTAGGTTACTCTAACAAAATGACCTTTTTTGGCTACCTGTGTAGAGTAAAACCATTTACAAATGCTTCCAGCTTTATACCCACTTACTACACCCATTTCAACCGATATTATCTATATCAGTTTTATATTTATATTGTACGACACCAGTTATTGGTTGCAAATGTCTTCTATTCGGATTATTGAGTAAAAACTCACACTAACATTGTTTACGGTGTTACCTAAAGACACACATTTCATGCTTTTGGTATATGAGGTTCTTTTCCATGAAGGTAGCACAAATGTAATTTTGTAAAGTTGTTCACAAGGTTCTGACATGTAGTTATACCGGGTGATCAAAAAGTCAGTATAAATTTGAAAATAAACCACGGAATAATGTAGATAGAGAGGTAAAAATTGACACGCATGCTTGGAATGACATGGGGTTTTATTAGGACAAAAAAAACTACAAAGTTCACAAAATGTCCGACAGATGGCGCTGGACAGCAAAACATCAGTGACTGCGCATGACAATTGTGTATAAAAGGAGCTGTAATGAGAGAGAGAATCAGACGTGCCAGCTGTCGCAGCATGTTGACGTTACCTGAAAAGGTGCTTTTAGTGAAGCTGTATTATCAGAATGTGGAATGTGCTAGTTCAGCACTATGATCCTATCGCCATAGGAAGGGGATTCGAACGGGTAAAGGTCCGGCGGGTTCTTCTATGCACGGGGAAGTCAGCGATCATGCAGTCGCACGTTGCACCGGCATTCCATACACTACTGTTTGGTTGGCACCGAGGCATACCCTCCGATGCTATCTGTACAAAATCCATTGGCATCATGAACTGTTACCTGGCGATTTAGTGAAGTGGAGGGCATTTACGGTGTGGGCGTTTCAAAAGATGGCAGATGATGATCGGTTGAGTAACGTGTTATGGACCGACGAAGCTCGTTTCACGCTCAGAGGGTCTGTCAATGCCCACAACTGCAGAATTTGGGCTACCGAAAATCCTAGAATTGTCATGGAAACTCCATTGCACGACGAGAAAGTCACGGTATGGGTTGGGTTTACCACATCTACCATTATCGGGCATTTTTTCTTTGAGGAAATGCATGATTCTGGTTTTGTAACTGCTACTGTGACAGGTGAGAGGTATGCCGATATGTTACAGAATCACATCATCCCCAGCCTGGCTGAGAAACACCTGTTGGAACGTACGATGTTTATGCAGGATGGCGCTCCACCCCATATTGCTAGACACGTGAAAGATCTCTTGCGCACGTCGTTTGGTGGTGATAGTGAGCTCAGCCGACACTTTCGTCATGCTTGGCCTCCCAGGTCCCCAGACCTCAGTCCATGCGATTATTGGCTTTGGGGTTACGTGAAGTCGCAAGTGTATCGTGATCAACCGACATCTCTAGGGGTGCTGAAAGACAACATCCGACGCCAATGCCTCACCATAACTCCGGACATGCTTTACAGTGCTGTTTACAACATTATTCCTAGACTACAGCTATTGTTGAGGAATGATGGTGGACATATTGAGCATTTCCTATAAAGAACGTCATCTTTGCTTTGTCCTACTTTGTTATGCTAATTATTGCAATTCTGATCAGATGACATGCCATCTGTCGGACATTTTTTGAACTTTTGTATTTTTTGGTTCTAATAAAACCCCATTTCATTCAAAGCATGTGTGTCAATTTGTACCTGTCTATCTAACATTATTCCGTGATTTATTCAGTTTTCAAATTAATGCTGACTTTTTGATCACCTGGTATATAAAATCAGGAGGCAAGGTATAAGGAGTTGCAGACAATTGTTGAAGTGGCTATAGCAAATGAGTATAAAGCTAGAAATAGTCATAAATTGTTTTATTCTATACAGAAGAAGAAATCCAAGGTAGTCAAAAAAGGGGATAAAAAGGTTGTTTTATTAGTCCAACATACAATGATCCCCACTGTGACAAAATTGCACAAGTTTCCAAAAGACTATCAATATTTTACTTAAAATGAGGGGTAATTTACAGATGCGATTATGTTATGATATAGGCTGGGGACCAAGGAGTAGTTTTAGTAAACCAGATGTACATAAGATACAATGTGGAGACTTGATAACTTCTATATCGATAAGATGGGAAGAGATTTCAGTACTAAATACAGAGAGCACTCGTATCCTAGTAATGCCAGTTTTCTGGGACAGCATTTGAAAAACGAAGCAGTATGGCTTGTTGCCAATAGCCAAAGGACTCGAGGTTGCATGTCACCTCTCATTGTCGTGTGTCAGATATTTTGGAAGAATTTGAAATATATACACAATGTATCTGCCAGATGCATTAGTTGCTTAATGAGCAGTTTTTCAGTGAGAACTGGTTCTTAGATTGATTTGAAGACATGATATGAAATGTATCTCGGATTTGACCCAGTTGCACTAAGGTTGCTTAGTTTAGCCATAATCATCTAGAATTTGTGAGCTATATATGATGCAACCATTATTGCTGCAGATATGTTAGTATCTTCTGCTCTGTTACGTGGTGCCAAAATTTTCATGAACAGTCTGATGAGGCTGTCTTGCTAGGCTTTACCTATAGATTCACTGGACACCAAGAGATAAAGACCTGTTCTTGAAAGCTGCCACCATGATGTATCTGGTATGCAGTGTGGCTCGTTTAATCAGAGGCAGTGTGTAGTGCATCGGTACTTTGCATTTCACCAATATTAGTACTTCATGCTATTCATTTGACTACAGTTTTATCACAACTCTTGCATGCTTCCTCGCATGTGTTCCTCATTATGGACACAGTAATTTTAACTTCTCATATCAAGTATAATTACATTACATGTATCTTACATTGTGGTTAACCTTACGAATGTTGAATTTTAGGGTTTTGCTAGCAATTCAATTAGATTATTTTCACATGTATGGCCCTACAATTTCCTACTGTTGTACATGTTCGCATTGCATTCCATATAAATCCAAATGTAATCCATTAATTTTTAAATAGTATGACCACTATTTCAGCATTAAGATTGCCTAGGCATCAGTCTTTTGTCAACCAATGATACTGACTGTACATCCTCAACCACAATATGCTAATAGGTTTCTTTTGTATGTCCTCGTGCATATACTAGCTGAGCTATTATATATATATATCTGACATTATACCTTTAAGTTTTTTAAATATAAAATAAGGAAAAGAATTGTAATATTTTATTTCAAATTGTTGCCATTCATCTAGGCTTACCTAAATGGTTATATTACACATCATCCATTGTCTATTCAACTAGTGTAATGATTACAGTTGGTTGTGCTCACGTAACATTTCTTCTTGTGATTGCTGTAAACTGATAACAGCTGAATAGTTATACAACCTAACAATAAATTAAAAAATTAGAAAAATCCCTTTTTTATTTCAAGTTGTTGCCACTAATCTGGGCTTGTCTCACTGATTGATATATCATTTATTACATGTTTGTCTATTGTAGTATGACTTTATTTGTAACATTCTATTTTGTGATGATTGTAAACTTAGTCCTTCACAACTTATATTTTCATTATTATATATATTGGTTTTATACTATACTGTAACACAACAGTTTCTGGTTGCAAATGTCTTCTGTTGTGATCTTTGGTTAAAGACACTCTCTGTAATGTTATTCACGGTTTTACCTAATGACGCACACTTCATGCTTTTACTGTATGAGTTTCTCTTCCACAAAAGTAGCACAAATGTAATTTTGTGAAGTTGTTCACGAGATTCTGACAAGTACTTAAACAGAAAGCCTAGAAGTCTGTAAAATTACTCTTTGATTTCCTTCCACCACCTACTGGCCTTCGTTCACTTCTTTGATAGCTTAAATGCTACACTGTTTGGCACTGGTTCTATTCGAATAGACCTCAGCATTGTCAAGTATGCCTAGATGAGATGAAATCTGTGTTACATTTAGTCTCTGTGACCTCTTTCATGAGCTTTGTATTAAAGTTTGATTTTAATGTAAGTAGAATACTAATTGAAATTTCTGTTTGTTGGAATACTTAGATGCATACTTATATCATTATGTACATATTTGCTATAATTAATTTTTCTTGTCCTCTTCATTCCGCAGCTTCACTCTGATGAAATTTTGAAACACATAATGCTTAATAAAGAATTGTGTGATCAAGGCCTTTCAATATTTGAAATTTGTGCCTGCCTCTACCATGGATGTGTGTGGGTGGTTTGAAAAGTTCTTGGAGCTGAATAGAAAAAAAGTACATACATTGCTGAAACATTTTTTTATTTTTCATTGGAGTCTCCTTGTAGATTAAAGCACTTGATCCAACAATGTTCCAGTGCCTTGATCCCATCTAGAAAATGAGTTTTCTCCAGGCCTGCAAAATAGTTGTTAACTCCGGCTATCAATTCTTCGTTTGAAGTGAATCTTCATCCACCAAGAAAAATTTTCAGTTTTGGGAAGAGATGGAAGTCTGACGGAGCCATATCAGGTGAATACGATGGATGTGCCAACAATTCATACCTTAGTTCATGTAATTTTGCCATGGCGACGGCACGTGTGTCAAGTGTTGCGGCACCCATCTTGCAGATAATTTTTTTCACTTTTAATTCTTCATTTAAAATGTGATATACCCTTTCAGGTGCCACCCCAAGGGCAGCAGAGCACCCTGAAACTCTGTCCACTCCTCCTCCCTCTTTGACAAGGCTGTTGGCAGATTATACCGGAAGTTTCCGGCTGCCATTGCTGCTGGTTTTTATTATTATTATTATTATTATTATTATTATTATTAAAAATTGAAGCAATGGGTAGGTTCAAATCCGGGATCTAAGATGTTTTCATTACTAGTCACACACATTGTCCTTATATTTAGATTTGGATTACTGAAAAAGAAGAAATATCTTTGACTAGCTGTGCTATTATAAGGAATCTCTGTGTGCTCTAGAAATTAGGCATTTTGAATGTATTGTCAGTATTTGATTTAAGATTTGATAAGAGCAGCAAATTTAATGATAAATTATTCAAGGTAGTAGCATGGTTAAGTGAAGGTCAAATAAGCAAATATATTTTTAGTTCTAATTATGATGTGCTTATTTTTGACAATAAAAACATTAATCAAAACTTAAAGTTCAACTCTCTTTCCCTCTTTCCAAATCCAATTTCATAAAAAGGGGTTTCCATGGAATAAAAGTAAACTTTTGAATGATCTTCTATAATTACCTTTAAAATCATGGTTGGTGGTAATGATACATCACCCCATATGCCCTTTCCAAATTGTATCTAACACTGTATTTTGCTGTATCCCTCCCCTATTTAAGAGTTAATTGCTACTAGAATTAAAAACACATTTGCTTATTTGACTTCATTGAATCTTGCTATGACCTTGAACAATGTATCATTTTCTAAGTAAAATTTGCCACTCTTTCCAAATCCTGAATCAAATGTTAGGGTTCCCATAAAGAAACCCTTTAATCTCCAAATTGCCTTGAAAATCACATAAAGGTCATGGCCATGACTAGCAGTGCATAACCCTCTTGTTGAATATTTTACCTCTGCATTATAGCATAACTCTGGTATGTGAGAGTAATCTGTGAAATGATAAAACTATACATGAGAAGTTTGGAAGAGCACATAATGCAGTGTTCTACTGTTCCATCCATTGTACAGTATTTAAATTTAAAGAACATTAGAAGTATACCATTTAAAGATCTTTCGTGTACAGCAATTGGGCAAAGTTGAAATGATGATCAAACAGCAACACTACAGTAGTTCCAATTCAAATACTGTACTGCACAGCATTGTATAAAATACACACATAATTACAACACTGTCTGCAACCTACTGAAAGATCATTTTTCTGCTGCTATGAAGCAGCAATCTTCAATTGCAGGCCATTTCATCTATTTTCTCCTGTACATGTTGTTTTATGTACATCATATGTAACAAATAAATATTGTTCGGTTCACTTTCTCTCCATCCATATAATCACTATTTCATCCTTATCTTTGACCACTTTACTTCTTTCATTTTGAACAGTATCAATAATGTTATTGTCATGGTTCCTCATGATTGGTAATTGCCCTGCCTTCAGAGTCTTTAAAATCACTATTGCACTGCAGAATACCATGTGGAGATGGGATGTTACTGCTGTTGGAAGCTGGGTAACTACCTTCTTCAGCTGTTGCATTCTCTTCAATGGAACACTTGTTAGATGTTCTTGTCAGTGGCCAGATTTATGTCAAGCATAATGAATACACTAGATTCTGAGGATTTATAAATTCCAAGAACATTTTCTCCACCTGAATTTACCTTATGGTGACAATGAGCTTCAAATACTTGGATGATACCATTATACAGAGGCTGAATTAATGCTGTTGTGTTTTGAGGCAAAAATTCATCTTCTGACTACATCAGCAGCTGGATAAGCCTGACAGTGATATTGTATTTGTAGAGCTTCTTCCCAGCTAACTGATCACAGGTGCTTTCTCGCTCAGGAACCGAACTATAAGCATTCTTGAATGCTTGTATGTGAACTGTAATGATATGGTTACATTCTTGAGGCGTCTAGGGCCTTTACTTTAACTTTTTATTATTATTTTTTTCTCATTTTGTTCGCTTTCATTCGTTGCATGAGCTCGGGGCAGACGTCGTCAGTCATCCGTTTAAGTTTGTTGTTGATCGATTAACTCAGTTTTTTTATTACAGAGGGCAGCTAACCCTCTGACCGAACACGCTGAGCGACTGTGCTGGCAGACTTGAACATAGAGACTTCGGCTTACAGCTAACTGATTTATTTATTTATTTATTTATTTATTTATTTATTTTTTTTTTTTTGAGGAGGAGAGGAATTCTGTCTTCATTTTGAAACCCACCATATTTTCTGAATTTTTTACTCTGACTTTTCGGGATGGAATATGTAAAATTTCAGGAAATTGTGAAGCAAATTCGCCATTGGAAGACCTTCCTTCTCTTTCAGAAGTCATTTGACTAATTCAGTGGCATTCCCAGCTTGAAATCCGTCTATTGATAACAATAAAGTGTTTGTTGCAGTGTAACTTGAAGTGAACTTTTGCAGCCAGCCACTGTGGCCGAGCGGTTCGAGGCGCTTCAGTCCGGAACCACGCTGCTAGTATGGTCGCAGGTTCGAATCCTGCCTCGAGCATGGATATGTGTGATGTCCTTAGGGTAGTTAGGTTTAAGTAGTTCTAAGTCTAGGGGACTGATGACCTCAGATGTTAAGTCTCGTTGTGCTTAGAGCCATTTTTTTTTAACTTTTTCAGTTTGGGCTTTAATAATTGGTGAGAAGTGACACAACATGGCGACAGCCCTGATATAATGATAGTAAGAGAAACCCAGGGTTGGGATTGTTAATACTCTGCTTCGGTTATCTGTACACCTTTTTCTTCTCAGGGCCTGAAGGTTGCAAGCGGTAAATATTACAGAAATGACACATGCAGACTGTAATAAGATTTTCATTCTGCATTACATCAAAGTATGTGCTATATCAGACTGCAGTGTATTAGTCTTTTACTGTATTTTATTGCGCACATTAAGTTCATGTTCAAAACTCTGACATGTTTGATCTCATACACTTCTACCTCTTAAGTTTCACTATTATTACCATATAATGTAACATGTGCAGCTAATGTGGGCATGTCATTAGTAAGCAAACTTGGTGCAGGAAGAGAAAATTAGTGGTGGGGATATTTTTAGTATAACCATGCAAAACACATCTACTTCCTGCTGTTTGATTTATTTGAAGGTTTGCTGTTTGGAAGGGTAAGTGGTGCTTGGAAAGAAAAAAGCCTGTATCACATAGGAGTGACTTTTTGTTTCTCAGAAAGGGAAGGGTCTCACCGTAGTGCCAAATTTTTCAGTAACACATCTGTACACACTAGGCATTCTGGTCGCGCAGCCAAAGATAGCGGTCCCACGTGCGCACGAGAGAGAGAGAGAGAGAGAGAGAGAGGGGGGGGGGGGGTTTGCTGCCTGGACTCCAGCCCTACTTTACTTTCTTTGTAATCAGAGCACTTCTCTCCTGGTGTTTCAGTACCTTGAGAGTATTTCAAACATCTTGCACCACCCTGCATTGTCACACCAATTAATGGTTCACAAATCTTATTAAAGTGTCTGGATTTTTTTGTAAGGCTTGTTGCTATCATTAAATGTATCATCTGGACTGCCTCATTGGTGCTGTAACCTTTTCTAAAGCGAAAGTAATTCTCTTTTTCATTCTTCTGTATTTAATTCTGGTCAGCAACTTGGAATCATGAACTTTAAAGCTGGTAATGGAATAGCCTCTACAATTATTACCTCTTGCTATCTCCAGAATTGCATGGATGATATTGTTCCAAAAGTCTGACATTAAATTTCCAATCTTGCCGATTCTTCATATTATTTTGCGAAGGTGCTTGGTTGTTCCTTCTCCTAATGATTTTAGAAATTCCAAAGAAATGTTATCTGTCCCTTAAGCCTCATTTTATCACAAGTCTTTCAAAGATCTGTCAAACTTCATCTCTAATGCAGGATCTCCTTTGTCCCACAAATTGACATCTATTTCTTCTTCTATTATGTTATCTTATGATTTGTTAGGTACCAGTTAAGGCTGTCCTCGGGATTTAAATATTGCTTGTGTTGTGGGCATCATACAGTGCAAAAACATTTATCCCAAACCCAAGAGACATGTTGGATATTGCTGTATGAACCTGCATCTCCACTGTCTAGTTCTTAGTTTCCATCAGTTGTTAAAAGGTTTCCTAGACTGTACTTATCCCTGCACTTGATTATAAATCAATTAAAAATGGATGCATGTAAACAAATTAGTTAATTATTATTCTCTATGCTCTTGATTCTTCTTCTTGTTCAAACCATGAAATTGAAAAGGGAACAGGGAACACTTTAACAAAGGCATAGACTACACAGTAATGTCCCTATCAACATGTTTCAGACTAGGTGTTACTTTTGCAGTGCTTTTGTTGGTCACATTTATTTTTTGGAAAAAGAAAAGAATGCTCCTGACATACATTAGCATCAAAGAAACTGGTATAGGCATGCATATTCAAATACAGAAACAAATAAACAGGCAGAATACAGTGCTGCTGTTGGCAACACATATAAAAGACAAAGGTCTGGCACAGTTGTCAGATCAGTTACTGCTGCTAAAATGGCAGTTTATCAAGGTTTAAGTGAGTTTGGACGTGTGGTGTTATAGTCTGAGTGTGAGTGAGTGTTGGGACACAGCACCTCTGAGGTAGCGATGAAGTAGGGATTTTCCTGTATGACAATTTCATGAGTGTTCCGTGAATATCAGGAATCTGGTGAAACATCAAATCTCTGATATCGCTGCAGCCAGAAAAAGATCCTACATGAATGGGCCCGACGACGACTGAAGAGAATTGTTCAGTGTGGCGGAAGTGCAACCTTACTGCAGATTGCAATGCTGGGCAATTAAGAAGCATCAGCCGTGTGAACCATTCAACGAAACATCGTCAATATGGGCTGAAGGCCCACGTGTGTACCCTTGATGACTGCCCGACACAAAGCTGTACCCCTTGCATGGGCCCATCAACACCGATATTGGACTGTTGATGACTGGAAATATGTTGCCTGATTGGATGAGTTTCGTTTTAAATTGAATGCAGATGGATGTTTACAGGTATGGAGACAATCTCTTGAGTCCATGTACCCTGCGTGACAGCAGGGGACTGTTCAAGCTGGTGGAGTCTCTGTAATGGTGTGGTGCAGTTGGAGTGATGTGGGACCCCTGATACGTCTATATACAACTGACAGGTGACATGCATGTAAGCATCCATTCATGCCCATGGAGAATTCCGACAGACTTGGGCAATTCCAGTGAAACAATGTGAGACCCCACACATCCAGAATTGCTATAGAGCGGCTCCAGGAACACTCTTCTGAGTGTAAACGCTTTCACTGGCCACGAAACTCCGAAAGGCATGAACATTATTGATTATATCTGGGATGCCTTGCAACATGCTGTTCAGAAGAGGCAACATGCTGTTCAGAAGAGATATCCACCCCTGGATACTCTTACGGATTTGTGGACACCCCTGCAGGATTCATGGCATCAGTTCCCTCCAGCACTACTTCTGACATTAATAAAGTCTATGCCATGTCATGTAGTGGCACTTCTGCGTGCTTGTGGGGGTCCTACATGATTTTGGGCAGGTGTACCAGTTTCTTTGGCTCTTCAGTGTACATTACATTTACTAATAATGTAATCTCCTTGTACATCACTTTAGTTGGGAGCACAGTCTAGTTCTAAATCAGGGATGTGTTGATATTCTACCACTGTCTCATCATCAGATTTCACACCATCTGTGGCTTCTTCTTACTGCATAATTTATTCAGTCTTTCCAGTAGTTTTTCGGGGTTCATTGTCCAAAAAGGGTACAACACTTGTTACACTGAAATCATAAATATAAAATGAAATCACTATGTGTACTCAGCAAAATTGTGTGCTACACTACACAACATGATGCTTGCTTGAAGTTTAAGGTGTAATTCCTTGTGCTAGCTCTGAAACTTCTCCTCTGTGGTTCATAGGATGGCAAAATGTAAATTTTGTGTAACCAGTGGGAAGGTAGTTATAAGTAACAAGTTAGAGGTTAGAAAAGTTTCGAAGAAACGACAGATACTTTAAAAAATTTATGTACCTTGTCCTGTTGTCCCCTCCAAAAAACTTCATCTTTTGGATTTGTAACTTGTCAGTTCCAACAGCTCTCTGTCTGAGACGGATTCAAAACAGATGAAATGAACCCACATGCAGTGAGGAGCTCACAG
The DNA here is from genome assembly GCF_023864275.1 of Schistocerca cancellata. Classification (NCBI taxonomy): domain Eukaryota; kingdom Metazoa; phylum Arthropoda; class Insecta; order Orthoptera; family Acrididae; genus Schistocerca; species Schistocerca cancellata. Next base: position 440,353,085 of record NC_064634.1, on the reverse strand, counting down.
TAGATGGCCCCCTCTTATCCAGGATCTGCCCCATACTTTTTAATCTTCCTCAACCTACCCTCACTTCTCGCCATTGAAGTGACTAATAATTCTCAGAGCTAGGATACTGTGTGTGTGTGTGTGTGGGGGGGAGGATGAATAGCTGCCTGTGAATTTGGTATGTCACTTCACTGAATCGTCATCAAACCTGGTGCTGTAAGTTACCTTTCCACAGTGCTGGGCAGGCCATAATATAACCACTTGCTTAACATTTCATTTCTCAGTGAAAGAATACAGAGCAAATGTAGTATTTTCACTGGTGCATCACCCCACATTTGGGGTCAGTGGGGTTCAAATTCACATCTGGTTATAGTAATTTGAGTTCCATATGCTTTCCCCGAATTAGTTCATCTAAATGTCCAGATGATTTCCTTGAAAAGATTTGCCCATTTTGTCTTTGCTAGTTTGTTAGGCTCAGTGTCCAGTGATCTCATTGTTGACAGAATGTTAGGGCTTAATTTCCCAACTTAACTGGTGGACAGTTATACTTGCCAACAACTATCTTCTATTGATCACAGTAGGTACCATCCCATATGTAAACCTCTGCTCATTGCACATTAGGCCACCAAAATTAACAGGACCATTGTATTGGACCCTCAAAGCATGAGAAAGTGTCATTTGGACTGACAAATTGCATTTCAAGACGGTAAATGTCTGCGGCAATGTATGGGTATACTATCTGATCAGAAGTATGTGGGCACCCTATATAATCCAGAATTGGATGCTAGACATCATAGGATGTGGACTCACCAGTATAAAAGGTGGGGAGTATTGTGTTGTTTTTAGAGTAGCAATAACAGCAGAACATGTCGGTCAGGAGAGCTCATTGACTCCAAGCATGGGTGGTGATGTGAATACGAGTTGGAAATGTGAAAGAACAACCATATTTAAACCAATATCAGGTGGACCTAATGTACTGATGGTCAGGGACGGTCAAACATTGCAGGGGGAGCAGTTGTAAATAATCACATGACATTTGCAAAATGAATTACTTAGGAGTTCCAAAGTGTTACCAGCAGTCCGTCCAGCTAGCACAATGAATATGCATAAGGAGTTAAACATCCTGTAGTTAGTGCTAAGTGATGCTAGAGATGGCATAAAGGGTGATGCCAGTAGTCTGTGAATGATTGGATACAAATAATTTGTAGTGATGAATCAGCTATACCCTGTGACAGTAAGAATGGTTTGGGACAGATCTGTAGGCCACTATGGATTGGATTATTTTGTGACTTCAGGAATGATCAAAGTGCCTTCATTGAGCTCTTTCACTCATCCTGGATGGCAGTGCCAAGAATTTTGGCAAGTTATTGCACCTGAAGTTAGATATGACCACCTCACAAATCAAAAGGAATTTGAAGCCATGGATTGAATGATTCCTCGAAAAACCAAAGCTATTGACAGAAAGTCAGTGACGTTGATCTCAGAATAATTAGAATACTGATGGGTTTGGCTGGGGAACTTTACCTGCCATCATTTGTAGAGCCAACAGTGAAGTACAGAGTAGGTGGTGGTACAGAATGAGGATGTTTTTAGGCTGTGGTCCTCTTATTGCATTTAGAAAATGCTAAATGTGGAAGGATATGAACACATTTTACAGCACTGTGTACTGCATACAGTAGAGGAACAGTTTGGAGACAATGATCCTGTCATAGGTTTGTGGGCAATAACATTTCTGAAATGCACTGGCATGCCCCGAGTTCCAAGCTGAAACCAGTGAAACACTTTGGATAAGATTCTCATAGAATGTCAATTCTGCTCCAGACATTTGCGGCCAATATAACTGCCTTTTCTGGTTTCGGCAGCTCCTGGGGAAGAATGGGCTGCCATTCTTCCACGAACATTCAGACGCCTTGAAATCGTCCCCAGAAGAGTTCAGGCCATTCTAAAAGCAAAGGGTGGGCACACCCCATATCAGAAATAAATCATGTTTGCCAACAGGGACTGTCGAGGTATTTTTGCAAGCAAGAAGTTTGTATGGAATGAAATCTTGTGTTCTTTCTTCCTACAGTAAGTTTTCGGCAGAAAGATACATCATCACATTGCTTTCAAATTCTCTCAAAATGCACTACTTTCAAGTGGGGAGGAGGAACTACATGTTACTATATAGTCTGTAATCCGGTTACAGATAAGTATATGTTTGTTGTAATGTCAGTGCTATACCAATGGGCGATGAGCACATAGGCAGTAATTGTTCAAACCTCAATAGTTTGTATTTCTTCCCCCTATAATTTGGTTCCCCTTCCAAGTTTTTCCTTGGCTGCTCGCTCAGTGTACAGATTGAATAACATCAAGGACAGGGTACAATCCTGCATCATTTCCTTCTCCACTACTGCTTTCCATTCATGTCCTTCAACTCTACAGGGTGGTGCAAAAGTTGCTGGATGCTGGGCATTGTTTTAAACAAAATATAGGAAATAGCATAGTGTGCTTATCATTGTCCAAATCATGAAATGTGTTGGGTATGTAATCTTTTATTCAGCAGTGGCGCCAGGCTTATGAGAATAAACAGAGTCCTTGATGACTCCAGTAGCACCTCTTTTTTTATAAAAAAGTTTTTAATGTGAAAATCCTTTCTCCTTCTGTTGACATGGACAATTCAGAAAACTACAGCTGTAAACACATCTCACTGTAAACACTTCTCACAAATCAACCTTTCAAAATTCATTACTTTGATTATTGTTTGTTTTTTTCTGTCATAACATTGTATATCAGCTTGATAAGGTGTAATTATTACCTTTTGGTAATAACAACTTAATGGCTTAAAACTTCTACTGTACTATATCTTGATGTTACTTTTGTTATTTAACAAACTGTCCAGTGACTTTTGCATCACACTGTATATTACTGCAGTCTCTCCCTCCCCCTCTGATATTACTAGAAAGTAAAATGAAGTACTGTTAGCCGCAGTCATAGTCAGTGAAGGACATAGGATTATAGTTTCTGAAGTATATGTAGATACTGTCAGTATATCTACATAAACAAGTTTGGTTTTTCTTTATCAACTGTCTGTTACAGATGCAAAGAAATGGAAGGAAAAGTTTGAAGAAGCAAAAATGATTGTGGAGACTCAGCTAAACAAAAGCTCTAGTGGTAAGTTTCCAACAAATCTAATTAAATTTTTGCTTTAAAATCTGCTCATTGTTACAGAATATAACATCATCCGATATTTAAGTATCTCAGAGCTAGTGTTTTGTCTGTAATGTAATGTTGTATTTCATTTATGTTGCCCCTTAATATATTCACAATTCTGTTTAGGAAATGAATCCAATGATCAAATAAATACAGAAAATAACCAAAGTGATGAAAATGAAAGTGATGAAAGTCAAGAGATTTGTGTTGCAGAAGATGAAAATCTGAATGAGAAACTGGAGCAGTTAAAAGTGGCTGATGAAAAAACAGCAGATACGAAGTTAGAAAAGCCTGAAGTGGCAGAGGGTGAAACTGCAAAGTAAAGTTACTGTAGCTATAGATTTTCTATGGGTCTTCGTGAAAGATATTTTTATACGTATGATATGTGGATCTAGAATTATGCTTTTATTGTGATATGAAATCAGATTCCTGTGACTGGTTGAGTAATGTGGAAAATATAAACTTGACATTCCTGATGTTCTCATTATTTTTATTCCTTGTCAACTGCAGATATTCTGATTTCATATTTTTTTGCCATGTGTGAAGATGACTGTATATTGACTATGTTATTCATATTATTATATAGCTTGCTGAGATTATATATAATTAAACATACTATTGAGTTATGTTGCTTGTCATTGTTGATTCCTAATTGTCTTGTATGCATGCTAAAATAAAACTTTTGTAGTCCAGTAACATGACGGTAGAACAAAACTTTTTTTCTTTAAATTTTAAAGATTCTCTCCCCCCCCCCCCCCCCTCCTTACCTCCCTAATGACATCTGCATGACTCAAGATTATATGCTCAAATACCAGCAGACATTACACAGAAACCTGTATTCTGTTGAATTTTTACTGGAAAACGTCTTAGGTGAAATGGGAAGATTCTGGTAGTATGTAAACACTTTCTGATTAACTCACGGAAAAGCAGCAGCATCGAGTCATTGGTAGGCATACACAAAAAGGAATGAAACTTCCTACCTTTCAGAGTAATCCTTTTTTTGAGATAGAATAAAATACAAAGAGTAGGTGTGTTGGATAGAGGAAGAGAGGGGTGGAAGGTGGAAGGCAGGGGGGAGGAGGGTTAGGAGGGGGGTGGCAGCTCGCCAGTTAGAAATGTGGGTGGGAGGAGTGGCAGGTAAAAGAGCAAGGCATGTGATGCATGGATGTTGGAGCTGGTGCAGAGTAGCACATGCTAAATGTGAGGGGGACAGGACAGAGAAAGGAGCAACTGTTGGGTGGAGGGTGTGGGGAGAGTGGATTACTGCAGATTGAGGGCAGGAAAATTATGGGAGCAAAGGATGTGCTGCTAGTATGCCTATCTATGTAGTTAAGGGATGCTGTTGGTGGAGGGAAGTATCTGTATAGCCCTCATTGTGAAACAGCAATTGAAATTGAGGATGTTGTACCACCAGTTTGGCAGTGACCATTCATCCACTGGATAGCTAATTGTTAATTGCACTGATAAAGCAATTGTTTGTGGAAGGATTACTCTGAGAGCTATTGATTTATTTTATTTTACTTTTACTGTGGGTGTGCATACTTATTGATGTAACACTTCTGCTAAGTAGTGAGTGATCTTTAATACCTTAGGTAATAAGGGTATAAAGTATTGATCAGTAGTTAAAAGAAACTGCTACAGAGTGAAGTAATGTCATCATTGTAAGTTGGTTTTGAGTGCTGATTTAATGAGACTGATTAAAAGTACACTGTATTCTGTAAGTACCAACAATGACGATGTGGTGATAGCAAATTAGTTTCCAATACAGGCAATCTGTTGAAATAGCAACAACAGAGGTTTCCTGTTTGTAGAATTCCTTGAGAGTTGCACATTGTTTATAAGTTTGCCAAAATTTCAGTTGTAATTAATGAACATGTCAAATGTTGTCACTATGCATTACTAAGTGCTGATGAAACCATTAAAAATGGCTGAATCCCTGATACCAGAAATTTAAAAATTTACTTTTCTGTAAAATGGAAAATGTAGGAAAAAATTACCACTGTGGGTAGGAAAAATGTAGCTCTGCAAATGAAGGGAGAAATACAAAACTCCAGCAATGCTGGTAGTATCACTGGGCTAATAATGCTACTCCAATAATGTGCCAAGTATTGTTAATAATCAGAAGGCAAAGTATAGTAGTTATGCTGCCAGTGTTGCTTCAATTGGGACCTTACTTTGCGAGTAAAACCAAAACTTTGGAGTAAAAAAAAAAAAAAAAAAAAAACACTGTTTTAGATATTGCTGTAACGGGCTTCAATTCTTAGATTGTTCATGTTGATGAAACTTCCAACTGGATGACACATTAATTAGGTCATCAAACAGCTAAGTTTAACAGTCTTTGCTCTTGGTAGCTTATACCAGGATCAGAACAACAAAGCAAATGACAGTCATGACTTCTGTAAATGAGTCCACAATTGTGTTCAGTATGTTATTCATAAACGTCCACTGTAATTCAATGAAAGTGTATAATTCACGATGACTGGTTTTGGCTTTCTACCGTCGTCAATTATTAGTAGTCCTATATAAGAATCAATGTCAAATAGTCCGTACACACAGGTACATAAAATACACAATAGTCATTTGTGTATGTCATTACCATAGCTTCAGCCAGTCGGAGAATGAGTGTGGTCACATCTGTTCTGTTCCCTGTTCTCATCCCTCTCCCTGAAATTTCAGTTGCAGACAATGCTGACACGTGGTAACATAAATGATTCATTTTTATGTGGCATGTTTATTTTACATGTTGCAAAAATGCAGAGAGTAGTGATAAATCTATTACATCCTATTAAGCAAACAATACTACACCTAAACTAAGGATATGTAAATGTGTCAAGAATGGAAATGTAGAATCTGCTGCTGCAGCCATAATGTATACACTTGGCCAAGATGAAATATTGTCATCTTCCATGCTCAACTGTAAGTCACTTATGGTTGACCTATAGGAATCTCCCACACTGACACCTTAAAATTTTTTGTATATTTATACTCAGAAATGTCTATTCTGACGTAGCATTAATGGGAAGATATTTGTTACATACTCAAGAATACAATTTGCACCTACAGTCATATAAAGCAACTCAGCATTTAAATATTCGGTCGCAATAAAGCATTGCAGAGTCTATGGTTACCACACAGAGACCTCAGGTAGAAAGCTGCGGGTGCACAAGGCCACAGATGCTGTCCATTAACAAATCATCCAGGTACTGCACTTTTGTCATACACAATAAATACAACTCTCCAATTCCAAAAAGCACTGCCTTGTTACAAAATACCTAGTAGACATTTTAATACTTAAACACATTACTTTATTAAGGGTATCACTTCCTGAAATGTGATTCTTTCCCCAATTCCCTTCACCTATTGCCCTTCTTACATCTGTAACATCATTGCAAAACAGGACACTGCCAGTCCATTATCCCTAGCCTGTGATTATTCCTGCTTTGTCACATGTATGCACCCACATAACTTTTGTGAGCTCCACCTGTGATAAACCCATCAAAGGCAGAGCAACATGTAAAACTATGCATGTTTTCACTCCATTTTTGCATAGGAGTCACAACCATTAAAATGGATGAGTACATGAACTTGCACAAATAAGAATCTACTTTGGTGATACCCAGTATCAAGTTGTTGAACATGCTTTCACATGACCCAAATTGGAGTGTCTGCTTCACTAAAAGGCCAACTGAATCCTCACTTTCCTCCCAATTCTTAGTATTATACTTCTCACTTTGTTGTCTCATCTCTGGAGTGAAGGTCCTCTAGAGGTGGGTGCTTCTAAACATGAGTGAGTGACCTGCCCCTTCTTACTGAGCTTCCCTAGTTTAATCATCTTACCTTGCTAAGGATGAAGGTAAGTTCCAAAATAAATGTTTGTACTTGTTTGTCTATTGGTAGCCTTGAAATTTCACCCTTTTGAGGATAAGTGCTGGGTAGCCATTCTGTTTCTTATAATTCTGTGTGTTCATTTTTATTTAGTGTGCTATCTAATGATCTATGAGGAATTAAGTAACTCATAACAAATTAGTTTGACACAAATAAGAGGTGATCTCCAAGATAAAACTGATTTTGGTTTGTTGCTGTGGCTCCACTGTTGGAGTTAGCTGTTAAACTGTAATTTGAAATGGGATATTGTTTCTAACCTTGAGAGTGCCCATTTTCAGTGCAGATATCAAGTTGAGATTACGATTTGTAATATCTTATATGAAATGAATAGCAACTTCTTATTGAATTATTGCTCAGTTCAATTATAGATTCGTTGTGGGACATATGAAGCACTAACCTAAAATTTTATTGAATGTCAGTGTATACACTGTAATTGCATCGTAATACTGGATTTTTTTCCCATACTTCCTGAGAGTGCTAAAAGCAATGTGTTAATGGTATATGAAGTTTGTCAAAATTTTCCATTTCATTTAAAAGTATGTCAAATGTATGGACATGTAAGCCAAAAACTGTATGCAGGCAGAGCACATTATTATAATGCAGACAATAGTTGATTAAAAAGTGCAAATTTTAATTACACTGTAGGGAAGTCATTATAGAGGCAGATGTTTCTGTGGAAGTTCTGCTGCTTGTGGGGATGCTCTTGCCTCAGATTACCTTAAAAATTTTATGTATATGGAATGTTAATTATTTAGTATCATGTTACTTCCTCTGTTGCTCATTACGACGAATACTGCAATGACACCTCCAGAACGTAATTGATTCCATAATGTCCACTTTGTATATTTGGCAGATTTATTACACCGATAGCATTATGTTCAGAAAGTATGCAGGGAGGGGAAGTTCCAATATCTTCAAATTTTCAGTGAGTTAAAACAGTAGTGAATTTTTGTGTGCATAGTACATTGTCAAGTATGGCGATTATGTGCCGGAAGAAGATCCCAGTAACTGAGGCTCAGACTTGGAATACTAAGCCACACACAGGTTACAACTGCATCTGCCAGTAAATTCTAAGCAAATTTCGCATTTTTGCATGTAGACCACTTGAAGAAAGTATATAAAAGCCATGGAACGGTTACTTATTAATTTACATCTGTCTCCAGTTATATTGATGTTACTATTTAACTACATTTTTGACCTAGAGTTGACTGTCGGCTGTTGCTCACTATACTTGAGACAGCATAAGCTAATGTCTGACCGCTCGCAGCAGTGTCACTGGCTTTTAATTGCCAAGTGCTAATGGCTACAAGTGAGACCAGTTGGTGTTTGCAGAGTTGTAACACCACCGTGGTGTTTCCATAGAGGTGCTTACAAAATCACATTACATTACTCGTTGAGGTAGCCCCCTAAGCTGTGGTACCCAGCCCACCATAACTGTCAGGGATCAACTTATAACTGAGTTGGTGTAACATCAGACTGACTCGTACTTCATGTAAGAGTCCCCCTACCTTCACCACACAGAATTCAACACAGGAGAACACCTGAAAATTACAAATGGGTTCATTCTACTTCTATGAAAAATGGAAACCAAACACACGTCTTTTAAATCCATTGTATTTAAAAAATACAAACTGCAACAAAAACAACAAACAGGCAATTTGCACATATTAAACAGCAAATACACGTTCTTAAAAACAAAACCACAACCATTCCATCTTTGTAGGGGTCTGCTACACATAACAGTAATGGAAAGATACAGAGTAGGCAAAAACACATTCAAATCAGGCCATAATTAAAACGAAAAGTGTAATGTGTTTTATGGCTTTAAAGAAACATGAAAAGGTGAGACATCATCTTCCGTATTGCACCAAAATTACCTACTAGTATTTACCTTTTAGTTTATGCTATGAGTAGCTTCTACAATATAATTTTCTGAACACAATTTCTATCAATAAAAGGCAATAATTTAAAAGTATGGTAATTTTATAGAACTTTTTAAAATTTAATTACACCACTGAGCAAGTAACATTTCTGAAGAGTGGTACCATGTTTACACAAAATTTTATCACTACTGTCATACATACAAGTCACTCAACCAAACTATTCACACTCTTGTTTTGTTGTGCTGGAATGTTTGCCTTATCTCAGTCTTTCTGCTGATAGCTGATATCCGAACAAATAGGATATTATAGTTCATCGTGTGTGAATGACTGCAAGATATTGAGTCGATGTTGCATTTCCTCTTTCTTTTCTTTACTCAGCTTGCCTTTTGCCAAATTTTGCACTCGCTTCATTTCGTTGGGAATGAACTCGTCCCCTTTCTCCAGGGCTTTTCGCATCATTTTGACGTAGGTTTCTGCTTTTTGTTGATCTACCTTACCTTTTGTCTTATCCCACTCATCTTCTGCTTCTCTCAAAATTGTTTTCTTTGCTTCTTTATCATTTGTTTCTGAAAACTTTGCTGCTAGTTTGTCAAAAGTTTCCAGACATCCAGGTAATCCTATATGGATTCCTGAATATTTGCGGATGAATTTCTTTATATTGTCTGCAGTGAAATCTGTGTCTGTGAAAGTAACTGGTTCTTCCTTCCCCTGCAGAAATAATTTCACAACTGGAAAATCATCTTTGGTGACTTTGAAACGTTCAGCAAGATCAGAGTTTTCTTTTTCACCATAGTCCTTCACACCAACTTCACCAATAAGCAGGTCAGGAATGTCATGGGTAGCATGGGAGACTTTTGCAAATTCTTCATGCTTTTCACCATAAGGGTATGCAACATCAAATTTTATCACTGATGCTTTAAACCTCGAAATAATCTGGAGAAAAAATGAAAATCTGTCAGTTACATAAAACAACTACAGGTCAATTATATCAAAATAGCCAAAATTGAGCCATTGACAGTTATGATAACAAAATTTTGCAACTGTCCTAAATAACACGAGCTTTAACCTTTTAGCCAATATGAAACTAAAAAGAGAGAAGGAACATAGTGCCCGTTAAGATATACTAAATTATATGCCTTAAAGGATGCACATGACAAAAAATATTTAAGCTTCTAAACACCTGAACATACTTCATTAATGACCTAGCTGAATCGTTTAGAAATATTTCTTAAAAAGTATCAGTTCTTTGCATAATATAATAAATACAATCTGTGATGTTTTAACATGGACACTGTTATTTATGTACAAGACTTACACTACTTAGCCATTGGTGTCAACAACTGAGTACCTATGACAAAGCAGAAGGGAAAGATGTAACACACTGCAGTTTCTGGTAAGTATTCAAATCACAGCAACATACAGAGTAACTCAGATGTGTTTTTCTGGTTATAATTTTGACAATCTTTTTATTATGAGAAACTATAAGAAGTCTATGAGTCATTCCATGTCAAATCATGCAGGCCATGTCACCCATCATCTCAAATTTTCTTGAAACCTTGGACATTTTCTTATACTTCCAAGAACTTGTGCAAAATCCTTTTGCTCTAAGGCAAACTTTTTTACATCTAATTTTAAATGGGGTGATATTTTGATAACTGGGCTCTGCAAGAATGTCAATGCAAGATGTTACTTATCTATATAATGCCCATAACTCAGGCCTTTACGAAGCTTTTACTTTGGAATTTTTTTCATAAGTTAAGAGAAGCATATATTTAAAACATGTAACTATTTAAGCAGTAAAGTCACAAAGAACAATACAAAAAATTTAATGTGTTGCTTTCCAACTTCTGGTCTTAAATAACTCCCAAGAGAGCACACAATGTGATAAAATAAAATGATTAATGGGTTTTTACGAATGGACACACACATAAATTTGAAATCAATACTTTGTGTTGTGATGGGGGAAAAAAAAATAGTTCTAGGTACGATCATCCATACATGATGCCCACAGCTTCAGATTTTCACAAAACTTTTTCTACTTGTTACTTTTTGCATGGCAATAGTGACTGCAAAATTTCTCCACATACTTCATGTAGTTTGAGGGGGGGGGGGGATGATTGAAATTTTTTACAAATGCAAATGCTGCAACTTGAGTTTGTCATTTGGATTGCATTACTCCAGACAAAAATAATAACAACAACAACAATAAATATCTTATTTTCAACACATCACTCTCATCTTTCCTATATCACAGAAGGGATGTATCTTTATTGGAAAAACGATTAGTAACTATTAGCTGGTTGGTTTGGGGTATAAAGGGACCAAACTATAGGGTCATCAGTCCGTTTTTTTCTCATGTAAATGAGGCTCAAGTTAAAACAATTCCCAAAAGGAGTAGAGGAAAGGAAAAGGGCAGAAAACTAACGGGAAACCACACAGAAAGAGGAAACTAAACAAGCTACCCAGATGGGGAAAACATACACTAAAGTTAAAAGTAGCAGGAGGTAGTAAAATAATATAGCAATGGCCAAGGCTGGCTGATTACAAGAACAAAAAAGAATTAGCCAGCCACTCTGCAACACACTACAATCTCCACCCTAAAAGAGAAGTCACGATTAACACACACAGAGACAACGAGAACGTCAATACAAACAGTAAAGGGAAGCCATAAGAAAGGTGCAGTCATGGACCCTCACTCACGGCTTTTCAGTTTTTTGCAGCCAAGATTTACATCATGAACTTTTGTCGTCGTCATTATTTTCCACCCCCATCCAGGCCTTTACCTAGATGACCAACTACTTGACATATTGGAGACTTAACGCTTTTTGGGACTGATCATCGACACCCACTTAACGTGGGTTCCCCATCTTAGCCTGCTTAAGGAAAAGTGCTGGTGGCATCTTAATATTATTCGATGCCTCAGCCACACTGACTGGGATGCTGATCACCATACACCGCTGCAGCTGTACAAAGCCCTCATACAGTCTTGTAGAGACTCGAATGGCTCAGCATCACCTTCCATGCTGCAGCTGCTAGACCCTATCCACCATTGTGGAGCTCAGCTTGCAACGGGAGCTTTCCAAATGAGCCCAGTGTACAGCCTCCTCGTGAAAGCTGACATTTCCCCATTGCAGCTCCAAAGAAACTACCGCTTGCAAATTATACTGCCCACGTTCATAGTTCACCTCACCATCGTAATTACCATCTCCTTTTTTCTAACACGGCGATCCATCTCTCGCAACGGTGGCCCAGAACAGGACATCCCCTTGCAGTCCATGTCCCGTCACTTTTTACTGAACTGTTCTTGACTTATGGTAATATAGAAAATCAAATTAAGCTGTTGTGGTCCAAACAATGATTATTAAATATCTAAGACACTGACAGCTGATACAAGATTTATTTTTATCGAAACCGTTTTTAATATATGACATCATTATTCAGAAGAGCACTGAAATCAGATTACGTAAACTTTCAGTAAGGCTGCCTCATGAAAGTACAGAACCAAAAGTTATAAATGTAACTGAAACATTTTCATTACACAGGTTAACTTTATTTAGGATGTCAAATCTTTAACAACTATTTTAGCCACAATAATGTTAATTTAAAATGTACACGTTTAGCAGTGAAGATCCCTGAAACTATCTATGAAAGTTCTTAAGAACAACTCTGTTTTTAATCCACTATGACAAATTATATTGTGTTAACCTAATATTTTCTTAATTAAAGTAATACATTCTTCCTAATGATGTTGATCTGGGTGCACCAAATAGCACATCAAATGTTTTCCAAAGGCACAAAACAAAGTCTTCCTTCTCAGGCTAAAAAAAAGGACACTGCTGGTCCAAGTGGGCGGACAAAACATAGTTTGAAGTCTCCTTCATCACAGACATTTCTGATGAAGGCAAGGTATAGCTGATGCAAAAGAATTTTGTTGAGGACGAGTGCATGTCCATTGTGGGGCATTTTCAATTAATGAAAAAAAAATCAAGGAAGACTTTCCAGAAGAAGATACTATTCCAATCTCCAAAGGATCACATGTTGAAAATCTCTTCTTGAGGTTTGTGCATAGGAAATCCTACACCAACTTTCTGTAAGTGGTGAAAACAACATATGGAAGAGGAATGCTCAGCATCAATTTTTGTGCTCACACATATTTTTAAAGCTTTTTCTATTCGTATATTGAGCAGCACATCCATCACTGACATAATGCACTTTCTTCACTTGTCAGTAATGCTCCACCAGCCACTTGACCATTTCTTTCTGGCCAGTATTTACATATTCTACATCATGTTCCATATCAGTACTTATAAAGCAGTGGTTCACAATCACCTATTAATTTTCTTAATTTACCACATTACCACATGCAGGATGGTTCATACAGCTGCTGCTTGTTATTAGAGTATATTCATCATTTTTGCAGAAATAAGTGACAATCTTTACCATTTCATAAGCAATAACTTCCCCCTTTTCGGTTTAGGAATTGATAAAATACCCATTTCTGTTTACAGTTTCCTTACTTGTCAAAGCACGTGCTCACCAACATTGAATTCTGACATTATCTTTTCTGTTGACCAAGAGGGTGGAGCTAAAGTTAAAATCTGATTTTTTTTTCAGGTATTCCTATGCTAGTCTCTTTTTCTTCCATTAACAATATCACGGCATCAAAATGTTTGGCTTTATCAACAATTTCATCAACAAATTTTTCTCCTCTACAGTCCGAATCTTCACTACTGCCATTTTATGCCCTACACACTTTTCTTTCCAAAACATGCTTCCTTTTTCTAGCTTCTTATGCCATGTGTAGCCTTGTTGTGATTTGGATGGAGTGAAGCTTTAAGGAGAGCACCCCAAAACATGTGAGGTTCTATTTGCACCCTCAATACTTTGACATTTTTTTTTTTGTACTGATTCGTGAAATGTCCCTGCACCATTTTAATATCTACCAGTGACATCAGTTTTCTGTTCACAAAACTTATAAACATGTGCACATGTTCTGGCCTAGTTTTACATAGATTCTTTTAGCACAATGTTTTAGACAAAGTCAAACAAACTGACCTCAAAGATTTTTAACCGTTTGTCTGCACATTTTGAAGAATCAACAAGTTCTTTGATGACTTTCAAAAACTTTCGGATATCACTATCTGTGATGTCCACATATAGTAGCACTTTCTTGATCTTGTGGAAAACTTATACTGAACCACAGCAAAATCTCATTGGTCTTCACTCAGCTCTTATATTTTTGGTACAGTTTTTACTAAGGTATAGGGTGTCAAATGACATGGCGGTTTTTAGTAATTTTCCAACAGTACATGAATTCAAATTTTCCACTGCAATTAACTGAGCACTAATTCACTTGTAACATACTTTATACAAGTGGAATGACATGGCCAGCACCACAAACAGATATGATCTGTCTCGCAGAAAGACAAACAGCAACTGAAGCCAAATAGACTAATTGTTGCATGTCACTTATTTTCAACAATGAATTTCAGCAATTGTTGCATTGTTTTCATGCCTATAAAGGTTTTAAAGAAAGCTACTGCTGTCTAAGAACACTTTTTTACCACTGTGAGCAGGTGACTGGCTGAAAATATAAATTATATATATTAATAGTCTTCAGTAACTGAATAAGTCAAATGAAAGGAAATAAATTTTCACACAAAGTTATCCTGCCTGCCTAGAATGAAATTTGCTAATTTGGTACCATTGCATCTGAGGTAACGGAACAGTGAGTGGGTGAACTTACTTAAAATGACACTTTTCCATCAAAGCAAAAGGTATTTTGATTTCAGATGTGTGTATCAAATAGTAGAAGGTCCGAATTTATTTAATTTTTTTTTATTGGAAAGCTTACAATCCATGGGATTATTTTAGACCAAAATCAGGTTCCCAGTAGGTTGAAGAAATGTGATACAGGCATTTTTCCACACCCTCGCAATTTTTCTGAAATCGAAAACTGACATACATTAACATTTCTTAAAAATTTTCTTTGTAACTTTACTGCTTCAATAAAATGAAATGATCGTATGGCATTTATTAGCCTACCTGTTAACTATATGCCTAACATAACTTTGAAAAAATCCCAAATCAAAAGCATCGCCAACACCTGAGCTATGGGCATTTATGTACATAAGTACCATTTTGCATTGACGTTATTGGAGAGCCCAGTAATCAGAATATCACTACATTTAAAATTCGACACAAAGTAAAGATGTAGTCTGAGACTAAAAAGATTTTGCAGAAGATACTATGTTATAAGTATAAGCAAATATACAAAGTTTTGCGAAAATCTGAGATAGAGTGTTACAAATACTTCAATTGTTGCGTGATTTGACGTGAAATGACCCCTGTCACTGTCTCCTTTAACGAATTTTTTTCCTGAATGTTTTCAGGTTTGCTGCAAAGTAGATTCCATTTTGGAGCGCAATATCTCAATGACTAACTTCTGTAATGTGTCACAGTTGAGGGCAAAAATGGAATTGTGAAGTTCGTTAAAATGTGAAAATATCCTGTTACATTAATAAAAGCTCAATAATCTTCAAATTTTCACTTTTCGTCCACTCTATCCAGTGAAACGTGCGCTCATATTCCAACAGATCGTGAGGTTACAGTCTCTACGGTTAACAAGTTGCACTTTCGCAATTTCTAGCCGTATTTCCGAAGGTACTTCTCTGCACTCCGGAAACATCTAGTATTCCGCAAGTCAACAAATACATACTTTTGTACCACATTAAAGAAACTGCAATTTTATAACTTCCTTTCGTCTTGTTCGTTGTAACATTAGCTGTCAATGGCTTTTTTTTTCCACTGCTCTAGTGTGGCCATTAGCCTTTTACAGAAATAACACAAAAGAAATACTTAAGACTTGTTGGATACATGGATAATAAAAGTGGTGGGTATCCACGAATTTTGTTTCCGTCAACATGGATAATAAAAGTGGTGGGTATCCACGGATTTTGTTTCCGTCATCGCAGAACAACAGAATGTTACACAGTTTCATAGAAGTTGATATAGTAATCTCCGTATAGTATACTGTTGAACTTGTTGAACTATACAACATAATACATCTACGTTAGTTCAATTTCACATTGAAAAGCTTAGTTTCGTAAAGAAATTAACAGTTTAATCCTCAAGAATTTAACACCGGTAACTTTCGTTATTGATCATGTGCCACATAAAATTACCGTAAATCATACTACATAACTAAGTGTACTTACTTTGTCAAATGAATAGGAGTCTAAAGGCACACATCCTTTACAGTTTATAACTTCGGCGGACAAGGAATTGCAGAAAAGAAACACCAGAACCAACGCCAACATCTTCCCTCCTGTCTAAACAACAATACATCTACTTCGCCGCCTCCTTATCAAACCTTTTCGCGTACAGACACGTCAGTTGAAACAAACAGGGTAGCCAACACAAACCAACAATATAATAAGAAGTCTCGAAATCTCGTAGTCTCAAGCTTATACGAAGAGAATCTGAAACAGATTTATTGCCTATGACTGAAATTGTGTTAATGACAATTTCATTGTTTTTACGTCTTTCCCCATTAGCTACTCGGCGCAGCTAACATATATAATCACCAGGAAACGCAAAACAAAAAAGTTAAAAAAATGCAGACAGCGAGGTAAGTGCGGCAAAGTCAGTCGCCTACAAATTCTTAGTACAACTGAATGTATTGGTGTATTTCATACAAATGTGTATTTCATTTACTGCAAAAGAGCACAATGTACCTGTAGCAGTAAATATTAATATCCTGTATACTGTTCTTCATTTTGTCATGATTGATACCACGCTGTTTGAGGTCGAACAATAAAATAAAATTATATAATGTGGGAATCTCTAAAATGCAGGAAACAAAGATGTTCAGATGGCGAATGTTATAATTTCCATGATTTCCATACTAGTTGGGTATAGAACTCAGGCATCTGAGCAGAGATCAACTGTAGCCTCATAGATTCCTGTCATATACCATGTTATAATTGGCCAAAAAATTTGTCACCTTGTATGTGACTAAGGGTTATTTCAAGTCATGAACCTTATGTCATTTGTTGTAACAGTTCTGAAACAGAGAGCTGTCAGATAAGAACAATATTGTAATGCTTGCTTCATTACAAGCTGTTCACATACTCAAAATAATTCCGTCGTGAACAAAAGTCACGAATTCACAATCTGTAGAATTGTTTTATTTGTGCATATGGTAACAAAAGTTTTGTGCTCCAGGAATATTTTGATAGTTTATATCATTACTGTACTGGAAGAAATTGATAAACTTTTGCAGCTCTTTTAATAAGATCCAGTATCTGTCAACATGAACATGTACCCATGAAAACTCCATATCAGTATTTTATATCTTGTTGGGAGAAACACATCGTTACATTTGTAAAACATGTCTCTGTGACACTGAGTGGCAACAAATGCTGGTGCACAAAGCATTATATGAGATACAAGTATGCAAAAATGTATCCATCTTTCCCAAGTTTTTTCATCAGTAGTGGCATGCCTGAAAAAGCAATGTCAGGATTGTTAAAAATCCATCTGTTTTGTTCACTACACTTGTCTTTATGTTATACAGTAAGCTACATATAATTAAATGTTGTATAATATGGTACCTTTGAGTGTATAGGAGGTTATTTGCAGCGAATGACAGAAGTTAACTACACCATTATGTTTAAAGCGGAATTTTATTATTAAAAACGTTGAAAAACTAAGCTGCCATAGTCAGAGAAACTAGACAATAAAAGAAATCCGGATCGAATAAATATTACATTGAGGAGACAAAACTCATGGAATACCTCCTAATATAGTGTTGGACCGCCAGTGCATGGCAGCTGCTCAATGTTTCATGGACTCAACAAGTCGTTAAAAGTCCCCTGCGGAAATACTGAACCGTGCTGTCTCTATAGCCATCCACAATAGGAAAGGTGGTTCTGGTGCAGGATTTTGTACATGAACTGATCTCTCGATCGTTTACCATAAATGCTTGATAGGATTAATGTTGGGCGATTCCATGCACAAATCATTCGCTCGAATCGTCGAACGTTCTTCAAAGTTACTGTGGACAATGGCGCATTGTCATCTATAAAAATTCCATCGTTGTTCGTGAACATGAAGTCCATGAGTGGCTGCAAATCGTCTCCAAGTAGCTGATCATACCATTTCCTGCCAGTGATCGGTCCAGTTAGAGCAGAGGACCCAGTCCGTTCCATGCAAACACAACTCACACCATCATGGAGCCACGACCAACTTGCACAGTGCCTTGTTGACAACTTGGGTCCATTCCATGCAAACACAATCCACACGATCATGGAGCCACCACCAGCTTGCACAGTGCCCTGTTGACAATTTGGGTCCATGGCTTCATGGAGTCTGCAGCAAACTCGAACCCTACCACCGGCCATACCCAATGAAATCAGGATTCATCTGACCAGGCCACAATTTTCCAGACATCTAGGGTCCAATCAATATGGTCACAAGCCCAGGAGAGGCACTGCAGACGATGTCGTGATGTTAGCAAAGACACTCGATTCGGTCGTCTGCTGCCATAGCCACGTTTCGCCACACTGTCCTATCGAATATTTTCGTCGTACATCCCACATTGATTTCTGCAGGTATTTTACACAGTGTCGCTTGCCTGTTTGCACAGGTAACTCTACGCAAACGCCTCTACTTTTGGTTGTTGAGTGAATCCGAATTAGACTGTCACATGCATCTAGCTCGAAATACTTTTCCGAAATTCCTGTCATGCAACCATAGTGGTGTTGGAAACGTTTTCACATGGATCACCTGGGTACAAATGACAGCTCTGCCAATGCACTGTCCTTTTATGTCTAGTGTACCTGATAGTACCAATATCTGTATAAGTGCATATCTATATCCCATGACTTTTGCCACCTCATTGTACATAGTTGTTGTTGGTTTTCGAAATTTGAGGAAGAACAAGAGATATATTTTGAAAGCTAACATTCATCACTTTCATTATGATTGCGATCCTGTCAGAATTGTTCTTTCATGTGGCTGCCATAGGAAAGGAGATTAAATCTGCAGCATGTTGAAAAATTTGGATTACATTGGTATAAGGGGCAATCATAAAGTTTCCATTCAAGGGCATTGCTGCAGCATACATGTTACATAGTGCGATTCTGATGTGAGTACATAAACACTGACGTGTAGGCCAGGAATTAGTGTGGCATTCGTGTCTTTGAGATGTGCATGCGGTAAACGTGGGAATGTGAACTATGACGATATTATTACCAAATGTGTCCAAACATCACCAACGTATTGTTGTTCTTTTCTTGGCTGCCAAGAGAAAAACACTGGTAGACATACATCAGAGAATGAAGAATGTGTATGGGGGAGAACGTCTGTGAAAATCACCATTGTGGAATGGTGTGAGACAGGGTGCTGCTTCTTCATGATATTGCACGTCCCTTGTAGCACATGCTGTAACGCAGAAGCTACATTAACTCAAGTGGGAGGCACTTGAACACCCAACCTGAAGTTCTGATCGCTCCCCATGTGATTACCACACCTTTGGTCCCTCAAAAAAGGCCTTGAAGGGTCAAAGATCCCTCTTGCACTGCAGCAGGCAGTTGCGGATCTTCACGCAGCTAGACATGGTGTTTTATCCGCTTTTGCCTCATTGGCATACAGGTTCTGGATTGTGTGGCCTTTGAACGGAAACTTTTTGATTGGCCCTTATAAATGCCTTTTTGATCGGCCCTTATATATGCGGAAGTGCTACTGTACAGTGATGAAGGCTGAGAAACTGTGCAATATTAAAAGAACTGAAGTCTTTTGTGAATATTTTGAATTTATTTTAAAATCCGATTAAATGCAAGGAGGCCTCATGCGCAGAGGGTTCCATATAAATTTAATCATATGTATAGATAGTGCATCATCCTGGGAGTAGGTAGTTTGAACGATTTTTTCCTGTTCTCGATGCAACACTGACAAGATATCGGTCCTGGGAAATCTAAGACGTTCGAGAATAACAAAAAGTAATATATTTTCCAGTGATATAGTAGCAGATTTGCAATTTTCGGATTTTTTTCTTTTATTTGTGCTGTGAATCCTTGCTTCTTGTCATATTTCATGGTTCTAGGTCAATGGTAAGTACGCTATAGATTTTGATGAGTGAGATTGTCAGTATCAAAATATGTGACATAAATGCCAATATCTTTACACTGAGTTGGTTTAGAAGCTTCAATTTTTTGGCCCGTAAAGGAACCATATATTTTAGTATGTGACATAAAGTTTGATATGTGTACCTGTTCTTAAGAAAAAGGATTTTCAACAGTTGGACAGACAGGCAGACAGAAAAAAAAGATCATATAAGGCTTCTATTTCAGGGCACCCTGAAATAAAAACTGCACTAAAAGTTTTCTTTTAAAGTGAATTAAAATATCATTTAAAAATGATATTGAAGTAATATGCTTAATTGTCTTGTGAGTTATACTCATATGTAATGTTTGCAATGATGATGATTTAGCATTGATCACAAATCAAATTAATGCCTCAAGATGTTGTCAGATGGTTCATAAATTAAACTTAAGACATTTTTAAAATAATTAATATTTGATTCATGGAATATATGAGTGAATTTTTCATAGCAGTGGTAATCAAAAGATTATCAACAAATTGAACAGCAAGAACAAACAGTAATATACATAGTTCTGGGGTATGTAGAAGCCAATATCAAATTCAAATATTTTCTGGGGATTTGATATAATTCTGAATGGTCTTGCATGATGAATCATCAGCTCAAAGCTACATACAGAAGTTCTGCATCCACTGTCTATGTGACTGTCATCCATCTCGTTTCTGAGAAGAACAAGTGACGTAGGTGTGCTACAAGTGTCTGTCATCAAACTCTACAGACGAGCAGTCTATATGAATTCTAATCAGGAATCGCTTCATCAAAGATGCTATTTATTGTGCAGTGAATTATTGATTCCAATTTATGCAATGATTTGGTTATGTGAATGTTAATTTACACAGTGATCTAGTTAATCATATTTCAGTTTAGACAGTGAACTTGTTCAGTGCATTTCATTGATTAATGAGTGAATTACATAAAATAAACATATACAAGGTGTGATGAAAAAGTAAATTTAATTTCGCAGACTTTATAAATCTAATTTCATGTTTCTGATTATGTTTGCATTTTCAGCTGTTTTGAATATTCGGTTTATTGTTGACAGTCGAAGGGTTATACGTGTTTTTGAGTACTTGGCGAGCTCTTACTTTCGCAAAAGATGGATGAAAGAATCCACATTAAATTTTGCTTCAAAAATGAAATAAAGTGCAGCATCGAATTCGAAATATTGAGGCTTTTTGCAAATCTACTATGGATAAGACAAGAGTTTATGATTGTTATAAAGGTCACAAAGAGGGTCGAGGAGACGTTGAAGATGGCGACTGCGATGGACGCCCAGCTCATGGTTCTGGAAAATCGCCGAATCACTATCAGAGAGGCTGCTGATGATATCTGCATGTACTTTGACTCCCACCAAGCAATTTCTTCGGATGTTTTGGGTATTAAACGTGTACAACAAAGTTTGTCCAGAAATGTTTGAATTTCGACCAAAAACTGCACAGTGTAGACATCACTCAGGAATTGCTTAGTTAAGTCGACAATGATCCAGAACTTCTAAGGAAAGCTGTAACAGGTGATTAAACATTGGTATTAGGATATACATCGAAACCAAGTTCCAATTGGCCCAAAGGAAATTGCCTGAAGAGCCGAGACTGAAAAAGAATTCGACAAGTTCAATCACAAGTGAAGGCTCTCCCCATTGTTTCCTCCGTGTGCCGTTTTGCGTGAAGCAATGTGAAAAGGGCGACCAGAATTGTGGCAAAAGCACTTGTGGAAATTGCATCGTAATAATGCTCTACCTCTCACCTCAGAGCCTGTTCGTGGTTTTTTGGTAAAAGGCATAACTGTTGTGTTGGCTCAGGCACCATATTCGCCAACATGACCTCCTGAGACTTCTTTCTATTCCCGAGTTTGACAAGAACCATGAAAGGGCGTAGTATTGCCACCACTGATGAGATAAAAGCAATCTCTGAGGTAACTGAACACCATAACGAAAAGTAAGTTCTAGAAGTGATTCCAAGATTGGAAAAAGTGTTGACATAACTGTGTTATATCCGAGGGCGATTACTTTGAAGGGGACAATTTGGATATTGATAAATAAATACAGATTCTTTAAGAAAAACAAAAATTCCCATTGTTTTTTGATCGCATCTTGTATAATTTATTGTTATTACCTTCCCAATTATTGTCAGTACCACTTCTGTGCAAGCTGAGGTTAGAGTCTCATTAAATAATAATGGTGATAAAAGATCTGATATACTGGATTCACGTACAGTTTCGATAATCACCTAGACTTCGAATATCTCATATGTGAGGCACAAAAAGAATTAAAGACTTATATTTTGGTCCCAAAAATAAGCACTGCACATGAAAATACGTTATTACTTCAGAAATTTGTTTAGGACAGGTTTTACAGTCTCCAGTTAGCAGCCAATTAATTTCTATTCCAGGAATATCACAAGAAACGCGTTGTATGAACCCGGAATAACGCCTAATGGAGAATAATTCGGGATCACTTAAATAACTTAACCAGCTATTTTTTGCCGATTAGCGAGCTTAACTGGGGAATAAGTTTCCAAGGTGGCAGGAATGGTTACACATGCAGTTGCAGACAGCAATGACAAGATTTTGTCTAAATTATTCATGAGAATTAGGAAGGAGCAAAAAGTGAGATGACACCAATTCCCAATTTACGTCTAGATTTCACTTATCAAAGGAAGCCGTACTTCGTCTTTTCAGTCTTGTACACGAGAAACTGGAGCATATAACGGACAGGCAAAACTATTTCTCTGTTTTCTAAAATAATATTGTGTATTTGTAGTAGTATGTTTTGATTTCAGTACTTCGTGAATTCCGACGGGTTATTTATGCAAATCAAGCACATTAAAATGACGATTCATGCCAAAAATAGTCTTATTTATCTGGCATGTGTTACAATTCCAGCAGTAGTGGAAAGGACTGTTTCGTTTTATTTAGCACTTCCTTAACAGATTGAACCAAATCGAAGAACCACACGAGATATGGGTACTATTTTTATTAACAGTTGTTTCAGTTTTAGACAAAAAGATTGATTTTTCATGTAGTAAAACGTTTTGATAAAGCTGCAGTGTTCCAATTTCATTCAGCCACATTACTTCAATAGCAGAAAATAATTTTCCACTCTGTTTTCTATTAGAAATGACCCTTTTTGTAAACGTCACAACTCTGTCTGAACAACTTTCGCCTTTAAGTGTAAATATTAGGATTACAGGCCCATTAATGCATTAGAGCAACAACATTGTCTCCCACCTATCACTATTCACTCAAACCTGTGAACTATCTATGCTTTCTCAAGCTAAGTTTAACACAGTAAGATTAACAGGAAAGCCAGCATTTTAAAAATGGCGATGCCTACAGAACATAGCTATTGTGTTTCTAAATTATCAGTATTATCCACAAAGCCTATCCATGTTTATCATAAAGTAATACATAATCTAGTTAATGAATCTACATAGTTGTAGCAGGTGAAAGGAGTGCCTGGAATGCTATGTTTTTATCTTTCCTTGAACATCAATTTACTTTCAGTGGTATTCTTTATTTCATATTGTAGCTGGCAGAAGATAAACTGGAATATCTTATATTGTTCACTTGTGTGGCCATATAGTCTATAGTTGCTTTACAATTCTTGAGTGTACCTTAAAATGGGGTGAATAGAAACAGCAGCATGAATAGAAACAAAACTTCATATACACAATTACTTTGAATACTATAAGGTTGTACAGGACATTGATTTTAACTATTATTGCTTTTGGGTTGGCAACACTTCAGACTAGCAAGGAGATTATGTTTTGTTGGGTAAGCAGCGCTGTAGGTTGATGTTTATCCTTGTGTCTGCGTTGATAGTTTTTAAGTTGTTTTCTACCTACTTTGAACGTCTCTGGTAAGTAAACATGTATTCCACATATGACAGTAAATGGCATTGCAAGTACTAGGTATGACATCTATATAAAATAGTAAGGGCTGTGTTTTTGTTTCACTTTCAATGAAATCAGGTCTGTGAATTTTCAAATTTTTTAGGTTATGTTTATAAACTTTGTGGGGTGTATGGAAACATATGAATTTTGGTGTTTCTATTCACCCCACAATACAAAAATCTAAAAATATCTATTAGTATGCCATATTAATGCTATATAATTCTCTAGTTATGTTACATGCACAACTAACACATCTTCCTTGTCTTAGAGCTGCTGTTCAAATATGCCACGGAACTACAAACCTGTCATAGGAGATGGTTACAAAAAACACAGACCTAATCGAATAAACAATGTGTTCTCTGACATAAAATCAGGGGTTAGCCTGCAGAAAGCAGCTGAAAAACATGCGATTCATTTTAGCATACTATACTGGCACCTAAAAAGAGGCGCCAACATTAAACCCCAGGGTGGACAAACTGCCTTGTCTTTTGAAGAAGAGAAGCTGTTTGTAGACAGATTGAAAATATGCAGCGAATGGGGCTATCCTAGTGAATTTACAACCTTAAGGCTTCTATTAAAGGATTCTGTGGACAGAAGGGGGAAGGCAGTGAGAAAGTTTACGAATAATCTCCATGGTTGTGATTTTGTGGAATCATTTATGAGGCGACACAAAGATCAATTAGCAGTGCGAATGTGCCAAAACATAAACGCTCCAAAGCTAGTATTACACCAGAAACTGTCAACAGTTACTTCGATGAACTGTCAAAGGAATTGGAGAATGTGCTGCCGTCTAATATAATAAATTATGATGAGAGAAACCTTACAGATGATCCAGGAAAACGAAAGGTAGTCACATGGAAGGGAACTAAATATCCTGAAAGGGTTATAACTCCTCAAAGGAATCAATCTCCGTAATGTTTGCAGCAGCTGCAGATGGCACTATACTGCCCCCTTATGTCGTGTATAAGTCTTTGCATTTATATCGAATCTGGACCAAAGATGGGCCAAAATATGCAAGATGCAATCAGACAAAATCTGGCTGGTTCGATTCGTTCTGCTTCGATGATTGGGTCCTTACAGTTGCTGTCCCATAACTGAAAAAGCTGGAAGGTAAGAAATTTCTCATTGGAGACAATTTATCTTATATATGAAGATGGTATCTATTCTTTCGGACATGTCCGAAAGAACAGATACCACCAGTGACCATGCAGCTCATTAGAATGAAATTACAATGAAATGAATACAGGCGTTGATATAAGTGAATGGGGACAGTTGAAAATGTGTGCCCCGACCGGGACTCGAACCTGGGATCTCCTGCTTACATGGCAGACACACTGTCTTTTGGGCATACCATCTTCATATATATATATATACTTAAGGCACACTGGCCATTTGACCATCTTCTTCTGTGCAGATGCACAAACTGTGCCCAAACTCTTACGGGAATCAGAAAAAAAAGCCACGAGTAATGAGTATAATGGGCAAGGGCACTATGAATATAGCGCGGGACAATAAGTTGGGAATTTGGGACTCACAGGAGGCGTGCAAGAGATAAGTCCCTGCAGTCGCACTATCCTCTGTGTCCTCGGTGGCTCAGATGGATAAAGCATCTGCCAAGTAAGCAGGAGATCCCAGGTTCGAGTCCCAGTCGGGGTACACATTTTCTGCTGTCCCCATTAACTTATATCAACACCTGTATGCAGCTAGGGGTATTCATTTCACTGTAATTTCACAATTTATCTTCGCATCTGTCCGTAGAATCAGTTAAGCTGTTACAGGACAATGATATAAGATTAATATTCCTACCAGCAAATTCAACACACCTGATGCAAATACTGGATGTGATATTTTTTCGGCCTCTTAAAACTACTTGGCGCCAAATATTAGAAGAATGGAAGAAAGGCCTAGGAAGAAATGAGGCAACAGTTCCTAAGGCTAAATTTCCTCTGCCATTGAAAAAGTTGTGTGACTCCTTGAAGGAAAAAAATGTTATTGCAGGTTTTAAGAAATGTGAGATGTGCCTCTAGACCGCAATAAAGTGTTGTCAGTGCTCCCAGGTACTGGTACCGGTACACCAGTAAATGAGAAAACGATAAGAACAATCCTGAAGAATCCACTAATTCTGTTGACAACAGCTTTAAAGAACTCTTCCAGAGCCTTAGACAAGACCAGACTCTTAAACAAAGAAGAAAAAGGACAAAAGTTAATGTCCAACCTGGCAGAAGTGTTAGTGTTGCTGACTCTGAGGACATGGATGGGGAGGATGTAACGCCCAACTCTTCACTTTACAGTGATCCAAGCCCTTGTACATCTAAACAAGCCAAGAAAACGAAAACAAAATACCAAGAAAAACAGAAAACGTCTTGATTCATCATCAGATGATGAAGATGCATGCTCAGTGCTGGACAGTGATGAAGACTTGATTTTGTCCTCTTCAGATTCTTCAGATCAAGATGAAAATACTGGTATCTCCATAAGCCAAGGTGGCTATATGGTGGCCAAAGTAAATGGTAAAACATCATATTTTCGATGCTATGTCTACAATAGTTTTGTTGGAACATTTTTAATAAGAGTTCCTCAAACCAAAAAGTTCACAATGACTGAAAAAGAATCTTTTGTCTCAAGAAACGATGTCGTCCTAAAATTGTCGTCGCTGGTTCTCAGTTCAAGTGCTCGTTTCAAAGACATGCCATGTTTTAGTAGCAGTAGTAGTAGTAGTAGTAGCTTTATTCATACATAAATCTCTTTTTACAAGCATATAGAACATGTTAAAGTATTTACAAGTTTATAGCAATTTAAAATAAGCTAATTCGTATACATATATATTTACATCTTCTAGTTAGAGACAATCATTAGATTTACTCCTGGTATACAATACTTTTTTTACTAATAAGTTATTAAATAATGTAATGCCACGCTGTTCACTCATATCTTACTATCAGCCACTGCACACACTATACAGACATTGTTTCATAACATTTCACTCACTACCCACACTAACAAACAAACACACACACACTGTTGATCTCTGGGACATTTTTTGTACCGCAACTTCCCATTTGCTATCCTGAAAAACTGAGTCAGGATCCCTTCATAATGAGTGAGGCGTTGGGTTCAGAAAGAGGAAGAGGTGTTAGTATTGTGCTATGCATAGCTTGGGGGTAAGTATTTCTAGAAAGGACAGAAGAAGAAAAAACATAAAGTGAAGGTGTTATGTGGAATGTTTGATGTTTTATATTGATTATTATTATTATTTATTTGTATAACTCTTTTTTATCAAACCCCTACTCTGTTTTATCTAAGTAATCCTTCAATGTATAAAATGTATTGTATAATAGGCACTTTTCAGCTGCCTTTTTAAGTGTATTTCTGCAATTTCTTTAATCTCTTTTGGTCATTTATTTTGGTTTTGAGGATGAACTTTCTGATTTAACAATTTATTAATAATACAGTGCCAGGCTCATGGTAAACAGCTGTGTTCTCAGAATGAGAAGGTAGGAGACGAGATACTGGCAGAAGTAAAGCTGTGAGGACCGGGCGTGAGTCGTGCTTCGGTAGCTCAGATGGTAGAGCACTTGCCCGCGAAAGGCAAAGGTCCCGAGTTCGAGTCTCGGTCGGGCACACAGTTTTAATCTGCCAGGAAGTTTCAGCTGTGTTCTGTTTGTTCACCTTAAGCTTGAATAGATTGGCCATGTATCACAAACATTTTTGTATATTTTACTTACTTTTACAATTAATAAACTGTAACATTTTGAAATAAATGTTTATCTGTTTATTTTATAATAGAAAAAAATATATTTCATAGCTTTTGTCAACCTCTCTTTGCTTTTAAAAGAAACAGTGATAGTTTTATAACACTGTTTCTATTCCTCCCTGTCACTGGGGTGATTAGAAACTCTATGTTTAAATTTTATTTAATTTATTGAAAGAAAATAATTTGATGATAATATCATAAGTTGATAAGAGCAATACAGACCGGAGTTTTGGTTAGTATTTTTTTGTTTAAACTTGACAAACAGTAAGTAAATTTTTCAACCAAAGTTCAAATTTGTTGCTATTCATCCCATTTTATGGTATTTTCATCCTGTACTTGCAACTACAAAAAATGCATTCTTTTTTTCACTAATTTTTTCTAGTTGCAACTCAAGATGAAAATAGCCTCAAGAATCTTATACTAAACTTCTGTGAAGTACCATTTTTCTGAAACTGGTGGCTTATTATAAGTGTTTAATGTAGCAAGTCCACTCAGCTACATCTGTAGCAGAAAGTATCATTCACTCTTATCTCCCATTGGGACAACCTATCATCTTTTAGCGAATGCTTCAGAGCAAAAATGTTGTACACCACCTAGAATTATTCCTATAAAGAATAAATTATTTGCACATATTCAAGCTAGGTTCAACACAGTAAAATTAATAGGAAAGTCAATCTTTTACATAAAGCCATATTTATCATAAAGTAATTGCTCTGTTTCTGTCTTAAGAACATAGGTACTTATCATTAGGTAACAGGGAATCTGTAGTTATTCAGTATACATAATCATAACAGTCGAAGGGGTGGCTAGCAAGCTATGTTTTTAAATTTCTCTTGATTTGTCAAACAAATTATCTTATGCTATTCTTTTTCTTTCTTTCAGAAATGACTCAATTGCACCAATGAAGCAGCTACTACTGTCAATCAAATATTTTGCCTCTGGTGATTTTTTCTGTCCATTGGAGGCTTCATTGGTATTGACAATGGAACAGCCAGCAGAATTATTGAAAGGATGTGTGTGACCCTGACAACATATACAAGAGACAGTGTTGTTAATCATTTCATTTCTCTGATGTAATTAAATGAGGATAAAATAAACACATGTGTATGGAATAATATACTTTTATTCTGAAATCATTTGTTTAATTTGTATTTTCTGATCCTAATTCTGAACCTTATGCTGTTTTTTTAATCACTATAGTTCTTCTTCACTTCTCTGGTTCGCATCATGCTACATTTGAAGCAGCACCATCTACAGCTCTGCTAATTCTTTCATATTTGAGACAGATATTTTTATTCTGAAACAAAACTGGCAGATTAAGCTGAGATAACTTTAGAAAAGGAATAACACAGTGTAGGTGTCATTGCTCCAGTTACTTCCACTTTCCTCCCAGATTACATGTAGCTGTTAAACATGATTGCAAAAATTATGTATGAAATAGTTACTGCCCCTCAAACTAGTAGGATGTGATATGATGACAGCTTTTAGTCTGGATATGTGCCATAGGTACATGTATACCCCAGGATTACAAAAATAACTGCAAAAGTGGATGCACAATGTTCAGTTATCCAGCAAAGGTACTTTCTAAGACATGAATACAACAGAAAGGTAGCCAGTAGCACCTCTCAGGATTGTCTGTCAAATGAGACAGACAATCTGAGTGTTATCATAGTCAGAGACTCTGAAAAACCAAATATTTCACAAAACAGATTGTATTTCACAGTTGCTTTTATATTATGTTCCTATGTGAATGTGGCATCCTTCTCTTGACAACTTTATCAAATCGTAAATTTTATTGTAAACAACTTGGAACTTGCATTCCACATATGGGACACCACCAATCTGTAGCCTCTGCTCGAGAGACCGCCATGGTCGCAGGTTCGAATCCTGCCTCGGGCATGGATGTGTGTGATGTCCTTAGGTTAGTTAGGTTTAAGTAGTTCTAAGTTCTAGGGGACTGATGACCTCAGAAGTTAATTCCCACAGTGCTCAGAACCATTTGAACCATTTGTAGCCTCTGCTATTTTATGTAAGCATAATATTTACGTGCTGCTTTCTTGTGGACAAAAAATCATATGCCTGTTGTAGCTGCTCTGTCGTTCTGTGTGAGGTAGTTTATGAATGGAAACTGTTGCATATCTTTCTTATACTTTATTCAGAATTCTAGAAAGATCTCTTACTGAACAAACAACAGATACATGATCCTTTAACTAACTTTACGATAGGTCATTGTACTGTTCTACATGGTAAGTACCCTACAAACTTAGTTCAATGTTTTGTACTGATGTTTTCAGTGAATGAGACCACAGAAGTTTTCGTGTTTTCTTCTACACTGTTGGACTCGTCTACAGTATCTGCCAGTCTCAAAATATTCTCAAACGAACAATTTTGGCATCTGGAACGCTTATCTCTCACGATAGATACGCTATTTCTGTAGATGAGGACTGAAGTAAATATGAAACGACATACACGAAAATATCCAGTGTGCCCTTAAGTTGTTGCCAATTTAACTGGACAGGAACACTATTGTGGAATAACTAACCGAGGAATAAAATGGTGGACAATGTGCAAGTTAATTTGTGGTTAGCCTAGTCCTCAGTTAGCTATCCCTGGATTTAATACAAGATTGCGCAATAGGCTCTTAGAATAGGAAAGAAAATACTGAGAACCTGCAGCACATATCAGAAAGTTAATATAGTTACGTCATGTATACATGCTACCTTACATCTCATTAACCAACAGCCTTTGAGATTGTGTGGCTGCAGCCGTTTTTGGTCCATTGTCTCGTTGGCAGAGAGGAACGACGTACATTTTTTGTAGTAGACACAGAAATAGAGACAAAGTTTAGTCAAGGATGGAGAAAAACAACAGAAATCATTGGAACATGGGACCTCTGTGCAATACGAAGTGGGAGGCTTTCATCTTGTTAAAAATCGTAAGTATAGTATAAAAAGTGAGAAAGTAGTTGAAGAATTCTATGCATTATATGGAGGATTTTCCTGTGGTTATCACTACACCACATTCCGAGGCTCTGGTGCTAATGAAACTCACTACCGAAAACATGAAAGGACTGTTTAACACACAAAATGTACTATTATTTGTAGGTGAGTAGACAAAAGTATGAAAGCCAGAGAAGCAATGTCAAAAGTTTTGGCACTGAAGTATATTCATGATCTTCAAACCATGACTGGGCATTTGTGGAAAATAAGTGTTCCATAATGCAATGATTTGAGGGGATATTTTCGGAAAAGTCTCACTATAATCACGTTTGTTTTACGCAAGGTGATTTTTTCCACCATGTACGAACTCTAGGGAGTGATCGATGAGAGGATAGGGAAAAAAAGGTCTAATGAATGTATGTCCAGAAATGTATGGTTTCCTTGCTAGAGACAATTTATTCAATCATACATTGTTACAGAGACTGTGGTCTAATACGCACTGTATCATGGAGCCATAGGCACAATATGAGCTGAAAATGATTTCCATATGCCTCAATGCATGCATTTTCAAGCCTTAGCATGTTCTGTCACACACGTTCATATTGGCCACGCTGCATCTGAACAGTGTCAAAGGCTGCTCCATTGTCTCTGCACCTGAAATGGGCTCTGCATACACGATGCTTTTGAGATGTCCCAATAACTACAAATCACATGGGTTGACAACCGGTGAACGAGCAGACCATACACCTGGACCCCCCTTGTGTGAGGCATGGACCTGGGAAGACATGATTGATATGCATCTGGATGTTAACTGCGAAGTGGGGTAGAGCACCTTCACGAAGAAGCCACATAACCCGTCGAATCATCAATGGCACTTCTTCCAGCAGGGGAGGCAAAGTCACCTGGGAGAAACGCTGATAGTTCTGGCCTGTTGGGCGACGTGGAAGGAAGTCTGGTCCCAAAATATGGTCGCCAATTATCTCGGCCCATGCAGTCCATCTGCGCAAATGCTAATGATTCGCTGTCACCATACAATGGCCGTCCTACATACTACTCCACAGATAACTGTTATGAAATTTGAAGATACCACGCCATGTAAAAGTGGCCTCATCTGTGAAAAGGATGGATGGCACAATTCCCAGAATCGTGGTGGCTTGGCGAAGAAACCAGTGACAAAACTTCTCCCAATGTGGGAAGTCTGTCACTAGTAAGCCCTACACATGCTGTAAGTGATAAGGGTAGTAACAACTGTCACACAGTTATCTGGCTTAGCCTGCACTGGCGGGGCAACATGCCTCGTACTGACACAGTGGTCGCCTTCCACAGTGTTACTCACATTTTCCTCCATGTCTGGTGTCTGAACATTGGATGGATGACACAGTTCCCAGAATCGTGGTGGCCTGGTGACGAAACCAGTGACGAAACTGCTCCCAATGTGGAAAGTCTGTCACTACTAAGCCCTACATATGCTGTAAGTGACAATGGTAGTAACAACTGTCACACGGTTATCTGGCTTATCCTGCACTGACAGGCCAACTGCCTAGTACTGACACAGTGGTCCCTTTCCACAGTATTAATCACATTTTCTTCCATGTATGGTGTCACATTTTGGGTATGTCTTTCATCTACACCTACGTGGATGTACATCTACGTCAATACTCTGCAAATCACATTTAAGTGCCTGGCAGAGGGTTCATCGAACCACAATTCTCTATTATTCCAATCTCGTATAGCACGTGGAAAGAAGGAACACCTATATCTTTCCATATGAGATCTGATTTCCCTTATTTTACAATGGTGATCATTTCTTCCTACATTGGTCGCTGTCAACAAAATATTCTCGCATTCAGAGGAGAAAGTTGATTGGCATATCGTGAGAAGATTCAGCTGCAACGAAAAACGCCTTTATTTTAATGATGTACACCCCAAATCCTGTGTCATTTCAGTGACACTCAATCCCCTATTTCTCGATAATACAAAACGTGAAGCCCTTCTTTGAACTTTTTCGGTGTATTCCGTCAATCCTATCTGGTAAGGATTCCACACCGCACAGCAGTATTCTAAAAGAGGACGGACAAGTGTAGTAGTGTTTGGTTTGCCTTCCCCATAGCATTTTCTGTGTGTTCCTTCCAATTTAAATTGATTGTAATGGTAATTCCTACGTATTTAGTTGAATTTATGGCCTTTAGATTTGACTGATTTATCGTGTAAGCGAAGTTTAACCGATTCCTTCAGCATTCATGTGGATGACCTCAGGCTTTTCGTTATTTAAGGTCAACTGCCAATTTTCGCATCATTCAGACATCTTTTCTAAATCGTTTTTCAATTTGTTTTGACCATCTGGTGGCTTTATTAGTCGATAAACGACAGCGTCATGTGCTAACAACCTACGATGGCTGCTCAGATTGTCTCCCAAATCGTTTACATACACTCCTGGAAATGGAAAAAAGAACACATTGACACCGGTGTGTCAGACCCACCATACTTGCTCCGGATACTGCGAGAGGGCTGTACAAGCAATGATCACATGCACGGCACAGCCGACACACCAGGAACCGCGGTGTTGGCCGTCGAATGGCGCTAGCTGCGCAGCATTTGTGCACCGCCGCCGTCAGTGTCAGCCAGTTTGCCGTGGCATACGGAGCTCCATCGCAGTTTTTAACACTGATAGCATGCCACGACAGCGTGGACGTGAACCGTATGTGCAGTTGACGGACTTTGAGCGAGGGCGTATAGTGGGCATGCGGGAGGCCGGGTGGACGTACCGCCGAATTGCTCAACACGTGGGGCGTGAGGTCTCCACAGTACATCGATGTTGTCGCCAGTGGTCGGCGGAAGGTGCACGGGCCCGTCGACCTGGGACCGGACCGCAGCGACGCACGGATGCACGCCAAGACCGTAGGATCCTACGCAGTGCCGTAGGGGACCGCACCGCCACTTCCCAGCAAATTAGGGACACTGTTGCTCCTGGGGTATCGGCGAGGACCATTCGCAACCGTCTCCATGAAGCTGGGCTACGGTCCCGCACACCGTTAGGCCGTCTTCCGCTCACGCCCCAACATTGTGCAGCCCGCCTCCAGTGGTGTCGCGACAGGCGTGAATGGAGAGACGAATGGAGACGTGTCGTCTTCAGCGATGAGAGTCGCTTCTGCCTTGGTGCCAATGATGGTCGTATGCGTGTTTGGCGCCGTGCAGGTGAGCGCCACAATCAGGGCTGCATACGAGCGAGGCACACAGGGCCAACACCCGGCATCATGGTGTGGGGAGCGATCTCCTACACTGGCCGTACACCACTGGTGATCGTCGAGGGGACACTGAATAGTGCACAGTACATCCAAACCGTCATCGAACCCATCGTTCTACCATTCCTAGACCGGCAAGGGAACTTGCTGTTCCAACAGGACAATGCACGTCCGCATGTATCCCGTGCCACCCAACGTGCTCTAGAAGGTGTAAGTCAAATACCCTGGCCAGCAAGATCTCCGGATCTGTCCCCCATTGAGCATGTTTGGGACTGGATGAAGCGTCGTCTCAGGCGGTCTGCACGTCCAGCACGAACACTGGTCCAACTGAGGCGCCAGGTGGAAATGGCATGGCAAGCCGTTCCACAGGACTACATCCAGCATCTCTACGATCGTCTCCATGGGAGAATAGCAGCCTGCATTGCTGCGAAAGGTGGATATACACTGTACTAGTGCCAACATTGTGCATGCTCTGTTTCCTGTGTCTATGTGCCTGTGTTTCTGTCAGTGTGATCATGTGATGTATCTGACCCCAGGAATGTGTCAATAAAGTTTCCCCTTCCTGGGACAATGAATTCACGGTGTTCTTATTTCAATTTCCAGGAGTGTAGATAAGGAACAGCAAAGGGCCTATAACACTACCTTGGGGAACGCCAGACATCACTTCTGTTTTATTCGATGACTTTCCATCTATTACTACGAACTGTGACCTCTCTGACAGGAAACGATGATTCCAGTCACATAATTTAGACGATATTCCACGAGCAAGCAATTCCACTACAAGCTGCTTGTGTGGTATAGTGTCAAAAGCCTTCCGGAAATCCAGAGATACGGGATCAATCTGAGGTCCCTTGCCAATAGCACTCAACACTTCATACGAATAAAGAGCTAGCTGTGTTTCAGGAGAACGATGTTTTCTAAATCCATCTTGACTGTGTTTCAATAGATCATTTTCTTTGAGGTAATTTATAATGTTCGAACACAATATATGTTCCAAAGTCCTGCTGCATATCGACGCTAATGATATGGGCCTGTAATTTAGTGGATTACTCCTACCATCTTTTTTGAATATTGGTGTGACCTGTGCAACTTTCCAGTCTTTGAGTACGGATCTTTCTTCAAACGAACGGTTGTATATCATTGTTAAGTACAAAGCTATTGCAACAGGATACTCTGAGAGGAACCTAATTGGTATATAGTCTGACCAAGAAGTCTTGCTTTTATTAACTGATTAAGTTGCTTCAATATGTTCTGGAGTCCATTGTATCGAAGTTTTTGAAGATATGTCATTATTGTTAGCATTATGGAGTAAGCATCTTTGATTTATCCATGTGATATCAATGAAATATCGAAATAAGTGACACAGAAATAGAAAAGCAACTGAAATCTCTCAACATAGGAAAGACCACTGGACCTGATAGGTTACCAGTTTGATTTTTTATTTATTTATTTATATAAAAGTCAAGTTCCTTAGGACCAAATTGAGGAGCAAATCTCCAAGGTCATGGAACATGTCAGTACATGAAATCACAAAGTAAAAGTAATAACAGATAAAAATAAAATGTGTATGAGCCCAAAAACGTTAAGCCATAAGTTTAAGTAAATGCAATCAACAATACAACATAAAGGATCAGCTTAATTTTTCAAGGAACTCCTCAACAGAATAGAAGGACTGGCCAACGTGGAAACTCTTCAGTTTCGATTTTAAAGCACGTGAATTGCTGCTCAGATTTTGAATTCGAGCAGTAGCTTATTGAAAATGGATGCAGCAGTATACTGCACACCTTTCTGCACAATAGTTAACTAAGTCTGATCCAAATGCAGGTTTGATTTCCGCCGAGTATTAACTGAGTGAAAGCTGCTTACTCTTGGGAATGAGCTTATATTGATAACAAGAAATGACAGTAAGGAATATATATATTGAGAGGCCAATGTCAAAATACCCAGGCTCACGAACAGGGGTCGACAAGTGGTACGTGAACTTACACCACTTATTGCCTGAACTGCCTGTCTCTGAGCCAAAAATATCCTTTTAGAGTGGGAAGAGTAACCCCAAAATATAACACCATACGACATAAGCGAATGAAAATAAGCAAAGTAGACTAATTTTCGTGTCTAACGATCACTCACTTCAGATACTGTTCAAATAGTAAAAATGGCAGCATTAAGTCTTTGAACAAGATACTGAATGTGGGCTGTCCACAACAGTTCACTATCTATCTGAACACCTAGAAATTTGAACTGTTCAGTTTCACTAATCATATGCCCATTCTATGAAATTAAAACGTCACGTTTTGTTGACTTGTGGTTAGAAACTGTAAAAACTGAGTCTTACTTTGATTTGGCGTTAGTTTATGTTGTACAAGCCATGAACTTAGGCCATGAACTGCATTGTTTGAAACCAGGCCAATGTTGCACACAACATCCTTTAATACCAAGGTAGCTAGTGTCATCAGCAAACAGAAATATTTTAGAGTTACCTGTAATAGTAGAGGGCATATCATTTATATAAATAAGGAACAAGAGTGGCCCTAACACTGATTCCTGGGGCATGCCCCACTTGACTGTACTCCACTCAGACCCCACATCACAACCATTCTCAACGTTGTGAATAATGACCTGGTTCTGTCTGTTGCTAAAGTAAGTAACCAAATGTGAGCTGCTCCCTGTACTCCATAATGATACAGCTTCTGGAGCTATATTATGTGATCAACACAATAAAACGCCTTAGTTAAATCGAAGAATATGCCTGGCATTCGAAACCTTTTGTTTAACCCATCCAGTACCTCACAGGGAAAAGAGAATATAGCATTTTCAGTTGTTAAACGTCTTCTAAAGCAGAACTGCACATTTGACAGCAAATTGTATGATATAAAATGATCAATTATCCTAATGTACACAGCTTTTTCAATAACTTTAGCAAGCACAGATGGCATAGAAATAGGTCTAAAACTGTCTACATTATCCCTTTCCCCCTTTATGTAAAGGGGCTTTACTACTGAGTACTTTAATCGTTCAGGAAACTGACTATTCCTAAATGAAAAATTACAAATATGGTTAAGTACAGGGTTAACATGTGCAGCACAGTACTTTAATATTCTGCTACGCACTCCATCATATCCATAAGAGTCCTTAGTCTTCAGTGATTTAATTATTGACTCAATCTCCCCCTTGTCTGTATCACAGAGGAGCATTTCAGACATCAATCTCAGAAAGGCATTTGCCAAGAGTTATATGCGTAACTTAAGTTTTATTTAATTCACTAGCAATGCTCAGAAAATGATTGTTAAATACTTATAAAATAAATAAAATATTAATTTATTGTGTATGTATGATAGTGATTGGTTGTAATTAATATTTGCTTATCTGGAACGTGGACGTTTAATTATTTGGTATCAGACGCTTGACAATGGCTTTTTCGTAAATGCAATGTTATTCGTAGTTGACCATGAAATGTGATCCAAATAATCGGACTTCGTATTTAAATCGTTTCCAAAGACTGCTGCGGTAGGTGCGGACTCAAAATCTAAATCTCAATATTAGTATAATTTGCCAGCCATGTCAATACGTCGTACAGAGATGACTGTCTACTAAACATAAAAAAAGTTTACACAGTTAGTTAAATCAGATATATGCAACGAATAAGCCTACAGTTAAATAATTCTACTTACTTTCATAAATATAAATTCTTTACAGAATCGAGTGCCTAGTAAGATTGCAACTCGCAGTGTTCTTGTATAACTTCAAATATGGCGGTGTGCCAGTTAATAAAATATACGTGCTTCCAGCCTCAGCTATACTCCTCGACCTCCTTCTTCTTAATCAAACATAAGAGTGTCATAAATGCATTTTGTTTTATCAGCGGCATAGCGCTGCAGTTCTGTGCCATAGGCTTTATTTATTTGTCAGAGATTATTTATTTAATTAAGATTTCGCGTTTCCGAGGAAACTCACGCAAGGCATGCAAATGTGCCTTTATATTGCCCCCTGAATTGCGAGGCGAAAGGACACACCTGCAGGCGAGCAATTCACCTAAAGGCAAAAGAAAATCTAAGTTATCTACAACTATTTACATGACATACATTATACAGTATATTATATACAAAATTTAAATGACGCACGTGCGCCGTAAAAGTTCTTATGTTGACAAAATAGAGTGCGCGCATGCGCAGAAGCGTCTGTGTGACTCCGGCACTGCCGTTACATCGTAAATTTAGATCACGCGGCACAGTGTTACAGTTCATATTGTTTGTGTGCGCGCGTTTCTTAGTCGTTGCACAAAGAAAATATTCCACCAAGATGACATATGAAGAGTACATTCTATGACAGGTAACTTAATTTTAAAATTACAATATTTGTTATAATACAATACAACTTTAGATTGTTGAATGTTCTTAGTTACATAGTATTGCATTGAAATGCTTCAAAGAAAAATGTCTTTTTGTTTCAGGTGCGTTGACCTATACACATCGTGTCGTTTTACAGTTCATATTCATCTACTGCACAATAATTTTTCACGGGTTAGTGTCGTCGTGGTAAAGTTTTTTGATCACAGTAACATCGCTGTATAACAACGTAATTGATACATAAGCATGTCCATTTCCTATTTCCATTATAGTCGTTGTGATGCAGTTCGTTGTGACAAAAAGCATTGTTTATTACAGATCAGACGTGACCCGTCGAGTAATTGGTCCATATGCAGTTTGTTTTCTGTGGAAGCTTGGTTGCAGAACCTCGGACGGCACATAGCTGGCGTCGATCCTTGGACAGTCCAGGTAAGTGTGTCCGTAACATTTCGAGAACATTCCATTCCCTGAAGTTCCAACCAAAATTCTTCCACTCGTCGTGTTGTTTTTTGGACAGGCACGTTGTGACCATTTAATCCAGTTAACATCTTGAAGTTAGGTACTGTAGTAATGTCACTAGACGATGCACCAATTACGCACTTCACATTTTCAGTTTTTTTTTTTTTTTTTTTGCTGAATATGGCTCACCCAAATGTTCGTAGTAACTTATCAAAGAAATCGTTCATCGCGTTTACAAAGGTACGATCCATGATGAATGTCATTAACAGTTTCTTTCACATAGGTTTCTGCATAGTTGCAGACTTAGTAATGTACGTTAATGCCCGTGAACAGTCGTTCACTATGCAATTTTTTGAAAGTTTTTCACATTTTGGCACTCGTTATCGTTCAAATTTTCACATAGTAACAGTTACATTATACATCATTTTTTTTAAAAAAAAATAAGTAATCATACATATACACGTCACATATTTTCTTAGCATAAACACATTACAGTTACACATAAACTCGTTTACATCATCATTACATAGCTATAAATTATTACATTGTGTCACATTTGATTACATGAATTGCAGATATTTACTTTCTCTTTAACGGTTTTGCTGGGATTTTATCGATGTTTTTTGTGACGTCATCTGAAATTAAGATAGGTTAGACACAACATTCATTACATCAGTAGGCAAGACCAGGCGTTTTCACTACTCAATAAATATTCAGAATGATAAGAGACGGAAAGCTGTTAGATTCCTCACGTTGTGTGCGTGTGTGTATTAGTGTCTGTGTGGCCTTGGCTACTGGTAGATGCTTTTCTTGCTGAGAGATGTGCGCCTAATCTATTTCTCGAAGTAAAAGGTCCCTTCACAGATGACGTCTGTCGGTTCGTCAGGTGTCATACCAAATCAGTGGTACCTACAGTCACAAATGTTCCGTGAAAAATTAATATATCATTCACTGCTACGTAATCATAAATTTTACTTTAATATTCAGTCTTCTTGGTAGTGCCGCGGCGTTGAAAGAAAAGTTCTTCTGCCTTCAACTGCGTCACTGGTACAGCTGAAATGAAAATTTCTGTACTACTTATTATCTGTGTTGTAGCAAACAAAGTTTTGCGAGTTGCTTAGCAATGTTTTCATGGATATGACTTTGACATTATTTAGCATGAAATGCTCTAAGATCTCGGTGTGCGTATAGCCCAATAATTTTGTTAGTTCTAGGATGTTGTAAGAGATACGCACCAGGATGCGGTATGTTAACAATTATATAAGGTCCTTCATATAGCAAACGCCACTTAGCATTGCGTCGTTTGAGTGCTACAGATTTATGATGAGTACGAAGTAGTACAAGCATTCCTGCCTTGAATTTCTGTTTTCTTTTTATTATGTTTGTGTGATGTTTGTTTCGTATCTGTGCGTGATGTGTCAGTGTAGTCAATACTTCTTTTATTTTCTGTTCAGGTGTGATTTCCTTGTCTGACAACTTAGGTAATGGTTCTATCCATTGATCGTTCTGTCTGCAATTGAACATGATCTCGTTAGGTGTGTAATTTGTATTGTAAATATTTAAGTTATTGTGTACATCTTCGAAAAGACTTAGATAGGACACCCAATTAGTGTGTTTTGATGAAATATAGGTCCTCATGAATCGGTTTAGTTCTCGGAAAAGTCTCTCAGTCGCGTTACATTGTGGACTAAACCTTGAAATAAATATACTTTTAATGTTATTGTCCTTCAAGAAATTTCTCCATTTGTACCCAGAGTAGTATGCTGCATTATCTGACAGAATTGCTTTAGGTTTTCCCACGTGCGTCAGGTAATCACTTGAGAATCTTCGCATTATAGCATTTGCAGTGGCGGATTTTAAAGCATAAAGTTTTACATGTTTAGAAAATATATCGTAAAAAGCTAAGATATATTTGACGCCTCCAGAGCTTGCTGGATGCGGTCCACTGATGTCAGTACACAGAATTTCCAGGGGTTTACTCGGTAAAATAGAATGTAAATCTGTTTTTGTGGATAAATTCTGAGGTTTTGATTTTTGACATATGACACATGTTTTCAGTTCCCTGTAAATTTTTCTTCTCATATTGCTAAAATAACAGTATGTGCTGAGCTTTGCCAAACACTTTTTCGTCCCATAATGACCCCAAACTAAGTGTGTGTGCCAAATCAAATTACGTTCAGACTCTTTGGGAATGCATACACACCAGTTAGTAACATT
The DNA here is from genome assembly GCF_023864275.1 of Schistocerca cancellata. Lineage (NCBI taxonomy): Eukaryota > Metazoa > Arthropoda > Insecta > Orthoptera > Acrididae > Schistocerca > Schistocerca cancellata. The sequence continues at coordinate 440,312,138 of NC_064634.1, read as the reverse complement.
TGGATGTCGTCGATAAAATAATACATCATTGTGTAACTTGTAATACTTAGTCAAAGGATGATTGTGTTTTTCTACCAGTAATGTTATTATCTTATACCAGTGAGGATCAGATTTTTGTAATTTAGCCATGTTTCTGCACATATCAATATAATATTGGTGATACTGCTTGTCTTGCATTAAGAGAATCCTGTAGTCATTTATATTTTCTAAGTCACTGTTAGTTTCATTCATACCTTGTGGAAGTCTAGACAAAGTGTCGGCAATGGTGTTGTCCTTACCTTTTATGTACTTAATTTCAAAAGAGTAGTTCTGAAGAGTAACTGCCCATCGTGATAGTCTAGGATGTACAAGTTTACAAGTTAACAAAAATGTCAGGGCCTGGTGGTCGGTATAAATTACTGTATGTTTTCCAAATAAATAATAACTGAATTTCTTGAATGCCCAGACTATGGAAAGTGTTTCTAACTCAGTAGTGGAGTATGTACGCTCACATTCACTTAGAGTACGACTTGCAAAACCAATAATTCTTATCTGTTCCTTTTCTTTATTTTTTACAACTTGAAATCAGCAACAGCCCAAGCCAGAACATGAAGCGTCACAAGTCATACAAAAATTAAATTGAAATCTGGATGACTCAATATGTTTGCATTCACTAAAGCATGTTTAATTGTATTAAAGTCATTCTGGCACTGTTCCGACCAGATCCAAACTTGATTCTTTCTGAGTATATTTAGCAGATGTTTACTGTTCAAAAGTGGTTGTGGTAAAAAACGTCTGAAAAATGAACATAGCCCAAGGAATGATTTTAACTGCTTTTTTGTTCGACGGCTAGGAAAGTTTCTGATAGCATCTAATTTACTGGGATCAGGACGTATGCCCTGTGAATTAATGATATGTCCTAGATATTTTATTTCACTGCAACCAAATTTTGATTTTCTAAGATTGGCTGTGACTCCAGCTTGTGCAAATTTTTCTAAAATTCTTTGAAGTGTGTCAATGTGTTCATTCCAAGAGTGTGTAGCTATCAGTATATCATCTACATAGTGTGTGACTGTCTCAACTAAATCATCGCCAAGCACGGTATCCAGGGCTGTAATGAATACTCCAGAACTGACATTCAATCCGAAGGGTAGAACACAAAACTGATAGGTTCGCCCCCCGAATATAAATGCAGTATATTCCGAGAATCAGGAGTGATACCTACTTGCCAAAATGCATTAGCGAGATCTATTGTGGAAAAATATTTTGCGTCTAGAAATTTCTGTAATTGCTCTTCCAAATTTTCGGGTTTTGTGTGAACCGGTAAAATTATTTCATTAATTGCTCGTGCATCTAACACTAGCCTAATGCTACCATTTGGTTTTTTGACAACAAGTAGAAGACTACAGTAAGGTGAGGTGGATGGTTCAACGATGTTCCAGTCCAACATTTGTTTTAGTTCTTGCCACACAGCAGGTCGTTGAGATAACGGTACGTTATATGTCTTGTGGTAGAAGATCTTGTGAGGCTTAACTTCAATCTTGTACACATACATGTTGATAACACCTAATCGTTTGGTAAAAACTTGTAAATATTTGGATAACACTTCCTGTAGTTTCATACGTTCATGTACACTGAGAGCTGTAGCTTCATTTATCTTATGATCAAGCAATGTTTTCAAGTCCATTAGCTCTGTGTCAGATGAGTGTGTTTGCATGTCTTGAATGTCATTGTCAAGTACTAACTGAACCTTGTACCCTGTACAGTGTTTGTCATGCTTTAGAGTTCTCCTGTCCAAATCAATAATAATTACACTGCCTTTTATCATTTAAAATACATTTACCTTTGGAGAAGTCTATAATGCAGTCCTTTTCGCTCATAATATCTAATCCTAATATGCAATTTGTCACAAGGTTTTGTACAACCAGGAATGGCCATTGTACGGTTCCATTACCTATTTTAATGTTTACAAAAACTTGCTTCTTAACCCTACATGACTTATTACCTAGAGCAGTAGTTATTTTACAGTTTTGGGCGGGAAACTCAGGCACAGGCTCCAATTCACACATCTTTTTATAGAAATTAAAAGACAAAACGCTCACAGCTGCTCCTGTATCTAAGATAATAGTAGTTGGAATCCCACCTACTACACCAGTAGTAGACCGAGCGGGGTGGCGCAGTGGTTCGCACACTGGACTCGCATTCGGGAGGACGACGGTTCAATCCTGTCTCCGGCCATCCTGATTTAGGTTTTCCGTGATTTCCCTAAATCGTTTCAGGCTAATGCCGGGATGGTTCCTTTGAAAGGGCACGGCCGATTTCCTTCCCCATCCTTCCCTAAGCCGAGCTTGCGCTTCGTCTCTAATGACCTCATTGTCGACGGGACGTTAAACACCACAAAACCAACCAGTAGTAGAGGCTAAAACAATTTCATTTGTGTTTGAACGACATTGTGTGCTGTCTTGCAAAAGTTCATCTGATATATTCTCATTGTGGTTGTATCTTATAAATAAAACAGGTAGTTTTTGTTTAGAATTATTAGGCAAATCAATATTTTGTTGTTCAATGGTGGTGTCAAATAATTGATTAACATTGAAGTCGCCCCCCAAGAATTCTTCAGCCACGACCCGGGGCACAGAAGTGACTGTTTTTAGTTTGTTGGGTTAGCATTTGTATTAGGTACTGACACAGATTGAGGTTGTGTATCAGGTGTCACTTGTATTATATTCACATTCGGATATTGCCTGTTGTGATCTCCAAACTTTTGCAGTTGTTGTTGCTGTTGCGCATTATGACTTACCTGTCGGTCGTAAGGTATGCTCCAATTTTGTCCTGGTGGCTGCTGTGGTATAGCAGTGTTTGAATGAAAGTATTGATCGCTACGAGTCCAGCCTTGATGCTGTCTTGGCTCGTAGTTATTATTATTTCTATTTCTGTTTGTGTTTTTGTTGTTACATTTGTATCCGTTGTTACCGTTGTTGTTATTACCGCGGTGCCTTTTGTATGGATTGCCGCATGGAGTGTTATTACTGTTGTAACTGTTGTTTGTATTGGAATACGCGTGATGATTTTGATTTCCGTATTGAGACGGCATGTGAGTTTGCTGTTTTTGCTGTACCGCGTATCCAACTTTGGGCGCGCCAGAATTGAGTTGGCAAGCCTGCATGTTTTGTATACCACTAGTATAAACATTGTGGCTGCTGTTGTGCCGCGCGAAGCGCTGATCTTCTAGTAACATGTCAACCGAATCCAAAGCTGTTAAAAAATAATCTGGATCGTCATCCAGAATATGTAAGAGTTTTTCTTTAATGTTGAAAGGCAATTTGGCCTTCAACGCACGGAGTATATCATGTGTTGCGACTGGTTCGTCCAAAAAATGTCCCATGTTCAAGTATTTTTCAAAATATCTACGTAAGTTACCATTTTTACTGTTAAAAGTTTCAGGTTCTAAAATTTGTCTTCTGAGTCGCTCCTGGACGGATTGCGACCAGAATTTGTTCAGAAAGGCACGCTCAAACTCTCTGTACGTGGTACATACGTCAGCTTGACTGTATGCCCAGACAGCTGCATCGCCTTGGATATAACCGACAATATATGAAATCTTTTTCCGGTCACTCCAAGTGTGTGGAAATGCGTTTCTAAAAGATTTAAGAAAAATCACTGGATGAATGGTTCGTTTTTCTGGGATAAAAGTCTGAAATTGCCTGTGTTTTATTAAGCTTTCTTCTTCCTTTGCATTATGGTATGGATTTGTTCCACTGTAATTACTGTAATGTTCAGATGGCGAGTAATTACGATAATGTTGCTGTGGTTTACCATGATAATAGCTTGTGTTTGTGTTTGCACGTCGTGGTATGTGTTGTTGTCGTGGTGTGTTTTGTTCTTGTGTGTTTGTCGTGTGCGGTATGTGTGCGTCATACTCGTATGTATATTGGTTTCTGAACTGTACATTTTGACTGATATTTTCGTTACATTCAGACTGTGGTTGATCGGTGAATTGTCTTATGGGTGCAGTGACGGATTGTACTGCGTCACTAATCAGCTGTTTGTTATTAGTGATGTATTCCGCTACGGAGTCGTGCACAATTGTTGGTAAATTTTCACGTATGCATCTATCAAATGTTTGTCTTTGCTCTCTACCCAATCATGAAATTCTTTATTAATATTTTGAAAATGAGCTGTGGCATCAGATTGTAATCTGTCAGTCAGTTGTTGTTCAACATTACTGCACGTCAGTAATTCGTTTATCAAGGTTGTCATGTACTGAAGGATATGTTTGAATTTGTTCAGTAAGAGCTTCACACGTGACATTAAGGTTTTTTACGTGTGTCTGTAAAAGTGCCACGTCATTTGTAGTCTTTTCTTGTCTCGTATTAAGCTTGGAAAATTTCGTACTGAGTTCAGTCATCTGTTTGGTCAGTGTGGCGTCTATACGTTCCACACGTTTACATAAAGTGTCATTATATGCCTTGATTGCTATGAGGTCAGATTTAATTTCGTCATTTTGTGTCTTTAAGGTTGTCAGGGTTTCCGCGTTCTGCATCCTTAAGGTTGCCATATTTTCTGCGTTTTGTTTCATTAGCATTTGTATTATGTTGGCAATGTTTACTGTTTGCCAGGTCTCTGCCCCCGCCGCATCATTAGACGTGACGTCATGTATTAACATGGGCTCTGACTGAGACTTTGAAATTTTTGTGGTGGACGGCCTATTGTCAAAATTTCCGTTAACACTTGCGTCAATATTTGATGAATCGTCACTACCGGTTGCTGTCGTAACGTCATTTTCTAACATTTGTCTCTCGTCCGAGTCGGATTGCGTCTGAATAGTATGTCTTTGCTGTTCCATCTTTGCGTATTGTTTTCTAGTTATGACCATGCCACACGTAAGATATGCTTCAAGAAAATAAAGTTTGACACTGGTTTTAAAATAAAATGCAGTTGAACATGAATCGATCGTAGCAACAAAGGCTGTTTGTTAATTTAAAAATGTAAACAGAATATCGGATTATTCTTAATGGTTGCTGGCCATGTTACAACGTATCGTACAGAAATCGGCCATATTGTACACTCGTGTATTGGTATTGTTGAAGAAGTTATTGTTTAAGGAAAAGCACTGAGAATGAAATTTATCACTGAAAACTGCTACGTGCGAAAGAAATACTACAGAATCTACTGAAGAGCTAATACACTGAATTATGCATCTGGTCAAGCCTGCGAATGCAAAGATGCTGCGTCTTATCTTATTTTGCTGGAAGCTTCGTTGCGTCTTCCCGCAAAATTTTAGAATTTGAAAATATCTTCAGATTTTTATTATTTCTCATACATTCACGTTCAGGTCCAGAAAGTTGATTTTTCACATGAAACAAAGAGAACAATGTAACAAATGACAAACTGAATAACAAGTCCGACACGCAGTCGCCGATATAAAATAAATAAAATATTAATTTATTGTATATGTATGATAGTGATTGGTTGTAATTAATATTTGCTTATCTGGAACGTGGACGTTTAATTATTTGGTATCAGACGCTTGACAATGGCTTTTTCGTAAATGCAATGTTATTCGTAGTTGACCGTGAAATGTGATCCAAATAATCGGACTTCGTATTTAAATCGTTTCCAAAGACTGCTGCGGTAGGTGCGGACTCAAAATCTAAATCTCAATATTAGTATAATTCGCCAGCCATGTCAATACGTCGTACAGAGATGACTGTCTACTAAACATAAAAAAAGTTTACACAGTTAGTTAAATCAGATATATGCAACGAATAAGCCTACAGTTAAATAATTCTACTTACTTTCATAAATATAAATTCTTTACAGAATCGAGTGCCTAGTAAGATTGCAACTCGCAGTGTTCTTGTATAACTTCAAATATGGCGGTGTGCCAGTTAATAAAATATACGTGCTTCCAGCCTCAGCTATACTCCTCGACCTCCTTCTTCTTAATCAAACATAAGAGTGTCATAAATGTATTTTGTTTTATCAGCGGCATAGCGCTGCAGTTCTGTGCCATAGGCTTTATTTATTTGTCAGAGATTATTTATTTAATTAAGATTTCGCGTTTCCGAGGAAACTCACGCACAGCATGCAAATGTGCCTTTATATACTGTACATATATCTACACAGGATGTCTCCGACTGTAGTGTACTGCATGCCTGTACATTAGTGATGCGTTCCTAATGATTGGAAAAGGAGCTTAGGTCATTCCTGCTTTTAAGAAGGGTCATCAAACAGAGGCACAAAGCTATAGGGCTATGTCTCTGACGTTGATCTGTTGTAGAATTCTAGAACATGTTTTATGCTGCATATTATAACATTTATGGAGACATAAAATCTCCTCTGTAAGAATGAACATGGGTCCAGAAAACAGCAATTGAGGGGAAACCCATCTCACTCTATTTTTCCACATGACCCAGAAAGAGGTAGATACAGGCACCCAGGTAGCTGCCATGTTCCTAGACCTCTTGAAACCATTTGATATAGATCCACACTGTCACCTAATGAATAAAATACGGAGAATCCGACAAACTGCGTCATCAGATTGAAAAGTTTCTAGCAAGCAGAACACAGCATGTCATTCTGAATGGAGAGAAGTCCTCAAAAGTGAAAGTAACTTTGGGCAAGCTCCGGGGAGTGATCATTAGTTTCCACAATATATATAAATGTCCTAGTAGATAACATTGGAAGTTCCATGAGGTGTTTCACAGATAATGCCTCTGTATGCAGAGAAAACACAGTGCTAGAAAACTGTACAGAATAGACACATGGTGCAGGAATTGGCAGTTGTCACTCAATGTAAGTAATTGTAATGTAGTGCGCATAAATATAGGGAAATATCGTTATTTTATGACAAAATGATTGCGGAACGATCAGTGGAAGCAGTCACATCCATAAAATATCTAGCACTACGTGCATGGATCGATTTGAAGTGGAACACCCACATTAAATTAATTGTGGGTAATGTAGATGCCAGACTGGATATCATTATAAGAATCATTAGAAAATGTAGTCCATCAATAAAGGAAGTAATTTACAAAACACTAGTTTAACCAATACTTGAATACTGCTCATCAGTCGAGGATTCATACTATATAGGATTGACAGAGAAAATAGAGAACACCGAAAGGAGAGCAGCACATTTCGTTACAGGTTCATTTAGTAGGCATGAAAGTGTCATGGAGATGCTCAGTCAAATCCAGTGGCAGATGCTGCAAAAGAGACATTCTACATCACAGTATGGTATTGTGCTAAAATTTCGAGAGCATACATTCCTAGAAGGGTCAGCCAATATATTTCTTTCTTTGAAAAGACGACATATTTAAAATTAGAGAGATTCGAGCCCATACAGATGTTTACGGGCAATTGTTCTTCTCACAAACCATATGCAACTGTATCAGGAAAATGGAGAACTGATAATGGTACACAAAATATCCTCCGGCACATAAATAAGGTTGTTAGTACACTATAGCTGTAGAAATAGTGCTTAAAACTCGTCAAATGACGCATAATTTTTGATCTTAGATAAGCTAATTTCCTTCAATGATATTTGAATTAAAAATAACAGGACGCTAGCTGTATGAAGTTTAAGATGACAATCGCAGCTTACCCCCCTCGCTTTTTCCTCAAGTTTGCCTTCTTACACTACCATTTATTAAACCTGTCAGATTTTTGAAAATTAATTCGTTGGCATTTTATTGCATTACAACTGAAATGTCTGGTAACTTAACAAATATATATATCAGTAGGATGGGAACAAAGTAGAAAACAAAAATTAAGAAGTGGCAGTATAAAAACAAACAATGATTGACTTTATTTTTATATGATGTGGATAATAACGTTAAAAGTAAATTCTACAGCATTATTTACTCGTTTAGTGTCAGAAAAAAGGACTTATAACCCACAAGAAATATTATGTATCTGAACAGTGGAAAAGACGTAGAAAATTCTTATTAAATTTGAAAGAACTCTGGTTAAAGACATAGGAAAAGTAGTATTATACTTCAAAATTAAATATTCGCATGGATGGGATGAAGTACTCATTAGAGTATTAAAACGTTTTCTAACATAATATTTGTACTTCCTATCTGAAATGATAAATCAGTCATTTGAAGAAGTATGCTTCCCAGATAATTTAAAGTATGCAGCTGTGAAGTTGTTATTTAAGAAAGGCTCAAAGGAAGGTGCAGGAAACTACAAACCAATAAGTCCTCTCCGATTCTTCTCAAAAGTACAGGGTGCACATAAAGTTTGGAAACAATTTCAATTATTTATTGCACAAGAACCAAACATTGTACAGATATCATACATACGTCATTTTGAAGAGAAACCCTGAAATTTTTTCGTGTGTATCGCCACAGCATAGTTTGGTAATTTGCCGATAGTCAGCACTAGTCCCAAACCTAATTGAAAGTGTTCCCAGAGTTTATGTATACCCTGTATATGAAGAAATTGTTGCAACCTACATTCAGAATTTTATATTGAAATCCAACTTCATCACGTTAAATCAAATTGCCTCCCAGATAGGTAATGCATTGGAGAGTCGATTATGTGGGAATCAGTAATACAGATCCGCGATTTTTCAGATTGTCAGCTGTGAACAAATATGTTTATAGCCTAATCCATGCATGCAAGCACATGCCAATTCAAAGTTCTAGAGATTTGCATTATCGTTTAAGGATAAAATAAATATTATTTATTGAAAAAGGAGAGAATGGCTGTTAGTTAGTCAGTAAGTATGGTGGAGGTACTTCTGTGATGAGCGATAATAAGAAGAATACCAAATCAGTTTTGAAGTACACCAGCAAACGTGATGGTGAAGGTAGGATTAAACATCTAAAAGTGGCGAAGAAACCGAAAAATGAACTTTTGGAAGAGACTTTGAACAGAGGTGTGAAAATTATTAGATTAAGGTTGTTTTCTCTTAAAATGAACATATTTTAAGGTTTAGAAGCATTTATTCACAAAATGGGAATACATTAGTACTTTGTGTGCATGCCTTTATTTCTAACAAGCGATTCAACATGTCTTGGTATTGTTTCTAAGAGTCCTGAGCCTGAATATTTGACATCTTCATGCCATATTTGGTTCAGTTTCTGCAGATTAGCTGCAACCTCATTGTAATATTGATCTTCCTCAATTTCTGCTTAACAATTGCCCTCAAATTCTCTATTGGGGTTCATAATCATGCATAGAAAACATTTTCAACAGTTGTGTGGCACTAGAAACAAAGATAATTTCATGTTAACATCTCATGGACTAAAACCTTAGTCCCAGACACCACAGTACCTAGCTCGAAAATTAATAATATATGAATAGTGAAAACTTTTCACAGTACAAAACTACATTTATAGAAAAGAAAATTGCATGTCATCCTTGCACAAAAATGTTATTCAGTCAAATAATTTGCAACTGATTTGTTGCACAGTAGTATAATAAACTTCTATTGATGGCTGCAGATTAAGTTTAGCCTAAGATTTCTTTGACACACTATATGAGTTTCAATTAAATCACTTATATAGATGAATCTGCTGTACATTAAATCACCGATCTCTGTATACAAGTATATAATGAGGTAATAAAATTGTGATTCCAGATCTTTCAATTGCATTCTGATCTGCTAATTTTTTTTAATCGTTCCAGTGCTGCACCTAGGCAGTTGTGTTTCTGCCAACCTGTATATATATATCATCCTCCAACAAGTATTCCACGAACTTTCAGAAACAATCCCAAGAAAACATGTGAAGAAATATGGACCAAATGACAGAGTTGAATGACACAGACATTGATAAAAAAGTATTTTGGCTGAGGACAGAACAGTAGAAATGACTGTGCATCAACTTAGCATAACACGAAATTACAAATAAAAGATGATTGATGCTAAGGATATCATAACAGCATTTTTGGAGGATTGCAGCATAGGACTAAGAAAACCTGAAGCAACATCGCTGGTTCAGCTTTAAGCTTTTAATCTAATTAATGTATGAAAGTGCTGTGACACCTCGAAGGAACTGGGAAACATACAAATTGGAAAGTTTGACAATTACAATGTTTCTTGGGTTTTCAGTGAGGCATCCGTAACTCATCACCAGAAGCGAACTGTTGGGCGATCAAAATGGCACCCGCTAAACATAGACCTACACTTAATGCTGTGCGCACTATAAACGCTTCTGAAAATTATATGACATTGTTCTTCATGGTTCCTTGGGCCAAAATGTATGTAACGTTTATGGGTGGAGCACTCCTGAAGTTCACAACAAAATTACAATCATTTATGGTAAGAACTACACTGTGGTGTATACATTCATGCATTTAGACCCACTAGCAGTCAAACTGTATGTGTTGGCAAATACTAGTAGGCTTACTCCTCTGGTTACTTAGCTGAGGCACTGTGAGCTGAGGATGTTCCAGTGGTGACTGTGGCTGCTGCAGTTGTGGTGTGAGTACAGAATAATCGATCAGCAGGTCCGATAAATCCATTTTCTGCACAGGAAGAATGACAAGGTGGTCACTTGCTACCCCCGTAAAATCTGGTTACAGGCTTTTTATTCATTATGGAATTCTCACGCATTTCTAGCGATGATTACCAGTACTCTACAGTACTGCAGATTTAACACTGCTGAGTCTGAAGGGAAATACAGCTGTTTGCAGCTCTATCACAGGGGAGGTAAATTGTTACTCTCGCGCTAGTTTGGTACTGAAAGCTGCTGACTCTTACTCTTAAGAGAACGTCGACATTTTCTTGGAGCAAGTGATCAACTGCAGCATTCATTGCCCTCTCATTGCCCTTGTGATGGGTGATACAGATTATTCTCAATGTACACAACGAGATCAGTTGTATTTATTGCGTGAAAGTAATTTCCCCTATCTGTAAACATTGTATTTGATAAGTCGATGACATACCAAAGTTGAACCCATTCAGAATCTTTGATTGTTATTCCATGAATATATCAAGAGAAGCTTGCGAGATAATTCTCTGTCTTTCCAGGAAGTAACAAAGCTATCACAGCGTCACCAGACATGTTCCACTATTCAAACAAATTTCGGGCTTGCAGCCGGTCGTCGTTCAATACTTCGCACGATTGAACGACGACCGGCTGCAAGCCCGAAATTTGTTTGAACAGTCAATTCGCCGGGAAAATTTTAAAATTCACATGTTCCACTATGTTGTCACGACCCAATCATAGTCGTAGCAGGACGATTATGTTTCTACAGGCAATGTCTTTCTTGAGTGTGCTATCTACACTCCTGGAAATGGAAAAAAGAACACATTGACACCTGTGTGTCAGACCCACCATACTTGCTCCGGACACTGCGAGAGGGCTGTACAAGCAATGATCACACGCACGGCACAGCGGACACACCAGGAACCGCGGTGTTGGCCGTCGAATGGCGCTAGCTGCACAGCATTTGTGCACCGCCGCCGTCAGTGTCAGCCAGTTTGCCGTGGCATACGGAGCTCCATCGCAGTCTTTAACACTGGTAGTATGCCGCGACAGCGTGGACGTGAACCGTATGTGCAGTTGACGGACTTTGAGCGAGGGCGTATAGTGGGCATGCGGGAGACCGGGTGGACGTACCGCCGAATTGCTCAACACGTGGGGCGTGAGGTCTCCACAGTACATCGATGTTGTCGCCAGTGGTCGGCGGAAGGTGCACGTGCCTGTCGACCTGGGACCAGACCGCAGCGACGCACGGATGCACGCCAAGACCATAGGATCCTACGCAGTGCCGTAGGGGACCGCACCGCCACTTCCCAGCAAATTAGGGACACTGTTGCTCCTGGGGTATCGGCGAGGACCATTCGCAACCGTCTCCATGAAGCTGGGCTACGGTCCCGCACACCGTTAGGCCGTCTTCCGCTCACGCCCCAACATCGTGCAGCCCGCCTCCAGTGGTGTCGCGACAGGCGTGAATGGAGGGACGAATGGAGACGTGTTGTCTTCAGCGATGAGAGTCACTTCTGCCTTGGTGCCAATGATAGTCGTATGCGTGTTTGGCGCCGTGCAGGTGAGCGCCACAATCAGGACTGCATACGACCGAGGCACACAGGGCCAACACCCGGCATCATGGTGTGGGGAGCGATCTCCTACACTGGCCGTACACCACTGGTGATCGTCGAGGGGACACTGAATAGTGCACGGTACATCCAAACCGTCATCGAACCCATCGTTCTACCATTCCTTGACCGGCAAGGGAACTTGCTGTTCCAACAGGACAATGCACGTCCGCATGTATCCCGTGCCACCCAACGTGCTCTAGAAGGTGTAAGTCAACTACCCTGGCCAGCAAGATCTCCGGATCTGTCCCCCATTGAGCATGTTTGGGACTGGATGAAGCGTCGTCTCACGCGGTCTGCACGTCCAGCACGAACGCTGGTCCAACTGAGGCGCCAGGTGGAAATGGCATGGCAAGCCGTTCCACAGGACTACATCCAGCATCTCTACGATCGTCTCCATGGGAGAATAGCAGCCTGCATTGCTGCGAAAGGTGGATATACACTGTACTAGTGCCGACATTGTGCATGCTCTGTTGCCTGTGTCTATGTGCCTGTGGTTCTGTCAGTGTGATCATGTGATGTATCTGACCCCAGGAATGTGTCAATAAAGTTTCCCCTTCCTGAGACAATGAATTCACGGTGTTCTTATTTCAATTTCCAGGAGTGTATTTAGGAGTGCATCTTGTGCAGCAACGATGCAGCAGCTTAATTACTTTTCCTACGACGTTAGCCGGCTGGAGTGGCCGAGCGGTTCTAGGCGCTACAGTCTGTAACTGTGCGACCGCTGCGGTCGGAGGTTCGAATCCTGCTTCGGGCATGGATGTGTGTGATGTCCTTAGGTTAGTTAGGTTTAAGTATTTCTAAGTTCTAGGGGACTGATGACCACAGTAGTTAAGTCCCATAGTGCTCAGAGCCATTTTGAACCTACGACGTTATGAGGAGCGTTGTAGTATTTGTGGTGAGAGAGACGAATGAAAGGTTGCACAGACCACCAAAACACATGAAAAGAAAATCAACGTAATTCATTGGGTTACGGTCCCATTTCATTGACATCGACATGTAGTAGGACGTGTGAACAAATACTTTGTTCCAAAGTTATGAAATACCCCGAAATATGTTATGTACTGAAATCAAAACAGCATGGATTTGGAAAGCGTCATTGTTGTGTGACCCAGCTGGCATTTTATTCACGTGACATACTATGAACAGAGGCTCTTAAATTGTTTGCAAGTTCCTGAAAGGCTTTTGATTTCATTCCTCATAAGTGACTTCCAACCACATTGCTTACCTATGGGCTATCGACTCAGTTGTGCGACTGAATTCGTGATTTCCCGCCTTGAATGGTCACAACTCGCAGTAAATGACGGGATGTCACCTAGTGAAATGGAAGTGATGAGCGTGATTTCGCAAGTAAAGTGATGTAGACCTTCTGCTGTTTCTGATATATATTAACTATTTAACAGACAATCACACCATTTCGCTTAGATTTGTGGCAAATAATGCTGCCGTCTAGTAACCTCCTCAGACAAGTAAAGCAAAATGATGTTGAAAATAAATCTTCACAGTGCAAAATGCGACAGTTGACTCTAAACAACAAAATCTGTAAGTTTCGAGAAATTGATAAGTAAAACAAATTTCAGGGTTATAAATCTAACGAAAGTCCTAGAAGTTACACATATAAACAACTCAACGGAGAAACATCACATATTGTGGCGAAAATGAAACAAATGTTGGGTTATTGACTCAACCCTTAGAAGACCCAAGAAGTCTACTAACGAGATTGCCAGTACTACGATTCATCACTTGACACTTCCGGGCTGAGATGCCATGGTCCATACATAAGACTCTCCCCTGACGTTGCGCCTTCGACTGCGGAAGGCATCCTCCAAGGACACTCGGCGAATTGCAACGAAAGCACGAGTGAGCGCCGTATACATAAGCCATCCAGAGGGCGCTGCTGTCAGTCACGTGACATCGGCTGTGCTATGACCTCTGATATTGCTAACTTTCTCAATTGAAATTAATCGATTGTCACGCTGTTGCTGCATTGTTAATAATCATATCTTATCCAGTTTAATGCCTTCATCTTTTCTATTAAAATTATTGCAGTGTTTGGCAATCTCAATGGTCTCTCTGTACATTCTCGCATAATAATGCGACGTCTTTGCTATGACGGTCGTCTCACTAAACATTTATTTCATGATCGCCTTCCTGAAACACATGTTCCGCTACAGACGATTTATCATTATGTCCGAGGCGGCAGTTACTTTTATGTTCACCCAGATGGGTATTGAGGCTTCTTTTTGTTGTACCTATATAGACCTTTCCACAATTGCACGGAATTTATACACACCTGGTGTAGCTAGCCGCAAACATGGCGAGTTCAGGTGCGCAGCGAGCTTAATGTGTGTTGGAGTTCGACAAAAAGAAGTGTGCTACAGCTGTCCAATGGTTGTTTAGAACCAACTACGGTAAGAAGCCACCAACAAGGAGACCATTTACCATTGGAACAACAAATTCGTTACGATGTGTTGCTTGTGACCGGTAAAGAGAAGCGGACTCTCCAGTGTGAGTGAAGTGAATGTGGAGTACGTACGAGAGACATTCATATGGAGTCCAAAGAAATCGGTGCCCCGTGCATCCCGTGAACTCGAAATGTTTGTAAGAAAAACTTTCAGTGTTTCTCTTCAAAATGCAGTATGTATGACATCTGTACAACGTTTAGTTCTTGTGCAATAAATAATTGAAAGTGTTCCTGGACTTTATGTACACCCTGTATAACACAATACATGCACGTTTGCATGCTTGCATTCAACATTCTGGTTACACTGGTTATTAATGTACGAGCATTTCACATTTGCAATAGCTTATCTCGCACTTGCATTAACCTGTAATCTTGCAACGTTAATCAGTTAAATACACTACTGGTCATTAAAATTGCTACACCAAGTAGAAATACAGGTAATCATTGGTCAAATATATTATACTAGAACTGACATGTGATTACATTTTCACGAAATTTGGATGCATAGATCGTGAGAAATCAGTACACAGAACAACCACCTCTGGCCGTAATAACGGCCTTGATACGCCTGGGCATTGAGTCAAACAGAGCTTGGATGGCGTGTACATGTACAGCTGCCCATGCAGCTTCAACACAATACCGCAGGTCATCAAGAGTAGTGACTGGCGTATTGGGACGAGCCAGTTGCTCAGCCACCATTGACCAGACGTTTTCAGTTGGTGAGACTTATGGAGAATGTGCTGTCCAGGGCAGCAGTCGAACATTTTCTGTATCGAGAACGGCCCATACAGGACCAGCAACATGCGGTCATGCATTATCCTGCTGAAATGTAGGGTTTCGCAGCGATCGAATGAAGGGTAGAGCCACGGGTCGTAACACATCTGAAAAGTAACGTACACTGTTCAAAGTGCCGTCAATGCGAACCTGAGGTGACCTAGACGTGTAACCAATGGCACCCCATACCATCACGCCGGGTGATATGCCAGTATGGCGATGACGAATACACACTTCCAATGTGCGTTCACCGCTATGTCGCCAAACACGGATGCGACTATCATGATGCTGTAAACAGAACCTGGATTCATCCGAAGAAATGACGTTTTACCACTCGTGCACCCAGGTTCGTCGTTGAGTACACCATCGCAGGCACTCCTGTCTGTGATGCAGCGTCAAGGGTAACCGCAGCCATGGTCTCCGAGCTGATAATCCATGCTGCTGCATACGTCGTCGAACTGTTCGTGCAGATGGTTGTTGTCTTGCAAACGTCCCCATCTGTTGACTCAGGGATCGAGACGTGGCTGCACGATCCGTTACAGCCATGCGGATAAGATGCCTGTCATCTCGACTGCTAGTGATACGAGGCCGTTGGGATCCAGCACGGCTTTCTGTATTACCCTCCTGAACCCACCGATTCCATATTATGCTAACAGTCATTGGATCTCGACCAACGCGGGCAGCAGTGTCGCGATACGATAAACCGCGATCGCTATAGGCTACAATCCGACCTTTATCAAAGACGGAAACGTGATAGTACGCATTTCTCCTCCTTACATGAGGCATCACAACAACGTTTCACCAGGCAACGCCGGTCAACTGCTATTTGTGTATGAGAAATCGGTTAACTTTCCTCATGTCAGCACGTTGTAGGTGTCGCTACCGGTGCCAACCTTGTGTGAATGCTCTGAAAAGCTAATCATTTGCGTATCACAGCTTCTTCTTCCTGTCGGTTAAATTTCGCGTCTGTAGCACGTCATCTTCGTGGTGTAGCAATTTTAATGGCCAGTAGCGTATGTTACCTAGACAAATGTATTCCCAAAATTTCCTTTGTCTACATTAATTATTTTTTGGTGTTGTGGTTTTATTGTCGTTAGTGTATATATCGATAAGGAACACATGGTCTCTGAAGTCAGCTTGTAATCTTACGGTACATTCTGTTAGTGGTGCTGATGGAGCTGTTGTGTCGGTGTCACTGACTGTGTACGGATGGCTGGCTAGGAAACACGCCAATTCTTCCGCAAACTCCACCATCTTGACACAAAAATGGCCACTACCTTGTAAAAACACCCATTCTGTCGCAGTTATTACCACCTTGTGATAACAGCAGTGGATATGTTTATTTATCCTGAAATAGCTGACATGCATCTGTTATACAGGTCTGTGAATGGAAATGGACAAGTTGCAGTGAAAGAGTATCGACAGCGCTTTCCCAGCCGACGGGTTCCACAACACCAAACATTCGGACGTCTGCATCGCGTACTTCATGAAACAGGCACTTTCTGTGCAAGTCTGCATGACAAAGGTCGGAATCAAACAGCGCGAACTCCTGAAATGGAAGAGATTCTGCGAAATGTTGAAGACACTCAGTCTACGAGAGCACGACGTATTGCACACTTACTTGACATTAGACACAGCCTTATGTGGAATGTGTTACGTGACCAGCAGCTTCATCTTTTCAATCTTCAGCGCGTGGCAGCACTGGCACCTGTAGATATTCCCCAACATGTGCAGCCCGCACAGTGATTTTTGCGACAGACTGCACTCCACCTCTTATTACTGGCCAATGTTCTGTACAACCAAGAGGCTTCGTTTAATCGTGAAGGCTGTTTCAATATCCACAATTTGCATGCTTGGGCACATGTGAATCCCCAAGGTACTCGGCCTGATGCTCATTAATAGCGATTCAGTGTTAATGTGTGGGCCGGTATTCTCACAAGGAACCAAGGGCGTACCCAGGATCTGAACTAGGAGGGGGCAGGTCATAGTAGTCCCAGGAGACATGGACTCGAGACAACATACAGCACTTCTTATTAAATAAAACACTAAACTTGTGAAAACTGCTTTCAATAAACATTTTAAATATAAGAATGCACTTGTTTAAAAATACAGCTTTTTAATTCAGTAATAATCTGCTAGGATTTGCCGACAGTAACGTTCCGGAGACGAACGCGAACTAGTCGAATATCTTCTTGGGAGGGGGGGCGGGGGCAGTTTCCCCCCACCCCCTGCACCTCGCTGGGTACACCCATGCAAGGAACTCCTTGAGTTCAACTATTAGTGTTGTGTTAACAATTATGATAGGAAAAAGTGTTGTGTTAACAACAATTATGACATGGAAAATATTATCTGTTAAAGACTCACCACGTGTGCAGTATTATTTTCAACGAGCAAAATGAGATTACAGACGTCAGTCGTACCCTGGGTAATATTCAAAGCAATCTTAGCTGCAAATCCTTCTACCACCAGGACCAAAATGGATAGTAGAAACAAACACCCTGTAATAGATGGCCAGACTGATAGGATTAACCTGTCCGCCAGACAGCCTTTGATTTTCCGTTAATCTGAGAGACCAACAGAAGTCCAAATGGTCGAAGAACAAAGATAGATGGAATGAGCCTCATCACTGAAAGACCAAATAGTACTGTTGTGAGTTGGACTAAGCAGTTCAACTATGCTCCACAGCATCAAGCTGTGCTCACCATTTGACACCTCCATTCCTGCCCCTTGTTTCATTAGCAGCCAATATTGTGTTTGCATGGTATACAATATGTAAGGCATCTGATGTTGTAAACATCATTGACCATTTGTGACTTCACATTCACGGGGTTCCTTGCAATATTGTACAGTGCTCTTTACCCACATGGAGTACAACTTCCGCATTCTCCTGGAACCGTTCTGCCCCAATCTGTAAACTTAACAACACTGAACTTAGTGACCTTACATCATTATTCGCTATGTCACATAACTTATAATATGGAGGATTTAACCGCGTCTTACCCAAGAGGTTCTAACTCGTCGCTGACACATGCACCCTGGTGTCCAAGAAAAATCTATTCCTTTTGCCATTTACACGCACGCTAAGTAACACTACCTCTCTGACGGATTCGGAGTTCCCACTGGTGTTTAACGACTGATTATTTTGCCTCTACCCAGTTCATCTTCCATGCAATAGCAAGTGTGACACTCAACTAGTACTGATTTAGAGCGTGGTATGCTGTGACCTAGCAGGCTGCACCGCGCGCACCTCACTAGCTGCAAATAGTGCTCTCTAGCGTTCCCACGGAATATGTAGATTAGTTCCTCTGGTTTCACAAACTTCACCTTCAAGTTCCTACGTCAGTCTTGCTCCATGTTTATCTCCCTTGCACTCAAACCAGGAGAAGAATAGCACTTAGTCCTCTCACCTCACTGTGCCTGCGCTTCTCGTTGCCATTAGCTGGTGCTCGAGATATGGTCCTGGATCTATGACCGTATCAGCGGTGGTTGATGTTGCAGCACGCACGTCTGACATCAGCTGTAGAGGTCGAAAAGCCATTAAGTAGTTCACCACCCTGGCCAGGGTAGCAGTAGAGCGGCTGGTGGATGCCTGGTTGTTGACCAACGCAGTGTCATAAAAACAGCTTTGCTAAACAGCACAGCAAACTGAAACAATCGCGACGGCGCTTGGAGGTGCCGACACCCAAAGGCATAAGTTGTGCACGATCGGAGAGGAAGTGCTGCAATCAGCAAGTTGCCTGTTGTCACTGGCAGCTGGCGACGTCAGTAGCCTGGTAGTTGCAATGTGCATCAGGAACAAAGGACGACATTTCGAACATTTGCTGCACTGAAATACTTGTGAAAGGCAAGGGGACTTACAGTAATCAAGCAACCTGAGATAGAGAGAGACAAGGGGACTCACAGTAATCAAGCACTCCAAGATAGTGAGAGACAAGGGGACTCGCCAAAATCAAGCACCCCAAAGGGAACACATTACTACTACGTCCACGTCGTTGTTCCTGGATAATGCTAAATGTAGTCTAAGAATGCATTGCGGGAGGGTAGACGGTGTCTCATGCTAGCATTTTCCCAAATATCAAATACTTTGATTTTCCTAATCGGATGTGCATTTTTGTGAGATATTACCATTTTGCAACTGTCAACCCATAGTCATGTGTGCCGGTTACAGCGCCATCTATCATGAAACGAAAATGTTTCATACAAAAGTTACATATTTTTTCACGGAGAATCCAAATATGCACTAAAAAATAGGGGTTCCTATTTAAGATTTCAAAGTCAGCCCCCTCCTGCCCCTGGGGGTGGTGCAGGAGGGTCGACTGTCATGTTAATGGATGTCCCTCTTCGAGGTGAGCAACGTTTATTACCACTTTTTTTAATCCGATGTGTATTTCGACAAATATTCCGGCAAACAGTATTAAATGCCTCACGCTGTATAGCGTACTCCGTTCTGCTCACGTGCCCAGACGATAAAGCGACAATGAAATATATGTTGCACCCTTGCTTCTCGTAAACGGACAGATATATCGAAACAAGATTTTGGTAAAAAAAAAAAAATAGCACGCAAAGAGGAGAGTACGTTGCCACATGGTTACTGTGTGTAACTTCGTCAAGTAACGCGATAAAATGTAAGCAGCTACAGATTTTTTTTTTCAATAGAAAAATGTAATTTTTAAGTGTCACTGACAGCTTATGGGAAGCAAATTGTTACAGGTTCCTAGAAATAAGAAGAAATTTCTGAGACATGCCTCTGAGATTCGCAATAGGATTCAAAACCACAGTAAGAATTGTGAAATCCACTACCAAAGTGTTGTATGATTGTATCCAGCCACTCCACACACAAATGCCTCATGAAAATGATTTTCTAAATACTGTAAATAATTATATAACATACAAAACTTTTCAAATGTAATGAGTGTGATGTTCACAGAAAACACGTTTGTCTAAAATTCCCAGAAAATTCTGGGACCGTTACAAACATTTTCATTCAACTGTACTACAAGCAGTTGCTGATCCATACAGGGATTTTATTATAACTGATTTTGGGGGATATGGAAAGGCCGGCCGATGTGACCGAACGGTTCTAGGCGCTTCAGTCTGGAACCGCGCGACCGCTACGGTCGCAGGTTAGAATCCTGCCTCGGGCATGGATGTGTGTGATGTCCTTAGGTTAGTTAGGTTTAAGTAGTTCTAAGTTCTAGGGGACTGATGACCTCAGATGTGAAGTGCCATAGTGCTCAGAGCCATTTGAACCATTTGGTATGGAAAGGAAAGCGAAACTGGCAGAATTCATTCTTCTAGTGTATTTCGCTTGATGCTAGAAGGGGAGCTTAATATACCATCAGACTTTCCACTAATGAAGACATTAGTTGTATTGCATTTGGTAATCATTGGAGATTAGGATTATCCACTGTTGAGGTAGTTTATCAAATATTACAGTCGTTGTGCTTTAGGTCCAGAGAAAGAATATTTCAACAAACACTTATCCATACAATGACGATTAATTGAATGTACTAATGGAATAATGAGCGCTAAGTGGAGCATTTTCTGGAAGCCAATAGAAACTTCACCATAATTTACTGATGATATTTTGGTATGTAGCCTATGTGTTGTCCACAACACTGTCATTGACCAACATATAGTATAAATCGAGCATTCTACGAACGGCATTTGCAGGACGTAACGAAATAAGCTTCAAATCTAGCTGTCAGTTATGACAGTTACGAAAACTTTTTCCCACATGATAAAACATGATTTTCATGTGTTTGTCAGCTATGTTACTTCAACTTTACTGTCGCTTCTCGTTTTAACAGAATGAAAGAAATAAGTGATTAAGGAAATATATGTACTTGCAATTTGTAACTCTCCTGCTACCTCATCAGATAACTTGTCCAAAATGAATCAGTTGTTTCACTGGTCCTATAAAGGATGCCAAGTAAAAACAGCTGCTATCAAGGCTTCTGCTGACGAGATTTTCTCAACAGTACGAGAAAAGGAAGACAAGCGCCAGCAACAGCACTGAGTTTGCTGCCGGCATTGGCCGACCTCCGCCGAAGTCACTCGAACGCTCTGGTCGTCGCTCTCAGAAACAAACGCTTTCAATTCGCTCATAGCATGCGCTTTATGCCTCTCCACTCCGCGGCGCTCCGCTCACAGCACCATTATATAATACGTGCTCTGGCCGGCGCTGGTTTGTTTCGGCTGCTCGCCGGACTGCTCTTTCCGTGCCACTTCACTATAACTGCAGCCTAAGCCTGTGAGGGCAGACCGTGAATCGTGCCTGGAGAGCTCAAATGGTACACAATTTAGTTCCTGAAAGCCAAAATTTGCAAGCTAGAGTTACAGTGCGGCACACACTTTTAATTTGCCAAGGAACTTCAGGTTGCTTGGTTGATTGATTTGAGGGTAGGGACCAAACAGCGACGTCATCGGTCCCATCGGATTAGGGTAGAATGGGGCAGTAAATCGGTCATGCCCTTTCAAAGGAACCATCCCGGCATTTGCCTGAAGCCATTTAGGGAAATCGTGGATAACCTAAATTAGGATGGCAGTGTGCTAACCACTGTGCCACCTCGCTCGGTAAGTTTCAGGAAAATAACAGCTTGTGCAGAGGAGTAAAACCAATTATTCTTGCCACACACCATCCATGAATGGAACAGATATAGCTATCAACTCTTCTCCTTTCCCTAAAAATAGTTTTGACACACATGCTGTTTTGGGTAGTAATGTACAGATTGGTATTTAAGGGGATGATACTCTTAAGTTAGTAAAAATTACAATAATTTTAAATTTCGGTTCTATTTGCTAAGCTACCATAAAATATGTGCCAGGATTAAATAGTTTCAAAAGTATTTCCATCCATTTTTTCTACAGAGCTCATATAGGTGCTAACTTGTCACCCGCTCTTTTATCAGACTTTTTATTGAAGTAGAACACATTTGCGATGCTACAGAATCGTTTCTGTGAGATTACAGCAGGAAAGACGTTTCATCTGTTTCTGGATGCCATAGACTCTTTATCGACTCACCACGCGATTTAAAAGTATCAGACGACATGAATATGGGTTGACAGTTGCAAAATGGTAATATCTCACAAAAATACACATCCGATTAGGAAAATGAAAGTATTTGATATTTGGGAAAATGCTAGCATGAGACACCGTCTACCCTCCCGCAATGCATTCTTAGACTACATTTAGCATTATCGGTACCGTTGGGCCTTCCGACAAGGAGTTTAATTGTAGTCAGATTTCTAACAGTTGTACTGGATGTAATTACAGTTTGTTGAAAAGGTTCTAAATTTCACATGATGTTTTTATTGTTTGACTAAATCAGCTGCACTGCTTGCATATCTTGGCTAGCAAATTCGCCTGATCGGAACCCGATGGAACACATCTGGAACGTATCAGGCGCCAGCTCGGCTCCCATAACGCACTGGGCCATAATTGACGGTAGTTGCGTCACCTTCGCACAGACATCTGGTGCCGCGTACTACGGAAACCTAGCAAGGACTTGTCGAATCGATGTCATGCAGAGTAAAGAAAAATTGTGTGGTTCTATAGAAACAAATGAGTAGAAATGTGTTATGTATGCAAAATGTTTGCAGAATCACTACCAGTAATTTTTAAAAGAATACGAGTTAGCTAACAGCTGCGGGAAAGAAGGATTAAGAGTTTAATGTCCGTCAACATCGAGGGCATTGGAGACAGAGCACAAGCTCGGATTAGGAAGCATAGGGAAGAAAATCTATCGTGTACGTTTCAAATAGCCCGCCCCGGCATTTTCCCAAATCTATTTAGGGAAACTACAGAAAATAAATGTGAATGTTTGTGTTGCAGTCTGGATATGTCCTTTGTTGCTCAACTACAGACAGTGATACATATTTGCTTATATGCACACAGGCTGATTCCAAAAGCTAAAAATTATTTTCCGGGTATTCCCTGTATCGCTGTATTGTGTTGTCGTATCCAGCTCTACTACAGACTGGGGCGTTACCGGGTCTGAGGTATCTCTGAAGTGTTCTCTGATTCAAAAGTGATGGGATTTTCTTAGTCAGAAATATTAGCCACAATGTCAGATGCATTTGCTAATGCTTACAACTGCTGGACCAAAAGGAATGACTTCGTCGTAATAGCCATGCCATGATAGCCACACCAAACAGCTGATAAAACATTCCTGCTAGCGATAATGCTTTCATAATTTGAACATAATACGTGACTTGTGTTGTTGTTAACTTCACACATTTCAACACTTAGCAAGCAAAGGCCAGCACTGTTATGAACGAAACTAATCTCACAGTTAGAAGCGTAGAATTAAAATCTTACTATCGATATTTGCACGTATTGTGAATTTTTAAACACTCATGTCATGTAGACCTAAGGGACACAAGCGTAAAAAGTTTGATTACAATAAGGAAGAGAAAACCTATTTCTTTTCTTTTGAGCCTCAAGCTAAGTAGAATATACAAAAACAGGTTATTAAGTTTCGATCGCTGGCCTTTACATACAAAAACCACGTGGAAGAACGAACTTCCCGGGTCATATTGACCTGAAAATAACAACAGTGGTAATAGATTGCACAAGGGAAGGTACTCACTGTCACGTACTTCATAGGGATTTGCAGAGTATGGACAGAGATGTAGATGTAGGTGTGCTTGGATTGCGTCAGTACTACATGTGGGACTTCTCATCAAGCGAGTCTTCAACTGGTTCCCTCTTCACATGCAGAGATATCTTACAAGTATCTACTAATTCTTCATCGAGTGGAGTCAGCTAGTAATGTGCATGAATATGCATCTTGTAATCCGACATTTGTTCTAGAGCGACAGAGTAAAATAAAATTTGTTCAACTGTAGAAATTGGGCAGTTCATCTTATGTTGTATTTATTACAGAAAGATAGCTTATGAATATCTTGTTTTGATGTGCAGTCGGTGAAAATGTGAAACTGTGAATACTGAAATATTTAACAACGGTACGCCAAGTTGTAAGACCTACAATTGCGCCCAAAACGATGCTGGGTAATGTGTTTGGAGTGATGTGGAGGTGAATTGTGCTTAGAGTAATAGCCGACACAGGCTAACGTACGGATCTAGAACAAGAATTGGTCTTTGGTTTCTTAAATTAATGTATTGGAAGTAAAACTCTCACTCCCCCTGACAATGCTATCGGACCTGCAAATACTTCGCAACTGCTAAATATGTGTGGGAACTGGGTATACGTCTCCTTCCCCTTCTCTCTATCCATCTTCTCATTTCTCTTCTTTGTTCATCTGCTCTTCCTCCCCGTCTCTCGGTTCCTCGCCTCCTCTCTCTGTCCATCCTCCCTCCCACACTATATCCGCTTACTCTCTTTCTCCGACCATCGCCTCCTTACTCTTCTCTATGTCCATTTTCTCCCATACCCTTCTGTGCATCTCCTCTTCCTCCCTCTCGTTTATTGGCCTTGAGCCTTGTTCATTGTTACTGCAAATTCAGATACTGTAAGCTGGTAAGCCATAAATACAACTTTCCTGTTTTCTGCGAAAACATATTACGAGCAAGAAAACAAAACAGCACATTGTTATGAATACAATAAGTACATATAGTAAGAAAGAATATAAATGGGAGAAACAATGTTCCTGATGGTTTAAATGCCCTACTTTTGTTGTTAAAACCGATTACGACTAAACAAAACCGCACATTTCGCAGCTGAGCACAGCACTGCTTTTTTCCCTCGCACTATGTTTTGACATAAGATCTGCAGATTTTTGTTTGGAAATATATCGGCCATGGTCGTGTGAATGTTTATTAAATTATCACGTAAAAATCTGAAATTTGAGATCAAGGGGTCGAGTACTCTTCGAGATCTTCTGGTAACAAAGTTTCCTCTTTATATGTTACTTACATATTTGTCTATTATATATGTTAAAAAAAATATAGTCCGTGTCCATTCCAATGTTCGTTAGAGTATCATGCAAAAAATTTATGTTAATCAATCAAGAACTTTTCGAGAGTTTTGGTAACAACACATCCCCTTTAGGCTTTATCTATTATAATCTATGCCCATCTGAATATTCTTTAATTGTCGCTTAAAAATTTTAATTAAATCGGTGAAGTATTTTAAAGATCTCAGATAATTATTTTTCCCTCTTGTATATTAAATACATATTTGTGTATTACATACATAAAAAAATATGGCATCTCTCCATATGAATGTTCAATAGAGTATGATTTAAAAATTTGAAGTAAATTGGTCAAGAACAGTTCAAGATTTATCATTACAGATTTTTCCCTTTGCACACTATATATTTTACGTATTATGTATAATAAAAATATATAGCCCATGTCAATCCGAATGTTAATTAGGGTTGCTGTTTTTGTGGTCGCCAGTCCTGAGACTGGTTTGATGCAGCTCTCCATGCTACTCTATCCTGTGCAAGCTTCTTCATCTCCCAGTACCTACTGCAACCTACATGCTTCTGAATCTACTTAGTGTATCTCTTGGTCTCCCTCTACGATTTTTACCCTCCACGCTGCTCTCCAGTACTAAACTGGTGATCCCCTGATGCCTCTGAACATGTCCTACCAACCGATCCCTTCTTCTAGTTAAGTTGCGCCACAAACCCCTCTTCTCCCCAATTCTGTTCAATACCTCCTCATTAGTTATGTGATCTACCCATCTAATCTTCAGCATTCTTCTGTAGCACCACATTTCGAAAGCTTCTATTTTCTTCTTGTGGTTCAAATGGCTCTGAGCACTATGGGACTTAACTGCTGAGGTCATCAGTCCCCTAGAACTTAGCACTACTTAAACCTAACTAACCTAAGGACATCACACACATCCATGCCCAAGGCAGGATTCGAACCTGCGACCGTAGTGGTCGCGCGGTTCCAGACTGTAGCGCCTAGAACCGCTCGGCCACTCCAGCCGGCTTTCTTCTTGTCCAAAGTATTTATCGTCCATGTTTCACTTCCATACATGGCTACACCCCATACAAATACTTTCAGAAACGACTTCCTCACACTTAAATTTATACTCGATGTTAACAAATTTCTCTTCTTCAGAAACGCTTTCTTTGCCATTGCCAGTCTACATTTTGTATCCTCACTACTTCGGCCATCATCAGTTATTTTTCTCACCAAATAGCAAAACTCCTTTACTACTTTAAGTGTCTCATTTCCTAATCTAATTCCTCAGCATCACCCGACTTAATTCGACTACATTCCATTATCCTCGTTTTGCTTTTGTTGATGTTCATCTTATATCCTCCTTTCAAGACACTGTCCATTCCATTCAACTGCTCTTCCAAGTCCTTTGCTGTCTCTGACAGAATTACAATGTCATCGGCAAACCTCAAAGTTTTTATTTCTTCTCCATGGATTTTAATACGTACTCCGAATTTTTCTTTAGTTTCCTTTACCGCTTGCTCAATATACAGATTTAATAACATATGGGATAGGCTACAACCCTGTCTCACTCCCTTCCCAACCACTGCTTCCGTTACATGTCCCTCGACTCTTGTAACTGCCATCTGGTTTCTGTACAAATTGTAAATAGCCTTTCGCTCCCTGTATTTTACTCCTGCTACCTTCAGAATTTGAAAGGGGGTATTCCAGTCAACATTGTCAAAAGCTTTCTCTAAGTCTACAAATGCTAGAAACGTAGGTTTGCCTTTCCTTAATCTATCTTTTAAGATAAGTCGTAGGGTCAGTATTGCCTCATGTGTTTCAGTTAGGGTATCGTATAAAAATTTGAAGTGAATCGATATTTTTCGTAACAACGTTAACCAACGATTTGTCTCTATAAAGTAGTGTGGATTACATGTGCAGTCGGACATTCCAGACAATACGTCTGCCTTCTATGAGATTTCTACCCAGAATCCTCTATTTAACATACAGAGTAGGAACGTTTATGGAATGCGCATAGCGTACTGTGCTGTCTCCTACATCAAATCGAAACAGTCACGTGACTTTGGTATGAAGCTGTTGCTTAATTTTGAGCTAAGACCGAAACTTAAATAATACAAATCTTCGTCCTGTTTTTAGACATTTGCTTATTAGTAACAGTAATAGTGGTGTATTACTGCTGCTACGTATGCAAATCGAAATTCGTCAGAAGAGGAAAACTTTCTTACCATACCCAATTGCCACAAAGGTCTAATCACAGTAATCGTC
Organism: Schistocerca cancellata; assembly: GCF_023864275.1. Lineage (NCBI taxonomy): Eukaryota > Metazoa > Arthropoda > Insecta > Orthoptera > Acrididae > Schistocerca > Schistocerca cancellata. The sequence goes on along the minus strand of NC_064634.1, from coordinate 440,284,715 downwards.
CTATAAGAGCACTTTATGTGTTCATTAATATCGAGACATAATGATACAAAGGCACAAAATCATAGTGATAGTTTATATGACTATATGGTCATGTAGTTGTGAGGCAAGTGTTGGATAAATTCGACAGTGTGGGACGTACTGCCAGACGATTCATCGATGGTATACACGCACCTGAAAAAAAGATTTATTCATTATAATATGAGTCATTTGCTTCGTATTATTTCGTTTCCAAAACAGCTGTGCTTATTTTACAATAATCGCCAAGTTCCTAAGACGTGGTGGATGATTATATTCGATTAATATTAGGTTGGTGCATAAGTTCGTAGTATTTTTGGTATTTCGGTTGCTATGGCTTTATTCATATATTATCATTTTTATTTGTAGTTCGCTGTTGCTATTTGAGTGTATATACTGTCATTCTGTCATTTGGAGATAGTGAGTGGAGCTGTGGACACTAGAAAATGGACTGTCAGGTGGAGAAATCGGAACATCTCCGACGTACTCTCCTATTTGAGTACATTAGAGGGGTGACAGCAGCGGATGCAGCCATAAACATTTGCGCCGTGTTAAAGGGATAATGCCATTGGACATAGCACTGCGTGGAAATGATTTTCTCGTTCTGAGGAAGATCGATTTGACATTGGTGATCATCCACTTTCAGGAAGACCTTTGGGGGTTTGATCAACATCGTTTAAACCCATTCAGTCACAATGATACACCTCAGTGTAATCGACAATTAGCACATGTGGTGAACTGAGATCATTCCGCCATAGCGCGACAATTACATGCAGTGGGAGGTTCGAAAATCGAGTGTATGGGCACGGTATGCTCTAACCCAAAATCACAAATATCAGCGGCTGGCTACGTGTATCGCTGCTTAAACGCCATCAAAAATGGTTCAAATGGCTCTGAGCACTATGGGACTTAACATCTGAGGTCATCAATCCCATAGACCTATAACTCCTTAAACCGAACTAACCTATCATACACATCCATGCCCGAGGCAGGATTCAAACCTGCGACCGTAGCAGCAGCGCGGTTCCGGACTGAAGCGCCTAGAACCGCTCGTCCACAGCGGCCCGCCCAGGCGTAGTCAGAACAGTGTGTTGTTGCATTATATCGAAGATCAGTGACTTCGAACGTGGGCAAAGTGTCAGTGATCGTATGGTGTGTGCTTCCGTAACCAAGATAGTCGAAGTGTTTGGTGTTTCGATAGGAATCATATCGAAGATATATACGACATAGAGGGAAAGTGGAAAACAACATCAGCTAAGTGCCAGCGCGGATGAAAGTGTGTGTTCAGTAATCATGACAGACACTCATTGAAGACGATTGTGACGAAAACGAAGAGGACTGCAGATGCGAAAGTCATTGCAGAACTGAACGTTGCACTCGCGAGCACTTTCAGCATCAAAACGACACGAAGGGAGCTCTATAAGCTGGGAATCGCCGGACGAGGTGGAATTTCAAAACCAATTATCAATTATGCAAATGACCGTCAGAGGAAAACGTAGTGCTGAAGCCATAAGATGTGGACTATGGAGCAATGGAAGAAAGTGATTTGGTCGAATGAGTCTTGTTTCACACTATTTCCAGCTTTTGGCCGAGCTTACGTCTCAAGAGTGGAACACTACTGACAAGAATTATATGACCATTTAGGCTAATCAGATACAGCCCACTATACAATGTTTGTTCCCCAATGGTAATGCTGTGTTCCAAGTCGAGAAGATCTCTCTTCACACAACTCGCATCGTACGGGACTTTTGTGAGCATAAGGACGAATTTTCGCCTCTTCCTGGCCGCCACAGTCATCAGATCTGAAATATTATTGAGCCTATGTGGTCTACTTTGGAGAGAAGGGTCCATGATCGCTGCCCACCTCAATCGTCGTTACCTGAGCTTGCCACAGTTTTGCAGGAAGAATGGTGTAAGATTCCTTGAAAACCACACAGGACCTTTACTTATCCATTCCTAGACGACTGGAAGCTGTTTTTCCTACCCCGTGATTTTGGTATTTCCATATTTTTGTCCACCGCCTGTATGTTCGTAGTACGTTCACTGTTAAAGAGAGAGACAAAAGATCTTTATACACTGAAGAGCCAAAGAAACTGGTACACCTGCCTAATATCGTCTAAGGCCCCCGCGAGCACGCAGAAGTATCGTAAAACGTGAACTCGACCAATGTCTGAAGTAGTGCTGGATGGAAGTGACACCATGAATCCAGCAAGAAATGTCCACTAATCTGTAAGAGTACGAGGGGATGGAGGCAGGGCATACCAGATGTGCTCAATAACCTTCATGTCTGGCGAATTTGGTGGTCAGCGCATGTGTTTAAACTCAGCAGAGTGTTCCTGAAGCCACTCTGTAGCGGTTCCGGACGTATGGTGTGTCGCATTGTCCTGCTGAAATTGCCCAAGTCCGTCGGAATGCACAGTGGGTGTGAACGGATGCACGTGATCAGACAGGATGCTTACGTGTGTGTCACCTGTCAGAGTCGTATCTAGATGTATCAGGAGTCCCATATCACTCCAACTGCACGCGCCCAAACCATTACAGAGCCTGCACCAGCTTGAACAGTCCCCTGCTGACATGCAGCGTCCATGGAGTCAGGAGGTTGTCTCCATACCCGTACACGTCCATCCGCTGATACACTTTGAAACGAGACTCGTCCGGCCAGGCAACATGTTTACTGTCATCAACAGTTCAATGTCGATGTTGACGGGCACAGGCGAGGCGTAAGGCTTTGTGTCGTGCAGTCATCAAGGGTATATGAAAGGGCCTTCGTCTCAGAAAGCGTATATCGATGATGTTTCGTCGAATGGTACACACGTTGACGCTTGTCAATGGCCCAGCATTGAAATCAGCAGCAATTTGTATAAGGGTTGCACTTCTGTCACTTTGAACGATTCTCTTCAGTCGTCATTGGTGCCGTTATTATAGTATCTTTTTCCGGCCGCAGCGATGTCGGAGATTTATTGTTTTATCGGATTCCTGTTATTCACGGTACACTCGTGAAATTGTCGTACGAAAAATTCCCCACTTCATCGCTACCTCGGAGACGCTGTGTCCCATCGCTCCTGCCCCCACTATTAGACCACGTTCAAACTCACTTAAATCTTAATATATTTTAATTAACGTTCAGTCTTGATCACAACAGTTATGTCTCAATAACATAGGTGACCGGTTTCGGTTATATTTATATAACCATCTTCAGATCCATGGCTTCCCTGGAGGATGGTAGGCGGAGCTCTCCTCAGCTGCTACGAAGTCAACTGACTTGGGTCTGAAGATGGTTATATAAATATAACCGAAACCGGTCACCTATGTTATTGAGACATAACTTGTGATCAAGACTGAACATTAGTTAAAATATAATAATCTATTGATCACTGTATTCCAAAAATGTTTACCAAAATTGTAAATCTTAATAACCTGCGATTGTAGCAGCAGTAACCGATCTAACAACTGTGCCATACACTTGTCTTATATAGGCGTTGCCGACCGCAGCGCCGTATTGTGCCTGTTTGCATATCTCTGTATTTGAATACGCATGTCTATACCAGTTTCTTTGGCGCTTCAGTGTAAAAAGAAAATATATAGCCGCTCCCTCTCCCCAATGTCAGGAATGTTTCTGTCTTATCTGCTGCTAACGTAAAAATAATTACGTGGACAAACTAGAACGTTAAGTCAAAAGGACTCATGCCCCTGACGGAAGAGGTTTTACATTGCAGTAGCACAGAGCTATATACACGCGTAATGCTATCTGAGAAAGACTGGCTGCGCGCAGACACTTGGAGATGGGACGAAACGGAACACCGATAAGCTGTTCGGAGTGTCACAGGAAGAGATAATGGCTCCGGCAACCACTCTAGTGCCTGCATGGCTCTATAAACATTAACACGCCGTGTTAAAACGATGTAATAATAAACTGTGTTATTACAACAACGAATAACTTGAAACGCAAACTTCACGTTGCCTAAGTGGAACATGTTATACGGGGAATAGGCGTCCGCAAGAACGAAGCGGGGGAGGGGGCTCTGACCACTGTTTTATAGTGTGTCTCAGTATATGGATCTTGTTATTTAGAAAGCCCTCTTTGCATTATGTATTCCATTCTCCTACATATTTGAAACAGTCTACTTTAGATATCGTGCTGTTATTTCTTTTAGGCTTTTGAGGTGCATTTCTGATGTTTGTCATCAACTGTACTTTTTAAATGATATTTGTAATCCTTCTGCTGCCTAGCGAGTTCTTCTGCCCTTCCAAGCAAGCCTTTAATAAATGCTATATTTTAGTTATTATTTTCAAATGAGAATTATATTTTTATGTTTTACACTTATGTTTTGATGGCCTACATCTTTGAAATATTGTGGTGTTAATTTGCATAGCACATTTTGTGATGAGTGCCCTAGTATAAATAAATAAATCGGGAGAACACTATGGAAGTGCAATTCATGCGCGAAAGCGATCGTTTTCAAAATCTTGAAAGAAAAAAAAATAAGATTCTTGCATCGGCTGTCATTCATTTCGATTTTGTTTTTATTTTGTTTTTTACAACATTTCGATTGTGTAGCCATTCTCAAGCAAAATTCTTAATCCGTTAAGTACATGTGCTTCTGATTACTGTCACTTTCATTGGCAGTCCGTGGTTGGACCATGAAAATGAGTGCGTTTTATTTGAGAATAGCTATAAAACCGAAACGTCGCAGTACAAAGAATAGAAATACAGTGGAAATGATAACGACCGAAGCAGGAAACTTATTTCTTTAAAAACATTTATTACGGCAGTGAATCCTATTACAACTAAATTATTTGCTTTCAAAATCTGCGTTACATCAATTCTTCAGTATTCTCCGTTGGTTTAGACCCTTACCAAGACGAATTAACTGAAGAGATAAATTTGCGAAAAGAGCTGCGCGCTTCATTCAGGGGTTTGTTTGTTCAGCACCAGAGAGGTTCAAAAACCAGCAAAGATGATGTGCATCGTGGAGAGACTTATTTACAAAAGTCTCACAGTCCAAGTTAGAAACTGATTCAGGAAACATGTTCCTTCCTCCAGCATAGCGAACATGTAGTAACCACAATGGCGAAGATAGAGTACCATCACTACTCGAATAGGAAGCAGGGGAAAGGATTGTGGTGCACTACGTTCCCTCCACACACATCGTATGTTGGTTTTGGGAGAGCAGGGTGTAGCGCCTGAATGTGAGACAAGCCCGTGCTCTGTTCCCTTCCTCATTCCCGCCGTATCCGAATCCTGCTTTGTTTCGAGTGATCTGTTTTCTTTTTCCACTTTCACAACTTGATTAGCTCTGTTGACTGTTGTAACCTCGATTGGCCTCACATTTTTCTCCAAAGCAATCGTGTTGATTTTGTTTCCTTGTCTCAAGTCTTTAGGAACGTTTTTGAGAATAGTAATACAGTTCACCTGTATTACAAAACTGCCAAAACCATGCAGGGACCCAGTTGCAGGTGGCCCATCTAATGGCTTCCAAGAACAACAAAAATTCGATTCTCAATATTTCCTATAATTACTGACCGAATATAAAAAAGAGGTATAGACTTATGATAAAGCAGTGGTCGACAAACGGCGGGCTGCGGTTCTCAGCCGTATTTTATAACCAGAATGGAAAATGTTATCATAGCATAAAAAACTCGAATATGTCCTCGGTAGAGTTACGGGTATAAAACAGTAAAATCCAAACAGGATGATTGTCTTTGCACATAAAATCCGAACGGTGCTCATACAGATGGTCCCACTATCTGAGCATTAATTTCAGCCCAATTAAAATCTTTTGGAAAAGGAATTGATCGCGGTCCTCCGGTTTGGAGCAGAGTGGAAGGTCTAAACCAGAGGCTCAGATGTTGTGTGCTGTCCTTAGGTTAGTTAGGTTTAAGTAGTTCTAAGTTCTAGGGGACTGATGACCATAGATGTTAAGTCCCATAGTGCTCAGAGCCATTTTTTAGAGGCTCAGAAGACTCTGCGACGGTATCGGATGCGAATTTCTCGATCTCCACTATCGGGTGCAGAATTGTAGAGTTCCCCTTAATAGGTCAGGCGTGTACTACACGTAGCAAGCGACTACTAGGGTAGCGGAGTACGTGTGGCGTGCATGTGAGCCTTTTTTAGGTTAGAGAACCACTCCATTGGGAGCAAAGACGATTTGGCTGTTAAATCAGCCACAGCGACCTCAGAGAATCTTGGTCCTCACAGACCAGAGATAGAAAAGATTAATATGATTTTAGTAAACTGCAGGATCATCCAAGGAAAGGTCCCAGAATTAGTATCGCTTGTTGAAGGTTATAATACACAGATAGTAATGGGAACTGAAAGCTGGTTGAAACCAGACGTCAGCGACAACGAAATCCCAAGTTAAGGTTGGAATGTTTATCGTAAGGATAGGTTAGTCGCCAGTGGTGGCGGGGTGTTTATTTCAGTAAAAAATTCGATAAAATCGAGCGAGGTTAAAACGGATTCCGAATGTGAATTAATCTGGGTGAAACTGAGTATCAAAGAACGGTCAAAAAGGTGATCGGATGCTTTTATAAACCACCTGGGTCAGGATCTGTAGTTGTAGAGCGCTTCAGACGGAACTTGCAGAATATCATTAGTAATTTTCCTGATCATGCAGTTGTAATAGGGGACGACTTCAATTTGCCCGGTATAGATTGGGAGTGTTATGCCATCAAAACTGGTGCCAAAGACAGGGTTTCGTGAGGCATTGTTCTGGATATCTTGTCCGAAAATTACCTTGAGCAGATAGAGAACCTACTCGTGAGGGTAATGTCTTAGACCTCCTGGCAACAATCAGGCCTGAACATATCGAATCAGTTAACGTAGAGGAAGGTATCAGTGATCACAAGACTGTGACAGCATCTATGACGACGGGTCCTACAAGGGATGTTAAGAAAGGTTGGAAGATACATCTGCTCAGCAAGGGTGACAGGGTACAGATTCAGAATATCTCAGCAGTCAGTATCAAATATTTGGTGATGAGGACGAAGATGTGGAGAACAAATGGAAAAAATTCAAAGGCATCGTTCAATATGCCCTAGACAAGTGTGTTGCGAGTAAGGTTTTAAGAGATGAGAAAAATCCAGCATAGTTTAATAGGCGTGTTAGAAAAGCGCTACGTAAACAAAGAGCACTTCATCTCAATTTCAAGAGAAGTAAAATAAAAACCTAGCTGACAAACAAAAGCTGAACAAAGCGAAAATGAGCGTAAGGAGAGAAATGAGAGAAGCGTTCAACGATTTTAAAAGTAAGACGGTCAACCGACCTGAGTAGAAACCATAAGAGATTTTGGTCGTATGTAAAGTCAGTAAGTGGGTCAAAACCATCTATTCATTCTCTCAGCGACCACACCGGCACCGAAACGGAAGATATCAGAGAGAAGGCCGAAATACTGAATTCGGTCCTCCGAAGTTGTTTCGTCGTGGAAGATCGTAACACTGTCCCACCTTTCAATCGTCCTACGAACATCGAAATGGCAGACATTGAGATAATCGATCGTGGAACTGCTTACTAGTGGAAGGGTTTCAAGACCAGGTGAGATACCTTTAAGATTCTATAAAGATTATACGAAAGAACTTGTTCTCCTTCTAGCAGTAATTTATCGTAGATTATTTGAGCAACGAAAGGTACCTAATGACCGGAAAAAAAGGCAGGTCATTCCGTTTTTAAGAAAGGCCTTAATATAGATCCACACAATTATAGACCTCTATCGTTGATGTCAATCTGTTGTAGAATTATGGATCATGTTTTATGATCAAGAATTATTTCGTTTCTGGAAAATGAACATCTCCTCTATAAAAACCAACATGGATTCCGCAAACAGAGATCCTGCGAAACTCGGCTCGCTCTGTTCCTCCATGAGATCCACGTCCCAGTGGACAACTGCGCTCAGGTTGATGTCGTGTTCCTTGATTTCAGTAAGGCAAGTGACACCGTTCCGCATTGCTGTTTAACGAAAAAAAATACGAGCTTACAGAATATCGGAGCAGACCTGCGATTGGATTCAAGATTTTTCTTCCAGATGGAACTCAACACGTCGTTCTTAACGCAACTAAATCGACAGATGTAAAGGTAATATCCGGAGTACACAGGAAAATGTGATAGGACCGTTGCTGTTTAGCCGGCCGCGGTGGTCTAGCGGTTCTGGCGCTGCAGTCCGGAACCGCGGGACTGCTACGGTCGCAGGTTCGAATCCTGCCTCGGGTATGGGTGTGTGTGATGTCCTTAGGTTAGTTAGGTTTAAGTAGTTCTAAGTTCTAGGGGACTTATGACCTAAGATGTTGAGTCCCATAGTGCTCAGAGCCATTTGAGCCGTTGCTGTTTACAATATATATAAATGATCTAGTAGAATGCGTCGGGTGTTCTTTAAAATTACTCGCAGATGATGCAGTTGTCTATACCAAAGTAGCAGCGCCTGAAGATAGTAAGAATTTGCAAAACGACCTGCAGAGAATTAATGAATGGTGCTGACTCTGGCAGTTGGCCCTGAACGTAAATAAATGTAACATATTCCGCATTCGAGGGAAAAGAAATCCACTGCTGTACAGCTACACTTTTGACGACAAACAGCTGGAGACAGCGTTTGCCGTAAAATATCTAGGCGTAACTATCCAGAGCGACCGTAAGTGGAATGACCATATAAAGCAGTTAGTGGGAAAAGCAGACACCAGACTCAGATTCATCGAAAGAATCTCAAGGAAATGTAACTCATGAACGAAAGAAGTGGTTTATAAGGCGCTTGTTCGCCAGATTCTTGTGTTCATCTGTCCAGAATCCCTATCAGGTAGGACTGATAGAGGAGATAGAGAAGATCCAACGAAGAGCGGCGCGTTTCGTCACGGTATCATTTAGCTGGCGAGAGAGTGTTACGGAGACGCTAAACAAACCTCACTGACAGCCGTTACAAGAGAGGCGTTGTGCATCACGGAGAGATTTGCTATTGAAATTTCGGGACAGCACTTTTCAGGAGGAATCGGACAACATATTACTTCCCCCACATACATCTCGCGTACTGACTGTGAGGAGAAAATTCGAGAAATCAGAGGCAATACAGAGGCTTACCGATGATCATTCTTCCCACACACTATTCGCGAGTGGAACAGAGCTGGAGGGATCAGACAGTGGTACCGAGAGTACCCTCCGCCACACACCATTAGGTGGCTTGCAGAGTATGATGTAGATATAGATGAAATTCGGCCATGGGCTAAATAAACTTTGCCGATTATCTTAGGGCAGCGGGGCAAGTAGCGCAACCACTCAGAGTTCAGAGTATGCGAGATGGGGAATGTTTTAATGTTTGTCTCCCGCTATTGACAAATCACGGTTATGCGCGAACCTTACAGATCAGCTGCTATGGTATACATTTTTGTACAGCAGTAACATGGATTCCTGAATGTGCATTACAGAGGCGACCATCTTCAAATCGGTACATATTTGTAGCGAGGAATATGAAAGTAAGTTAAAGCTGTTGTAATAAAACGAAATGATTAGAAGAAAAATGACATTCGAAACGCTTAGCAAATATCTGTGATCATGTCTTATATTAGAGGAAGGAAGATTACAGGTTAACGTTCTTTCGATATTGAGGGCGGAGCACAAGCTCCGATTAAGGAAGGATGGGGAAGGATATCGGCCGTACCCTTTCAAAGGAACCATCCCTGACTGTGCCGTAAGCGATTTAGGGAAACTACGGAAAACATACTCATGGCCGAGCGGGGATTTGAACCGTCATTTTGCGGCATGCGAATCCAGTGTGCTAAACACTGTTGTGTCGTATTGCATAATGCATTTAAATAGACGTACAGTTAGTATTATTGATAAGTTAATCGCCAGCTCAGACAGACAGCACAATAAATTTCGCCGGACAGTTATAGTGTCACAACTTTGGGGTTTCTGATGGTGGAACAAACCAAAACGAGAGCTGTCAACATGAAGTGTCCGAAAGCACCGACTTTTAGCTATCATTACTTGGCGGGAGCGCCCTTCCTATAGCCAGTCTGTTGTGGCTAATGACATACTAATTTATGTAGGTTAGCATTTAATAATAACATCGTATATATGCGGTCCTTGGTGTCGCCCCCACAACTTCGGTATTGGTTCTTGAGCAAAAAAGTTTGACGATCACTGCATTAAAGCATTAACACAGTAAGTAAAGTATAATAAAGTAATAAAGTTAGACACTATTGGTATGTCTTGTGGCATGGTGACTCATTACACACAAATTATCCAGAATATACTCACCCAGATTTCAGAATGTGAGCGTACTGCGATTTCCAAAAAGCTTTAAACATTATTTCAAACCTGATTGAAACTTTTTTTTGCTGACGTCCCCCCACAAAATAATTAAAGGAAGAGAATTTATCGCTTACTGCATTGGCCTGTTCATGACGTAAAACCTCAGCATCAGACACGGCGTTTTGATTTATCAGCCGGCCTCTGAGGCCGAGCGGTTCTAGGCGCTTCAGTCCGGAACCGCGCTGCTGCTACGGTCGCAGGTTCGAATCCTGCCTCGGGCATGGATGTGTTTGATGTCCTTAGTTAGGTTTAAGTAGTTCTACGTCTAGGGGCCTGATGACCTCAGATGTTAAGTCCCATAGTGCTTAGAGCCATTTGAACCATTTTTTAATTTATCAGTTCTTTACTACTAAATCAATTCGCAACATATTTTGCAGACAATATCCACATATACTACTAAATGTATCAGTAAAATTATCTCGTCCACGACACATAGTTCAGTAGATAAGATCTCATAGACATTAAGAGGCTAGAAAAACTAGCTTTTTTTTAAACTGAGAGCAGATTACCCAGACTACATCCAGTAAATAATCCAATCCAGTAAATAATCTGAAATTAATAATACCAATCAAAATAGGGTTTTGCGTTTTCAACCTTAAGATTTTACATGCCTAATGTCAAATATTTAACACTAACTCATTCGTAAAGTAATCATACGTCTGAAGTTGTTTTACATACGGAATTTCGGTTCTTTAAGAAATCGGGAATGGGAGTCACCTCTTTCATCTAAGACGTGTATCCATTCGTTCGAATGTCCTGTATGCGATGTCTGATAAAATACTACGGGCGTTCAATAAGTAATGCAACACATTTTTGTCTGAAAGCAGGTTGGTTTTAGTCAGGATTCCAGTACACCACACTATTCGCCGTTCTTTTAGCTAAAAAATCATATTTTCAACATGATCTCCCTTCAATGCGACAGCTACTTTACGCCACCTTTGTATGTCCTGTGGTACCACTCTACTGGTCGACGTCAGAGAAAACGTTTAGCTGCATCAATAACCTCCCCATCATCTGCGTACTGCATCACGTGGAGTGATGATGATGATGATGTTTGGTTTGTGGGGCGCTCAACTGCGTGGTTATCAGCGCCCGTACAATTACCCAATCTTTGCTCAGTCCAATTTCGCCACTTTCCCGGATGATGATGAAATGATGAGGACAACACAAACACCCAGTCATCTCGAGGCAGGTGAAAATCCCTGACCCCGCCGGGAATCGAACCCGGGACCCCGTGCTCGGAAGCGAGAACGCTACCGCGAGACCACGAGCGGCGGACTTCACGTGGAGTGCATCCTTCATCGGACGAAACAGACGGAAGTCAGAAAGTGCGAGACCAGCGCTGTAGCGTAGGTGAGGAAGAACACTCCAATGAAGTCTTGTGAGCTCCCCTCGGATGGGTAGAGTTGTGTGAGACCTTCCGTCGTTACGAAGACAGAAGTTGGTTTGCATTTTTGAGGCGACGGACACACTGAAGTCGTTTCTTTAACTTTTCCGAGTTGATCGTTGCACCATGAGGGGGGTCATCAAACAGAATAACCCCTACAGAGCTCTAGAAGACCGTCGCCACACTTTACCGGCTAAAGGTGCGGTTTTGGACTTTTTCTTCGAAGGAGATGTGGTGTGACGCCACTCCATGGATTGCCGTTGTGTTTACGGTTAGAAGTGATGAACCCATGTTTCATCGCCTGTGACGATGTTCGACAAGAAACTGTCACGATCAACCACGAAACGCGTAAGCTCTTTATTGTCTTCTTTTAGGCGGGGGGGGGGGGGGGGGAGGGAGGGGAACCCAATGGGCGCATAGCACTGAGAACCCCAACTGTTGGACGACTGAGTCAGCACCACCAACAGAGACGTCTAGTTATGCAAAGAGGTGTTCGATTGTGATCCGTCGATCACCTCGAATAAGGGTGTCCGCACGTTCCAACACTGCAGGAGTCACAGCTGTGTGTGGCCCACCGGCACGCAGGAGGTTGAACAGATTGGCACGACCTTGTCGTGACAATGACAGACCCCTCGCTCAACGACTCGCCGTGCTTTTGTTCATTGCCGTTCTGCAAGCGCCTACGAATACCTGCGCTGCTCCGGTTTTCCGGCAAAAGAACTCAGCTACAGCTTTCTGCTTGGAACGCACCACCGTTACAGACGCTATTTTGAACGCTACGTATAGCACCGTCTCGTATCAGGAGTTTATGAAACTGTGAGGGCTGAAGCGAGAATATTCCACAAAGTCCCACAGCAAATATCCACATTTCGTCGACCGAAATTGGTCGAGAAAAAAACTGTTTTGCGTTACTTATTGAACGTCCCTCGTACACTTGCAAGCCGTCCTAGATTCTACAGGCCTTTTCTCTTACCTTCGTGATAGCCTGCTATTCTTCACAAGAAATATCCTTAGTACTGATATTGTACTCATACATTATTCCTAATGTCCGCCCCGATAGCTGATTGGTCAGCGTGACGGATTGCCGTCCTACTAGCCCACGTTCGATTCCCGGCTGGGTCGGGGATTTTCTCCGATCAGGGACTGGATGTTGTGCTATCTTCATAATCATTTCATCCCCATCCGGCGCGCAGGTCGCCCGGTGTGGCGTCCACTGTAATAAAACCTGCACCAAAGCGGCCGAACCTGCCCCGCAAGCCGGCCGGTGTGGCCGTGCGGTTCTAGGCGCTTCAGTCTGGAACCGCGTGACCGCTATGGTCGAAGGTTCGAATCCTGCCTCGGGCATGGATGTGTGTGATGTCCTTAGGTTAGTTAGGTTTAAGTAGTTCTAAGTTCTAGGGGACTGATGACCATAGATGTTAAGTCCCATAGTGCTCAGAGCCATTTGAATTTTTGTCCCGCAAGGGGCCTCCCGGCCAACGGTGCCAAACACTCATTTCCATTCCTAATGAACTTCACTTATCAAATAAACATGTTCATGAACAGCTGAGTTGGCCGCGTGGGGTAGCCGTGCGGTCTAGGGCGTCTTGTCACGGTTCGCGCGGCTGCCCCCGTCGAAGGTTCGAGTCCTCCCTCGGGCATGAGTGTGTGTGTGTTGTCCTTAGCGTAAGTCAGCACAAGTTAGACTAAGTAGTGCGTAAGCCTAGGGACCGATGACCTCAGCAGTTTGGTCCCATAGTCCTTACCACAAATGAAATGAATAGCTGAGTTGGCTCTGTAATGCTCTGTTTCTGGGATCGGAGGTGAATCAAGTGGCGATGTCCCCACCCTCATTTCAATGTGTTTTAATGAACATCTCCACAAAGTCTGATGAATATCGGACAGGTGCTTCGTGGTTGAGCATTTCCATTCCCATCAGTGTATATGTGCGGAATCCGCTTTGCCAACGAAACTACTCGTCCTTGCAGTCCATCGAAATCGGTTAGCCGTCGCTAACTACGTCTGTCGGTATCAACCATGCAGCGTAGGCTGACGCAATAGCTTCAGTCACACGCAAACCCAGTTCAGTCAACAGAGGCACGGAAATCGACATACCTTCTCCACGAAACAAATTACTCTAATGGATTGTGGAGACACAATAAACAGACGACAGCCGTGTACGGCGAATCATCTTCAGTGATTAGATGCACTTCCATTTAAACGGATTTGTAAATAAACAATATTGCCGTCTGAAGGGAAGTAGAAATCATCAAAAATGGCTCTGAGCACTATGCGACTTAACTTCCGAGGTCACCCATCAGTCGCCTAGAACTTAGAACTAATTAAACCTAACTAACCTAAGGACATCACACACATCCATGCCCGAGGCAGGATTCGAACCTGCGACCGTAGCGGTCGCTCGGCTCCAGACTGTAGCGCCTAGAACCGCACGGCCACTCCGGCCGGCTAGAAATCATCCACACAAAACAAATGGAACTTGTAATAGTGAGGTTCTGATATCGATTGCGTTTTTTCCTTTTTCTTTGGGCCAGAAGGAAAGCATTATCATGAAAGATTACTTAATTTTTGTGGCCGTAACTGAATCAAGCAGATGTCCATGACTTTTGGTCATCTCCCACCCTACTAACGACGGAATAAATGCAGGCCAACGTTATACATATATGTCTTTGAAATTATGGATTGTCGGGACGGAAAATCCGTTTTGATTGGACAAGGACAGGGAAACATATCGATAGCGAGCTATAATGGAATCATCCTAATATTCAACTCACAGGAACTAGGAAAAGCACTCAGCAGGCCTGGCCTCCTTTCCTTGCCGCAATCCGCTCAAAGGAGCGGACCACGTGTTATGGGAGACATATTTCACGATAGGATTCCTCCCCCATTTGTTATTCAGTCTCTAAATTGAGCAAGCGGTAAAGAGAAACAAGGATAAATTTGTAAACGGAATTAAAGTTTACGGATAATAAATAAAAGTTCTGCGATTTGCAGATAACACGGTACACTGAAGTGACAAAAGTCATGGATTATCTCCTAATATCGCGTCGGACCTACTCTTGCCCAGCGTAGTGCAGCAACTCTGCGTGGCATGGACTCATCAAGTCGTTGGACGTCCCCTGCAGAAATATTGAGCCATGCTGCCTTTAACGTCTGTAATTGAGAAAGTTTTGCCGGTGCAGGATTCTGTGCACCAACTGACCTGTCGATTATGTCCCATAAATGTTCCATGGGATTCACGTCGGGCTATCTGAGGGACCATATTATTCGCTCGAGTTGTTCAGAATGTTCTTCAAACCAATTGTGAACAACAGTCGTTTGATGACATGACGCATTGTCATCCATAAAAATTGCGCCCTTGTTAGGGAAGATGAAGTCCACGAATGGCTGCAAATGGTCTCCAAGTAGCCAAACATAACCATTTCCAGTCAATGATAGTTCAGTTGCACCATTCTTTGTAAACACTGTCCATACGATTTTGGGGTCACCACCAACTCGCTCAGTGCCTTGTTGGCAACTTGGATCCATGACTTCGTGGTGGTCGTTCCATACCCGAACTCTACCATCAGCTCTTACCAACTGAAACCGGAACTCATCTGACCAAGCCACGGTTTTCCAGTCACCTGGGGTCCACCCGATATCGTTACGAGCCCAAGAGAGGCGCTGCAGGCGATGTGTTGTTAGCAGAGGCACTCGAGTCGGTGGTCTGCTTTCATTGCCCGTTAACGCAAAATTTCGCCACACTGTTTTAACGGATAAGTTCGTCGTACGATCCACATTGGTTTCTGCGGATATTTCATGCAGTACTGCTTGTCTTTTAGCACTGAAAACTCTAACAAACACAACTGCTGTCGGTCGTTAACCGACGGTGAGATGTAGTGCCTGAAATGAGACGTTCTCGGCACACTCTTGACACAGTGGATCTCGGAATATCGACTTCCATAACGATTTCCAGAGTGGGATGTCCCATGCGTCTAGCTCGAACTACCATTCCGCGTTCAAAGTCTGCCGATTCCCATCGTGTGGCCATAACAACATGGAAAAAAATTTCACACGTATCAGCTGAGTACAAATGAAGGCTCAGCCAATGCACTGTCCTTTTATACAGGGTGACACAGAATAATGGGAATGTTTGAAATGAGTGTTGGCAGCTATGGGCAGGTGGCAGTACTGCGGGTTCGTGACAGTTAACGAGTAAACAGTCCGCCGTTTCAGTAATCATGGATCACTGGAACAGACAACAGCATGCGTTAGCCATAAAATTTTTTTATAAAAACAATGAGTGTTGATAGCGGCGCAGAGGGAGTTCCGACGTTTTTATAATTTAGGAAGTCATGATGCTGTTCCGTCGAAACATGCGATAAAATGTTAAATTAATAACTTTGAAGAGACTGGATCTGCCCTCAAGAAGAAACCAACAGGACGACCAAAAAGTGTGGGTTCTCCAGCGAGCAGACATTGATGTTGTACGCGAGTCTGTCTTACGGAGCCCACGGCGTTCAATTCGTAAGCGAGCAGCAGTGGTTGGAATGTTCTGGGAGAGCGTTCGCAGAATTCTTCATCTTGATTTAAAATTTCATCCGTACAAACTACAGATGGTGCAACAATTGAAGGACAACGATTACCGGCTACGATTAGGATTCTGTCAACAAATTATAACAAAAAAAAAATGACGTCGAATTTCTAAACAAGTTGTGGATGCCAGATGAGGCACATTTTCATCTAACAGGTTATGTGAACAAACAGAACTATCGTTACTGGGCAAACACAAATCCTAACGACGTTCATGAGCGCCCTTCAAACGCTACTAAAGTGACAGCAGGGTATAGTGTTACATCACATTGGATTATCGGACTGTATTTTTTCGCAAATGAACAGGGAAGCACAATAACTTTCAGTGCCAATTGTTACGTTGAGACGTTACGAACTTTCCCTACACCTGCATTGAACAACTTTCCAAACGTTCAAAAAACATGGTTTCAACAGGACGAAGCGACATCGCACACCACGGTAATCAATGGCAAATGTGCGAAAATTGTTTGGCAACCGTGTGATCTCTCCCCCTATATCGCCAGATTTATCCGTTTGTCAATTCTTCTTAAGGGGTTACCTCAAGAGCAACGTCTACACGACTCGACCAAGAACCCTCGATGAGTTAAAACAGAGAATTCGGAATGCAGTTCACAGTATCCCAACTGAGATGTTGCAGCTCTCCATGAGGAATCTGAACAGCAGATTTCACGAATGAATTCGTGTAGACGGACACCATCTAAAAGACGCAATTTAAAAAAAAATGATAAATGCCATCAATGTTTCGTAAATGGCAAGGTTGTGGGGTTTCAATTACTATGAGTGCCATTGCTTTCCTTCAACACTTCTAGTTTTTTTGGATTGTGGAAATGTTCCCGTCTTTCTGTGTCACCCTGTATCTATAGTATGCGGTACTGCCATCATCTGTAAATGTTCAAATCACTGGTAACAACGAGATAAGCGTTTCTGAAAAAAGGAAATTTTTTAATATGGGATATAATTTTAAAGATTTTCTGAAAATATTCACAGAGGTGAAACGAGGATGACAAACAGTTCAGACAAGACGAGAATAGAAGCTTATGGAAAGTGTTGCTACAGAAGAATGCTGAAGATTAGATGGGTAGATCGAGTAGGTAATGACGAGATACTGAAATGAAACGTGGAAAAAAAGAAATTTATGGCACAACTTAACTAAAAGAAGGAATCTGTAGATAAGACACATTCCGAGGCATCAAGCATTTGCTAATGGAGGAAGTACGAGGAGTGAAAATTGTATAGGTAGACTAACGTTTGAATGGAGTAAGCAGATTCAAATGGATGTAGGTTGCAGTAGTTATGCAGAGATTAAGAGCCTTGCATACGATAGGCTAGTGTGGACAGTTACATCAAACAACATTCCGTTGAAATTAAATCGGTTTAAAAAGCTAACAGTTGTAGAGTATTCACAATAAAAACTTTTATGGGAATCCCTGAAAATTTTGAACAACTAACCCTCACAGCTTTGACTAGGTCATACTTTACGTGGTACGTTCGATTTTATAGCCAAAGGAACTACAACGTGAGTCACATGATCTCATCTCATTCCAGGCGTTGACTGTGGTTTTCCCAAATATAATTTACAATCCCCAATTTAAAGATATCGTAGATGGTTAGGATTTTACTACGTAAATTTTTAATGTAACAATAATGATAGGTTCACATCAGTAATTAGTGCGTCACTGTAACATTACGTCGATGACATTGAAATTCGGAGATTTACGTTATTTGAAAACTCTTCGTCCAAAAATTTGAGAGGTACATGTGAGGACATCAATAACAACTAACCCTCACAGCTTTGACTAGGTCATACTTTACGTGGTACAAAAATCGGAGTGTGCAGTCACCGTTACCAGTAATTCACTTAGCACTACGATTGTGAACACACATGTGCGAATTGTTGGCTTTCCCGCTTCGCCAACTTAAATCGTGTGGCCTGCATGGGAGCACGTTTCAGAGTGTACATTACCTCCTGTGGTGAACATACCTCTTTTAAGAACTGTGGCCGCGCGGGATTAGCCGAGCGGTCTTGGGCGCTGCAGTCAACGCGGGATTAGCCGAGCGGTTTATGGCGCTGCAGTCACGGACTGTGCGGCTGGTCCCGGCGGAGGTTCGAGTCCTCCATCGGGCATGGGTGTGTGTGTGTGTGTTTGTCCTTAGGATAATTTAGGTTAAGTAGTGTGTAAGCTTAGGGACTGATGACCTTAGCAGTTAAGTCCCATAAGATTTCACCCACATAAGAACTACGTCCCAACGTTTGTATTGTCCAGAGACCATAATGAATCTCGGTGACTTCAATGTAATTATTGTCTTTGAATAAAAGTGTCATCTCTGATCGTCTCATTGCGTATTTCTTTCAGTTGTCTTCTGTACTATACTGCAGTAGTTCCTTCTATCTACGGCCCAACTTTTAATGAGCTACGTTACTTGATAGTGAGACATCAAGCGAAAGCTATTTTCGTCCTCAAGTTTTGCACATCTGTGCATAAAAATATAAAAGCTATTGGTAAATTGTTCTTTGAAGGGGGGGGGGGGGGAGAACAGAAATGGAAGTCGTAACCTCTACGACTTCCACCTCAGAAATCCGCACATACGTCTCACGGACTAACCCAGAGCTTCTTAAAGAATAAAGCCTACAATTCTTTATAAGCTGTCTTAAATCTTATCACTGTTATTATTTAGCTCAAGCTGCTGCTAAAATGTTTCGCTGCAGCCTACAGGTAGAAGGATGGTTCTCCCTGAAACACTGCAACGACAGAGTATTGAGGAACTGGTGCCTGAACAGTTATTCGTTGTCGTCATTCCTGCGGGCACATTAGTCTCCCGGTGACTGCTTGAACACTTTGGCCGTTGCGGAGACGATAAAGGCCCTCCTGGCAGCAACTTATCGCCAGTAAACAGCGAGCAGTTTGTGCTTTTAACGGCAGCCGCTGCCGATGTTTCGTGCAGTACAGTACTAATTGTGCGTGCAGAGCACAGGTGGCGAGACAGTTACAGTTCTAGTTGCGAAGTGACATTGCAGCTTAGGCTCGCTACTATGGTACTGCTTACAGCAACGAACATTTTTGACAAAAGGGAAATGGTTTCATCTTTCATACGAAGCACTTTACAAGAATCTATTTATGTTCAGTCTTATGTTAAACGGATGAATACTCATTTTCTTCCAACAGTTTTTAGTTGTATCAAATTAAACTTCATCTTCACTTCTGGCATACGGAAATGACTTGACAATAAAAAAAATACCCTTAATTTCTTCAACCTCTCTCCAGCCAGTAAAATGGTTTTCATGCTTCCCATCTGCACACGGTTGCTTAACGACGGCAGACATATTCGTGGCAACATTTTAACACGTTTAGTTACAGAATCGGGTAGCCAACAATATACGGCAGGGTTTGTAGACAGTTTACGACGGTTCAGTGTTCCAGAAATCATTTGTCCTTAACGAAACTCATCCCTACTCTCCTTGAACCTCGAGAACTCTAACTACACGCTAAGTAAATTAATCATAATACGGACAAAAATGCGTGAAAAGATTCACGATAATAAAATTATTGTACTGATTTTATCATTTTCTTTTGTTTCGTTTAATCTTTAGGGCAAAGGTAGTATCAAAAGATCTCAGAGTAATCGAATTATTTAGTTCTCTAAATTCATATGAGGAAAACATCATGAAGACAAATTCGTTCAGCACATCACTGTGGTTTTTTATAGAATCATATTTTCATTAACGTGCGTGGCTGATGTAACCCTTTCCAGCAGACGCAGCTTTTGCTGTTTCCATATCTTGAGTGTAATCGTTTCAGCGAAGGTGACCGTGATGAGTGCGAACATAGTATAGTGCCTGTGTTGTAGTGGGTGTGCGTGGCATAAGGATGATGGAATACATCGATGCTGACACACAGTTTGTTCCTCTTGAGAAAATCTAGGAGCCCTGAAATCGCAACGTCTCCATCTGACGCGTCCGCAGATCGTGGTCTAGTGGCTAGCCTCTGGATCACGGGTCCCGGGTTCGGTTCTCTGTCGGGGATTTTCTCTGCCCGGAGACTGCATATTTGTGTTCTCCATTTCATCATCATCATTCGTGATAGTGGCTAGATTGGACTGTGTAAAACTTGGAATGCGTAAAAATTGGGACTTTGTATGGGCGCTGATGACCACGCAGTTGACCGCCCCACAAACCAAACATCACCACCATCCATCTGACAGACGAATTACAACAACAGCCACATGCTCTCAATTGCTGAGACAACGCGGAGAGGCTTGGAATTTACCCCAGCAGTTTGGCGTAGAATCTGGAGATCGGGAACCATGCACCGCGAGCTCTTATCTCCGTTCCGGTGAAATTCGTTTGACGAAATTTTGTGTCACCGCCAAGATTCGAGCCAGCTACCCTCATGTCGAAAGACAGCGACCTCGACTACGGAGGTTGGTAAGTCTTAAGAACAAAGCTAAGAAAAAACTGCATTGTCTCTGTCTAGTACTAGCTCTATCTTTTCAGATGCATATAAATATAAATTGAACTCAGTGCAAAACTAGGTCAAGAATAATAAAAAAAAATGGCTCAAATGGCTCTGAGCACTATGCGACTTCTGAGGTCATCAGTCCCCTAGAACTTAGAACTAATGAAACCTAACTAACCTAAGGACATCACACACATCCATGCCCGAGGCAGGATTCGAACCTGCGACCGTAGCGGTCGCTCGGCTCCAGATTTCAGCGCCTAGAACCGCACGGCCACTCCGGCCGGCCAAGAATGAACGCCAGAAACAGGGTAAGTCATGGTCGTATCTTAAGAGACCATACCCCGCAACACCAGTCAACGGCAATAAAAGAATACCTAGCAGTGAGGCATTACACTAAATGCTGAGACCTGGTAGTGTGGAGGTAAAAAAAAAAAAAAAAAAAAATCGCGGTGAATCACGATGTAATTAAGCAAATGGGATGAAAACCGGTAATTGTGAAGTACATGTACATCTACATGGATAATCTGCAAATCACATTTAAGTGCCTGGCAGAGGGTTCATCGAACCACTTTCACAATTCTCTATTATTCAAATCTCGTACAGCGCGCGGAAAGAACGAACACCTATATCTTCCCGTACGAGCTGTGATTTCCTTATTATTTTATCGTGGTGATTGTTTCTCCCGATGTAGGTCGGTGTCAGCAAAATATTTTCTAATTCGGAGGAGAAAGTTAGTGATTGTAATTTCGTGAGACGATTCCGTCGCAACGAAAAATCCCTCAGGAAGACATCCAACAACTCTATCAATCAATGCCAAGACGAGTAACGCTTTTGTAAGTTCAGAAGCGGACCAAAGCGTTATTGACTTGCTCAACGTATGAAGCTCTTTCTCTTGAATAAATCATCCATTTTTTCTGAAATTACAATTATTTGTTTTTCTGTACATGTACATCACATCTACTGATTTCCGTCCCATTCAGACAATTCCTTCGCGGTACGCCATTTTTTTTCGTCTTAGAAGTGTATTATGGTGGAGAAAAGGGGGCATCTCAGAAGAGATTAGAATAAAACTCGACAAGTTGAAGTGCGGATGTCGTGCATCATGTAGAATTAGGGGGAAAAGTAGTATGGCGAACCAAAATGAGTGTGCACTGCTTGCTAACTAAATTTTTCTTATTATGCGTGTCGTAGAAAGTATATAAGATCAGTATTGGAGGTGATTTAGGGGTACACAGAGTGCGAAAACTGGTACGCAGGGCTGCCACTACTGACAGCAACAATAGCACATATATGTTCATCATGATGCAAATCGTGTGTCCAATGATGTCGGGAATACCATTGTCGGCGTGCTTCTCTCTGCTGCTGCGTCAAGGGTAGCTGCAATAATTGTCGCCGTGATTAACAGTCCGTGCTGCAGAAGTCGTCGCATCTGACTGCGTGGATCTCTTTACTGTTGCAAAAAATCTCATGTTACGTGGCTGTACTACCCGTGACTCCGCACAGCGTATGTGTTCTCTCGGGCGCTAGTCACGTGTGTGTGTGTGTGTGTGTGTGTGTGTGTGTAGCATATGGATTATCAACGGCGAGGTTATTAGCGCCCTTACGCTCATTACAACAAGCGAAAGTGAAATGAAATCTAAAAAAATTGTTACACAGTAAGGCCCTCAAATAGACCGCACAATCACTCGTATCTCACAAGTGCTAAAACAACGGAGAAAAATTAAAAGTAGCTGTACATGAAGTAAAAAGACAAAGGATCTAAAAGAAAGGCACTGAGAAATGTCACTGGTTGATTACTTGCAAAAAACCATGAGTGAGCCAGTCACGCTGTTGATATATTAAAACCATCTCCCTAAAATCTTGGGAAAAATGTTGAACAATTCACAAATCTTTAAAACTCGAGCCACATTCGTTTGAACGTTACCTAAAATGAAGGGCAGATCCGTCGGCAAATCTGTCGTGGCCCGTTGATCGGAAAATAAAACACAGTCCGACAGAATGTGGCGAACAGTGATCTGTACGCTACAAACACCAAACATTGCAGGGCCCTCTCGCCGGAAAATGAAGCCAAGCGTCTTACAGCTGTGGCCTATGCAAAGACGATTAAAAAGGACTCTATCCCGTCAACGTGGCTGGAAGGCGGAATGCAACGACCACGTTGTGCGCTTTACGAGATCGAGCTTATTATCTGTCACATCCAGCCACCCATCCTCCGACCAACGCAGGACTCTGGATCTCAACAGCGAGGTTGTAGAATGGAGGGGGATGGCACACTGAAATAACTGAGGATCACAACACGTCTCCTTGGCCGCTAGATCCGCCCTTGCGTTCCCCATAGCACCAACGTGCTCTGGTATCCAGCCCCGGTACCTCCCCAGCCGTTGTAGAAGGGCATCCTGCATATTCTGGAGTACTTTATATGCTTTTAACAAACGTTGCAGAGAGCGAACGGCACCGACAGAATCGCAACAGTCAAGAAATTTAGCACTCTAAGAACGTCTCATCTGCTTCAAGGCCCGCTAAATCGAATATAATATTGCGTCGAAGACAGTAAATTATTGAGGCAGTCGGACCTTGAGGACACGACCTGGGAAAACAACAGAGCAACCAACCGAGTGCCATCGTTTAGGCTCATCCGCAAAGACAGCTAGATAGTTGTGATGCTCATGTAAATGTCAGACAATGTCGCATCAAAAACGGAAGCAGGAGTGCAGTCTCTCATGTACTGCACTAAATCGAAAATCACCCTGGGCCTCTGCAGTTACCATGGTGGCAGGCTGTTAAAGCTTGGATTTGAGGCGGTTCGTGCTCCACAGAAAATGACTCCAGCACACGCTAACAGTTGTTATGTAAGCGACTTGGTTCCGTTGGCAGATGATACACTGCACGTTGTGAGCGGCTACTCGGGAATAACTGTGGAACGTGCCGTAAGTGTACTGCTGCGCTGTGCGAACTTGAAGGATGGCTTCAAAGACTTCCGAAGGTTCTGATGCAACTCTTCATGCCAGCCCATCTTGTGCAATTCTTTTCACCTCTGCATAAGTACTGCAACCTACATACACTTGAACCTGCTTTCTGCATTCATGGCTTGGTATCCATTAGCAATTTTTATCCCCTACACTTCTCTCCGCTACCATATTAACTATTTCTCGATGGCTCAGGATGAGTCCCATCATCATATCCATTTCTAGGGTTTCGTTCCTCAATCGGTAAAAGCGGAACCGCTCTAGGATCACTTATTGTCTGTCTGTCAGTCCTTTTGTCACGAACGGGTAATCGCGTCAAGTCAAAATTTATATCGTGCTAATATCTATAGTCACTTGGTGATGTAATACATGTAATCTAATTAATACATGTAGGTCAATGCAACCAAATGATACGGACATTTATGTCACATATTTTGTACCCGCAGACTTACTCATTAAATTCCACAGGGTACTTCGCATTGACCTACACTCATGAAATTTGCCAAGAAGCAAGGTTTCGCCCTACAAGTAAAGGGAAAAAAAACCGAAAATTGTTAATTGAAGGCATATTACACAATTTTTTCTGATTTGTTATCAGATTGTCTGTCCGTCCGTCTGGTAAGCTGCCTTTTTCTCAGGAATGGAAATTTGTATCACATACTGAGGTCTATAGTCCTTTGGTGATGTATAAATGTTAAACTTCCAAGTCTATTTATGTCACATATTTTGACACTTGCAAACACACTCATTAAAACCTATAGGGTACTTCCCTTGACGTAGAAACAAGTAATTTGGCAGCAAGAAAATTTTCACAGTACAAGTAGAGGGGGAAAAAAAATCAGCAAATTGTTAATTTGTAATTATAACGCAAGAAAAAACATGTCTTATCATTTGTAGCCAGACTTCTACCTTGAAATTAAAATATTCTCGAAAATATTGGAATCCCTGGAATCTACGTCTTCCTGGTGTTAGTGTCAACAAAAGGCGAAAACCTTCGAAATCCACGATTCCTGGAATGGATGAACTGTTTGTACATGTGGTTAAATTTGCACGGAACCCTCAGTGCATGGGTCCTACTCGCATCTGGCCAATCTTTTTTTAACCTAATTGGGCCGTAAGGTTCCTTTCTTCGCAGTTTTGTTCAGTCTTCATTAGCCACTCTATATATGTCTAATCTTCTGTTCTCTTCTTTAGCGCCATATGTCAAAAGCTTCTGTTCTCTTCTTCGCTGAAGGCCTACTGTTTATCGCCCACGTTTCACTTCCATACAAGGCTGCACACCAAACAAATACTTTCAGAACAGACATCCTAACACTCAACTTTAAATACAGTTTAATTTATTTATCTTTATCGGAGAAGGTTTTCTTCGTCTTGACTGTCGACATTTTATATCCTCTTTGCATCTGGCATCATCAGCTGTTCAGTAGCTTAACACATTGTATACAGAAAGGAGGCAGACAAACATAGCTGGCCACAAGACCGTTAACCCGTTAGTTAACGAAGTCTCTTGTAACGGATTAACAATTAATTAAAAAAACTTGAAAGGTTTCGCTCTAACTTCCGTTAACCTCCTTTTAATCCGTTAATCGTTAATCAGGTTCCTGGTACTTATCACTAAAAATACGCCACGCCGCCCGCGTGCGAGCAAAAATAACTGGATGTTCGCTGTACATTGTTGTTTGTTGAGTTCCCGTTTGGTACTACTTTTTGTTAGTGGATTAACTGTGGAAACAAAATCATGGAATCAGATTTTAACTCTACAACTGATGAAAACCCGTGGCCACATTTAAGTGATTACGTTGAATTTGTATCCAGATCGGGCAAACAAATACTTTACGATTACAAACCGTGCTTGCCTACAAAATGAACAGTTACGGCTCACACTTCCAGCTTGAACAGTTTGAAACATCACATAGGGAAATGTAAAGTTGAAGAAACAGTGAAAGCAGGGTCCGGTCGAGGAGAGCTAAAAAGAAAAATCAATCCTGGGTATTCAGATATCGACAGCAGAGCCAGTAGCAGTAAGCCGGTTAAATGAATGCATAAAATTTGCTATTACGAGTACGTAGGATACTTAGAACTGAAGTCAATACGCAACAGAAAGACAGCATCGCATTTTAAAATCATGGCAAAATGAATGGGACTTCCAGCACAGGCAGAAGAACGCACGAAATTCTCCCAAATATCAACAACAAGTGAGGGTGAAATTCCTTCACTCTACTAAATGACTGGTCATGACCAATGTCTAACGCTGTTGTATATAAAAGAAGAACATAGTTGTGGCTTTGGGGCACTGCTGAACACACGTTTCGTGGGCTTGTGCGCTGTACAGAGATACAGCGGATCGTGGTATGCAGGCATTGGGGGAGAGCTAGATTCTAAAGCAGCACTTTTTAGGCGATACTGTAGCTGCACTAACCACGAGGGCCACCGAGGACTTCACGAGACATTCCACCACGTTACAGTATACTTCCTTCTCTGTCAACAAATGTTCCATGTACATGGATGGATGAAAATTGAGGATGGTAACTACCGAAAGAACCGTATTACAAAGCCTAAACGGTGTGAATATGATTCAGAAATTGTAAAAAGAAAGTGAGAGTCAGTAATTCGGTGACTATTGCTAACAACGCGATTCGGATTTCGGAGAAATACACGAAAAGTCCGGGTTTTCCTTAATGATGGATAACAAAATATATAAGTGCAATAGTTACTTTTCCGAACACAAAGTTAGACTTCAATGGAGCCAATTTCTAATAATGAAATAAAGAGGATGCGTTTTCTGCTTTGTCAACTGCTTACAGGTCTTTTTGCTGTTGTGTTGGAGACGATTTTCTGGTTGGCTACGAAAACCCCTCCCCTTAATCATTCACATTTGAATAAAAACTACCGGTTTTGTTTTACAGACCATACAACTGCCTTTCAGAATTAATCTGTAGTGTAAATATTATGCAGCATTTACGTTTAATAAAATTAACTGGCAATTGCACCACGAAGAAGAAGAAAAGAAGGAAGACTAGGGTTCAGCGTACTGCCGACATAGAAGTCATTAGAGAAGATGCACACGTTTGGATTCCTTCTAGGATGGGGAAGGAAATCGACCGTGCTCTTTCAAAGGAACCGTCCCGGCATCTGCTTGGAGTGATATAGGCAGCTCACACAAAACCTAAATCAGGAGGGTCGGAAGCGAGTTTGAACAGTCGTCCTCTCCAATGCGAATCCGTGCTAAACACTGCACCGCCTCGTTCGTTTTGCACCAGGAACGAGACAACTTCCTCAACCTAGAAGTTCGTAAATCTTTTCAAGTCTTCCGAACTTGTTTCCAGATTGTGCGTGATTCGTTTCGTTTTCCATGGTTATTGTTAGACATTGATAGCCTGAAACTTCCTCTCTCTGCAGTGGTCAGTAAAAAAAAAAAAAAAAAGAAAAAAAAAGAACCGCCGTGTAAAAGAAACTGATAGGCATGTTATTCCGCTTAGAATAGTTGAAAATAAAGCATTTTGCCTCCATTAAAAAGACACTAGGCGGCCAAATAACCCCTCTGACTAATGAAGAAGAAGAGAGCCTCAAAACAAGTCGTTGTCGTGTCTGTGGAAGCGGAGACTTCGAGATTTCATATAGTGAACAACTGACATAAGTTTTTATTTCTCCAGCATATCTGGTGAAGATTTGCTCAACGTGCCAGACGTTATATGTATAATTGATCCTCCTTACTGTGAAATAGGATTTTCTTTTAAGTTTGAAATGTGTGAATTTAAAATAGCCTATTTTAATGTTTTGCATGTTTGTATGTACGCATCTTTTAAATAAAAAGTTTTTATAGAGTAAGTAATTTCTCTCTTGAATTTTTTTATTTTAACCTCGTTAACATAGTTGCCTCATTCCTGAGGTAACTTTGCCATCGCCATTTTTAATATTTATAATAGAGAAATGTTTCATAATTTGTTGTTTCCACAAATTGTAAATCTCGATATCAAGACTGCAGTGAAGCATTTTCGTCGCATTTGAAAGGAAGGAAAGTAGTGACGACGTTGTTCCTGTTGCCGGTGTGCCTGCCATAAAAGAAAGACTTTCGCAATAATCGCGAATCTTCCGACGGTGTTCCTTGTACAATACCTATTTCTGGACTGAAGTGCTATAGTACAGCACTGTTTGGCATAAATGTGCGGTCTGGAACTGTAACAGCGCAGCTCCTCTATCACTTGCTCAATCACTATGAAAATGTGCGAATCTTTTTGAAGCATATGACGCTACGAACAAATCTGTAGCGCGCTTTCAGTATTCAGCGATAAAAACCAGCGACTCTTCCCATGAAATAGCGATACTATTATAAAAACTGTACTACTATAATATACTATTATAAGAAACGTATGGACGTTTTATTTGGCTGTTACTCGAACTACATCGTCAACAAACACGACCGCACATACACCGTGACCCAAAGTTGAGTAGAAAAGGAAGACAGTATGGCTTATCTATTCCAAGCGCTCTTCTTGCCGACAGCGGAATTAGTTTACGCGGCTAGCTGTGATTGGTCCGTTGGGCAACGTGGCTTTAACTGTTAAGACTCGCTGTAATCTCTTGTATAGCTCGTGAACATGTATCTCGTAGCTTTCCTTGGGTGACACTATTTGCCGTAAGCCAAGACCATCATTTACGAATATGTACATCGTTACGATAAGATAAACGAAAGTCGTTTACTCGAGAGAGCATCTCCGTACAACGAAAGCTCTATTCCAACGTCTTCCCAACATCAAATTAACTGTTAATAGACACCCTTACATTTAATACAATCGAGATTGAATGGGGAAACACTTCACTGCAATCACATAATAGCCAAGCCATTTAAAATATTTAAAAACATTCACTGTCTGTTATACAGCCGCTATGAATGCTGTAGATTCCACGTGACAGTTTTTTACAACTAACTTACAAAGTTATGGCTGTTTCATGTGAAGAGTCACTCGTTTTTATTACTGAATACTGAAGGCGCACTGCAAATTTCCCAAAAAGGCTTCATTTACCAGAGGTTGTGAACCAAGGACGGGAGTACCGAGCAAAAGGCATGGGAGATATCTTCGCCCCCCCCCCCCCCCCCCGTTGCAAAAATTATCATAGCGAGCCGAATTCACACTGTGCTCTGCCACACAGACGTACTAATTTATTGTCAGAACAAAGAAAACAAGAACAAGGATAATGGTTGAGAGCATGTACCCCAAAACCATTTGTCATGAAATGTCAAAAAAAACTAGTTCACCATTCACTACTATTCTTTCTGCAACTGAAAATACAAGGTGGGTCTTGATTCTTAAAGGTTCCAGGAGCAAGGAGCATTGTATCTTCAAGTAACAGTGTTTTCTCTTTGTCATCAACCAATATCAAAATCTAATAGAAATATGAAAATATGTAGGCCCTATTTGAAAGATACCTGTCTGATCAAGGCTGGTTCGACAACAGCCCTCCTCCCCCAACTGACATACGGTTTACTTCCTCCCTCAGACTTTACATAATCACCTTTCCTTGTGGTCTTGAC
Organism: Schistocerca cancellata; assembly: GCF_023864275.1. Taxonomy (NCBI): domain Eukaryota; kingdom Metazoa; phylum Arthropoda; class Insecta; order Orthoptera; family Acrididae; genus Schistocerca; species Schistocerca cancellata. The sequence goes on along the minus strand of NC_064634.1, from coordinate 440,255,494 downwards.
AAGAATTTAATAAATAAATCTACTAGTGTGTAAGGAAGTTCGTTGTTCTTTCTCTTAAAATAAGCAATACACAAACATTTCTCTCTCAAACAAATACATTTTTAAATCTTATTCCAGTGCTAAATGTTAATAGAAGAACAAATTCATATCTCTTTAAGGTAATTCCTGGGATCATTGGAAGCTGTTAGTGAGAAAAACTGTAATTTCATATGCAGCATTGATCACAAATAACAACAAAAACTATCATCATGAAAATATGTGATAATGGAAACAGAATGCTGCCGTACACACTGACCTGCAAACACATCACCTGCAAGTTATGGTACACACACAATGGGACAAAGGCACATTTTTCTGCTGATATAAGACGACATACAATGCAACAGTATAGTCCAAGGTGGACAGATCAAACACAGCATGGATCTTGGCTTCCAAGGTAACTTGACCTCAGTGCTTTGGATCTTTCTGATTTGGGCACAGGTGTTTGAAAAAATGTGTAATTTATTGCACAGATGAGAGCAGTATTTCTTCCAAATGTGGCAATGGCATGTGGAAAATTTCCTTTAACAGGTAAGAGTTGGGGTTGTTTTGGGGGAAGAGACCAAGCAGCGAGGTAATCGGTCTCATCGGGTGAGGGAAGGATGGGGAAGGAAGTCGGCCGTGCCCTTTCAAAAGAACCATCCCGGCATTTGCCTGGAGCGATTTAGGGAAATCACAGAAAACCTAAATCAGGATGGCCGGATGCGGGATTGAATCGTCATCCTTCCGCATGCGAGTCCAGTGTACAGGTAAGAGTTCACAGTAATTTGTAACATGTAACATGCTGAAACAGTATTTTATTTCTTGTCAACATAGGCCTTGGGTGAAATTTTAGCCCAATTAGATGGGGATTTATTTAGAAAATTTCATTTTAGATAAATTTGTACTAACTAGAACAATTTTTAATAATGAAGGCAGTAGCATCTCACAATCACAGTCATCTCATTTGCGGACTCATGTTCACTGGTACATTTATGTTTCTATGAGTATTATCATATAATTTCATCTGTCAGTTTTTGCTACTAATTATTTTTCACTCCGAATAAAATATCAGCACTTGGAGACTTCTGGTGCCCCTCTCAGCTTGCTATCCCAAATGGCCATTGCTTGGGCCTTAAAAGAGCCCTGTAACTGAGAGCATAATTTTAAGTACAAACCTCACATGAAGTATTCTCATAGTTAAGAACATTGACAGTAGTTATTATAAAGTGACAGCATTAACATGTTTCAAAAGTTTTACAAGACATTGTTCTTCATGTCCTACACCTCTCCCTTCTTCCACAAAACTGATATTATGAGGTGTCTGTCAACCCCCGTCCTCAACTCCCCATCAAAGCTCAGATTCTGAGTACACTCTTGGACACAGTTACAATAAAATTGGTCTCTCCTATTGCAAAATTTTTTAGTAGCTACATTTTAATATCTTATTGATGATGAAGTCAAAAGTGATTTCACTGCTGCACTGAAAGTATAGTTCTTCACTTCTGGAATGAACACACATTTTCTATATGATAAGCTTGAATATGAAAGGAAATCCTAAAAATGCCCCTTTGTTGACTGCAAGCCACTTCATGCTGTGTGTCCAACCAAAAGAAAGCAGATTTAGATATGCTGGTGTACAGAGTTAAAACTGTGTCTAAGTAGAACCACCAAGATTCAGAGACCAGATACCTATATGATAAAGGTGTTCAATAAGAACATTTATTTCTAAAAAAATGGAAACAAGGAGATTCTCAGTCATCACAACATAATCAGCCTGTAGCACCCCATCATTTCTTCAGAGCTGTGTCAAATAAAATAGACAGTTCCTGGGGCAGATAATGTATTCAATTCATTTTCCTGCCATCCCTGAAAATTAAAAAGCTTATGTGGTCAGTAAAATACGGTCTATAGTGTGCCTGGAATCTGGTAGACTCCTTGTGAAAGTGGTAGCAATTATGTCAATCAATCTATCTGTACAATGTCAGAACACTGGACAGAGCATTGATGCAACATTAAATATTGCGATTTTGACAAATCTGCTACTGCAAACAAACAGCCAGAGACAGAAGTCATGTGTGTGCCTGTTAGTCTGAGTGTGTGTGTTTTTTTCCTTTCTGATGAAGGCTTTGGTTGAAAGCTTAATGTGTAACAGTATTTTCATTGTGCCTATCTGCAATTTCATATGTCATCTTCACGGTGAGTAGCAATCTATCCGTTCCATTATTGTTGATGTTACAGCCTGGACTTTGTTTGGAACATATGATTATGCTTGACGATATGAAAATCTTACCCTCTGCATTTAACTACTGTGATACTGTCAATAAAGAAGCTGCTGAGATCAGAATATGTAACAACTTTAATCAGGGCAGCAGTTATTACCCTCAGCTGTGTATGGAAACTGATATTCGATGCTGAGGGTCTACAATGAAATAAACTGCATTATCTGCCATCTAATGGAATCAGCTTCAATATTAATGTACTTCCATCACAGACATTCATGTAATATTTGGTAGCATACAGAAATTCCACAACCATTTGATGTCACCACACAGTCTACTAGTACAACAATTAACTCCAGACGATGACGAGAGGATGTCAAACTTGAGTATACAGCCACACCTGATGTGTCACGAAAACAAAGAAACATTTACCCAAGAATGTCACGCCAAAAAACTTCGAACAGTTGACGTCTGTCCCACCTCATTTGCCATCAATCTTCTGACTGGTGTAATGTGGATCACCCCACATTTTGCTTGTGTTTCAATACCTTTGTTTCAGAAAAGCATCTGCACCCAACAGCATCAATTACACATAATATACATCCTAATCTCTGAGTTCCCCTCATTTTTACCCCTCTACAGCTTACTATAGCATAAAGGAAATTTCCCCTGATGTCTTGACACATATTCTATTCTTCTGTCCTTTCTTATAGCTGCCAATTTACAAATATTCCTTTTGCTGGTGAATTTCATCACATCACAGCATGCTACAAATAACACCTGAACTCTGGAAATCTGCTGACAAATTTTATAGCTGATGCCAGGAGCAGCAGTAAGAAAGAAATGGAAATCACACACTTCTATCTGTATAAAAATTGTGATGTTCAAACAAAGAAATTTTATTCCAACAAGGTGCAAAAACCATATTTTCCCATGGTTTTTTGTGTTTCACAAAATCTTAGTCAGTTTCTTTTGTTTATGGCTGGTTATCACTAACAGAAGACTGAAGAACCATGTAAATTATATTATTCTATAAATATCCATCATTAAATGTTGGCTCATGTCACAGCAAAGTCTCACAATAACACTAGTGCAAGATTACACTCTCAGGAATTTGAAATAAACACCCCCTGAACCTAAGTGGCGATGGGAGTGAATAACAAAATAATATGAAGTAATTAATCACAAACATGTGGTAAACCAAACAGTTATGTCTACACACAGGCGCGCGTGCACGCCCAGACACACACACACGCACACACACACACACACACACACACACACACACACACACACACACAGTTAATTGATTCGTTGTTTCCCTTCTGTTGATATACACTCCTGGAAATGGGAAAAAAGAACACATTGACACCGGTGTGTCAGACCCACCATACTTGCTCCGGACACTGCGAGAGGGCTGTACAAGCAATGATCACACGCACGGCACAGCGGACACACCAGGAACCGCGGTGTTGGCCGTCGAATGGCGCTAGCTGCGCAGCATTTGTGCACCGCCGCCGTCAGTGTCAGCCAGTTTGCCGTGGCATACGGAGCTCCATCGCAGTCTTTAACACTGGCAGCATGCCGCGACAGTGTGGACGTGAACCGTATGTGCAGTTGACGGACTTTGAGCGAGGGCGTATAGTGGGCATGCAGGAGGCCGGGTGGACGTACCGCCGAATTGCTCAACACGTGGGGCGTGAGGTCTCCACAGTACATCGATGTTGTCGCCAGTGGTCGGCGGAAGGTGCACGTGCCCGTCGACCTGGGACCGGACCGCAGCGACGCACGGATGCATGCCAAGACCGTAGGATCCTACGCAGTGCCGTAGGGGACCGCACCGCCACTTCCCAGCAAATTAGGGACACTGTTGCTCCTGGGGTATCGGCGAGGACCATTCGCAACCGTCTCCATGAAGCTGGGCTACGGTCCCGCACACCGTTAGGCCGTCTTCCGCTCACGCTCTGACATCGTGCAGCCCGCCTCCAGTGGTGTCGCGACAGGCGTGAATGGAGGGACGAATGGAGACGTATCGTCTTCAGCGATGAGAGTCGCTTCTGCCTTGGTGCCAATGATGGTCGTATGCGTGTTTGGCACCGTGCAGGTGAGCGCCACAATCAGGACTACATACGACCGAGGCACACAGGGCCAACACCCGGCATCATGGTGTGGGGAGCGATCTCCTACACTGGCCGTACACCACTGGTGATCGTCGAGGGGACACTGAATAGTGCACGGTACATCCAAACCGTCATCGAACCCATCATTCTACCATTCCTAGACCGGCAAGGGAACTTGCTGTTCCAACAGGACAATGCACGTCCGCATGTATCCCGTGCCACCCAACGTGCTCTAGAAGGTGTAAGTCAACTACCCTGGCCAGCAAGATCTCCGGATCTGTCCCCCATTGAGCATGTTTGGGACTGGATGAAGCGTCGTCTCACGCGGTCTGCACGTCCAGCACGAACGCTGGTCCAACTGAGGCGCCAGGTGGAAATGGCATGGCAAGCCGTTCCACAGGACTACATCCAGCATCTCTACGATCGTCTCCATGAGAGAATAGCAGCCTGCATTGCTGCGAAAGGTGGATATACACTGTACTAGTGCCGACATTGTGCATGCTCTGTTGCCTGTGTCTATGTGCCTGTGGTTCTGTCAGTGTGATCATGTGATGTATCTGTCCCCAGGAATGTGTCAATAAAGTTTCCCCTTCCTGGGACAATGAATTCACGGTGTTCTTATTTCAATTTCCAGGAGTGTATTAATTCGTTGGGTGTTCAAATTACCACCAACTACAGTGACATAGTCTTTATAGCACACAGAAAATGCAGTACAGCAATATTTTATGCTACTGAATATGAAGTTTCTATAAACACAATGAATAAAATAATGATTTCCAAAGTGCACTTGAAGCAATTATGCTCGAATATGAAAAACAGCGTATTTAGTATATTAGTATATGTAATAGAACTTGTCTAGAAATGAAGATAAAATAAGTTCTACTTACCAACTGGTAGCGAATATGGCCGCATAAAGAAGTACAAAAACTTCAGGAGATAGGAATTTGGTCATCTGACACAGGTTGGAAGAAATGGAAGAAATGGCAGAAATCAGCAATTAATCAAGGAAGATATACAGGCCACTGGGTCAAGGGACAAAAGAGAAATCACTTATAAAAGGTTAGCAACAAACATAATCTGAGCATTTCTGTCTTATGAAGTGTAAGAGATGGCAGCTGTCAAGTTAAAAAAGAATACTCAAAGTAGAAGCATAGATGACTCAATAAGGAACAACTGAAAACGAAAGGGAAAGAAGAAATAAACTGGGGAAAGGATTCGGGAAAAGATAAATATAAAAAGACAACATATATTACCACTTCACGTCCTGTTGACAACGAATCAATAGAGACAGAGCACAATCTCAGGATGGAGTGAAAATGCCATGAACCAGTCTAATGTAAAATACATCTTTATTAAAAGTATGTACAATAAATACATATTTACACTGTCTTCCTTAAGAATTAATTACTCACAGTCATCATTCATGAATTCCTCTTCAAATTCTTCCTCTGTTATCTGCAGGAAAACAAAGAATCAATATCATGTGTTACAGTTACCTTAAATTGTAAATATGTAATCATAATTCACTGCACACTTACCTTCTTTTTTCGAAGCTTTTTAAGAAGAGCCACATCTCTGGCAAGTTCCTCCATCTCCTCTGAACTTAAAGTTTTTCTTTTCTTTTTTGTTTTAACTTTACCTTCTTGTTGTTTCAGCTTTCGTTTTTCAGCTCGCTTAGTCCTTTTCTCCTTTCTTTCAGCCTTTAGCTGTTTAGTGAGTGACCAGGCTTCAGTTTGCTTCTGTTTCCTTTTAAAGTTCTTTGACCCTGGCCAGACACCAGTTTCTTTGTACTGTTCCAACTTTTTCTGGCGAGCTTCCTCTCTCACTGGATCTCTGAAATATAGAATGAAAGATAAAATCATGAAATGAAAGTTACATCAGTTTTCTTCTCAAAGTTGTCCCACCAAATTATCATTGACTGTGGGTGATATGCTGTTACCTCAAGCAAATCTAAAAATACTTATGTTGTTGTTGTTGTGGCCTTCAGTCCTGAGACTGGTTTGATGCAGCTCTCCATGCTACCCTATTCTGTGCAAGCTTCTTCATCTCCCAGTACTTACTGCAACCCACATCCTTCTGAATCTGCTTAGTGTATTCATCTCTTGGTCTCCCTCTACGATTTTTACCCTACACGCTGCCCTCCAATGCTAAATTTGTGATCCCTTGATGCCTCAGAACATGTCCTACTAACCAGTCGCTCCTTTTTGTCAAGTTGTGCCACATACTCCTCTTCCCCCCAATTCTATTCAATACTTCATCATTAGTTATGTGATCTAGCCATCTAATCTTCAGCATTCTTCTGTAGCACAACATTGCGAAAGCTTCTATACTCTTCTTGTCCAAACTATTTATCGTCCATGTTTCACTTCCATACATGGCTACACTCCATACAAATACTTTCAGAAACGACTTCCTCACACTTAAATCTATACTCGATGTTAACAAATTTCTCTTCTTCAGAAACGCTTTCCTTGCCATTGCCAGTCTACATTTTATATCTTCTCTACTTCGACCATCATCAGTTATTTTGCTCCCCAAATAGCAAAACTCCTTTACTACTTTAAGTGCCTCATTTCCTAATCTAATTCCCTCAGCATCACCCGACTTAATTCGACTACATTCCATTATCCTCGTTTTGCTTTTGTTGATGTTGATCTTATATCCTCCTTTCAAGACACTGTCCATTCCGTTCAACTGCTCCTCCAAGTCCTTTGCTGTCTCTGATAGAATTACAATGTCATCGGCGAACCTCAAAGTTTTTATTTCTTCTCCATGGATATTAATACCTACACAGAATTTTTCTTTTGTTTCCTTCACTGCTTGCTCAATATACAGATTGAATAACATCGGGGAGAGGCTACAACCCTGTCACACTCCATTCCCAACCACTGCTACCCTTTCATGCCCCTTTCATGCCATCTGGTTTCTGTAAAAATTGTAAATAGCCTTTCGCTCCCTGTATTTTACCCCTCCCACCTTTGGAATTTGAAAGAGAGTATTCCAATCAACATTGTCAAAAGCTTTCTCTAAGTCTACAAATGCTAGAAACGTAGGTTTGCCTTTCCTTAATCTTTCTTCTAAGATAAGTCATAAGGTCAGTATTGCCTCACGTGTTCCAATATTCCTACGGAATCCAAACTGATCTTCCCCGAGGTTGGCTTCTACCAGTTTTTCCATTCATCTGTAAATAATTCACGTTAGTATTTTGCAGCTTTGACTTATTAAACTGATAGTTTGGTAATTTTCACATCTGTCAACACCTGCTTTCTTTGGGATTGGAATTATTATATCTTCTTTAAGTCTGAGGGTATTTCGCCTGTCTCATACATCTTGATCACCAGATGGTAGAGTTTTGTCAGGACTGGCTCTCCCAAGGCCATCAGTAGTTCTAATGGAATGTTGTCTAGTCCCAGGGCCTTGTTTTGACTCAGGTCTTTCAGTGCTCTGTCAAACTCTTCACGCAGTATTGTATCTCCCATTTCATCTTCATCTACATCCTCTTTCATTTCCATAATATTGTCCTCAAGAACATCGTCCTTGTATAGACCCTCTACATACTCCTTCCACCTTTCAGCTTTCCCTTCTTTGCTTAGAACTGGGTTTCCATTTGAGCTCTTGATATTCATACAAGTGGTTCTCTTGTCTCCAAAGGTCTCTTTAATTTTCTGTAGGCAGTATCTGTCTTACCCCTAGTGAGATAAGCCTCTACATCCTTACATTTGTCCTCTAGCCATCCCTGCTTAGCCATTTTGCACTTCCTGTCGATCTCATTTTTGAGACGTTTGTATTCCTTTTTGCCTGCTTGATTTACTGCATTTTTATATTTTCTCCTTTCATCAATTAAGTTCAATATTTCTTCTGTTACCCAAGGAGTTCCACTAGCCCTCGTCTTTTTACTTACTTGATCCTCTGCTGTCTTCACTACTTCATCCCTCTGAGCTACCCATTCTTCTTCTACTGTACATCTTTCCCCCATTCCTGTCAATTGTTCCCTTATGCTCTCCCTGAAACTCTGTACACCCTCTGGTTTTTTCAGTTTATCCAGGTCCCACCTCCTAAAATTCCCACCTTTTCGCAGTTTCTTCACTTTTAATCTACAGTTCATAACCAATAGATTGTGGTCAGAGTCCACATCTGCCCCTGAAAATGTCTTACAATTTAAAATCTGGTTCCTAAATCTCTGTCTTACCATTATATAATCTATCTGATACCTTCTAGTATCTCCAGGATTCTTCCATGTATACAACCTTCTTCCATTCTTCTTGAACCAAGTGTTAGCTATGATTAAGTTATGCTCTGTGCAAAATTCTACCAGGCGGCTTCCTCTATCATTTCTTAGCCCCAATCCATATTCACCTACTATGTTTTCTTCTCTCCCTTTTCCTACCCTCGTATTCCAGTCACCCATGACTATTAAATTTTCGTCTCCCTTCAATATCTGAATAATTTCTTTTATCTCATCATACATTTCTTCAATTTCTTCATCATCTGCAGAGCTAGTTGGCATATAAACTTATACTACTGTAGTACCCGTGGGCTTCGTGTCTATCTTGGCCACAATAATGCGTTCACTATGCTGTTTGTAGTAGCTTACTCACACTCCTATTTTTTTTATTCATTATTAAACCTACTCCTGCATTACCCCTATTTGATTTTGTGTTTATAACCCTGTATTCACCTGACCAAAAGTCTCGTTCCTCCTGCCACCAAACTTCACTAATTCCCACTATATCTAACTTTAACCTATCCATTTCCCTTTTTAAATTTTCTAATCTACCTGCCCAGTTAAGAGATCTGACATTCCATGCTCTGATCTGTAGAATGCCAGTTTTCTTTTTCCTGATAACGACGTCCTCTTGAGTAGTCCCCGCCCGGAGATCCGAATGGGGGGCTATTTTACCTCCGGAATATTTTACCCAAGAGGACACCATTATCATTTATCCATACAGTAAAGCTGCATGCCCTCGGGAAAAATTACGGCTGTAGTTTCCCCTTGCTTTCAGCCGTTCGCAGTACCAGCACAGCAAGGCCGTTTTGGTTAATGTTGCAAGGCCAGGTCAGTCAATCATCCTGACTGTTGCCCCTGCAACTACTGAAAAGGCTGCTGCCCCTCTTCAGGAACCACACGTTTGTCTGGCATCTCAACAGATATCCTTCTGTTGTGGTTGCACCTACGGTACGGCCATCTGTATCGCTGAGGCACGCAAGCCTCCCCACCAACGGCAAGATCCATGGTTTATGGGGAAGGAAAAAAAAAATTTATAGTATATTAGAAACATTATACATGCTAATTCTAAAAGTATATCTGTGGAACATGCAAAGCTGACTGTCCACCAAGTCATCCTCTGTCACATGAAGTCATTTGTACGTAGTATGGGGGCAGCACGGAATCAGCACATGACTGCTTGCAACTGTCAGCTTTTCAGATTTGAAGCCACTACTCCTCATTCAGGTAGCTTCTAAAATGGTTTCACAAGACTGAGTGCACACTATTCCGTTCCTCCCACCAGACAAATCTCTTGGCAGTATCAGGAATTGAACTCAAATACTTTGAAATACTTTCATTTGGTGACGAAAAGTCGACTGTGCTGTCCGTGATGGGCCTGTGTACTGCAAATCCTGTGCCAAAAAGCCGTAGATTTTTCAGTTGTCTCGATGGTTTTCCTTTGTATATTCTGAAGTTCTCCATGTTGAAATGGCCTTCGTCTGTGAATCATGTTTCTTGCAATGCACATATTTTGATTTGAAGTTTTTCGAGAGTGTCTGTGAGTTGTTTCATCTTTCCTGTCTTCATCAGTGTGTTCACATTGAGTGTGTTGATGTAGTGTTTGAGTTTGGTCTTGAGGGAGTTTGAGAAGCTCCGATTCTTCTCATGATGTCCGCGAACCCCCGGAATCTGATGCTCACAACGATCCCAGTCTATTGACTAGGGCCTGGGGTAATGAGATTTTTCTCGTTGTACCATCCTGATGATGTTCAGTAGTTGGATACATGGCATGCTGTCGAGTACAACCTGACTTTGAGATCAGGAGGTTGGTTGAGGCCGCCACTGACATGTGGAGCATGAGCTGACCATCACCCAACTTACTCTTATTAACTATATCATTCTCATACAAAATACAAAGATGTTTATGGATGTTCACCAAGGTTTCTTTCTCCACAACCAAGAATTTAAGTACAGCACATTGCTTGTAATGAGGGTCTTGTGAAGACTCTTATTTTAATGGTTCACTTTGGTTTTGTCATCTGTTGGAATTGTTCAAAATTCACACACACGTAGAAGAAACATCAAATTTGGAGCACTTAAAAGGATGTTTTACTGTATACCAGATGTTTATAATTAAACTTTCCCTATTTCATGCATTATGACATGGAAAGTAATTACTGTATGAGGACCAAACTTGGTAGCATTAATGTCAAGGGCAAAGGAAAGAGAAATAATGCAGAATCAATTTAACTGAAACACTTTTAATATGCTGCTATGGTACATCTTACCATTACATTCCGGTACCATTACTGCTACAAAGGGGCTCAATATGGTGCCCCTCAGTGTTCGGAAGGATCTGAAAGTGCAAGATTGCATTCTGCATGGCAGAACAAAGCATGTCTGTAAGTAGGCTGACTACTTCTCTTGATATGCTGTGCTTCAGATCAGCACATGTGTGAATGTTCCCCTGGTAAACATTGTCCTTCAGGTAGCCCCACAACCAGAAATCACAGGGAGAGAGGTCAGATGATCACACTGGTCAAGCATTTGGAAACGATCAGCTGACAATTTCACCATTTCCAAATGTGTTTCGGAGAAGCAAGTGAACTTCACGAGTGATATACACTTGGGCACCATCTTGCATGAAAACTGTTGAGTTGTTCAATGAACCTCTCTCCTATAGGGCAGGTGTGACATGCTGGCGTAGCATATTGCAGTAATGCTGGCCAGTCACACTGCATGTCTTTGGCCCTAGAGCACCGACATGTTCAAAAAAGAATGGGCCAATGATGAATGTTGCCATGAAGCCACACCATACGGTGATGTGTTCACCATAGACAGGAACTTAATGCACACTTGCTAGTTCTGGGTGTTCATTTCTCTATAGGATGGTCCAGGGTCAGCCTTCGTCAGCTCTTATCCTAGCAAGAAAGTGGAGAGTGAAATCAACAATTCATGGTGCATCCTGTGGTGCAAGTTGCTGTATATATGGATCTTGTGTGGATAACTTTTGAGAATGGTTCAAAGCAGCTTCCATACAGTGGACCACAGGAAGTTCATCTGTGATAACATAGCACATGCACTGCCTGATGACTGGGAATTGCATGTAGCATTGTCTGCCATAACCTATCAACCACCTGTGGTGCAACCAGTCACTGGCCTCTTCCAGGCATAGTTCTCCAGTTGATTTGAACTTCTTTATCATGCTCTGTACGGCAGGTGGAGAAAGAGGACTCTTCCATAATCCTTTCAGCTGGTGATGTTCTCGAACCGCAGCTGCAGTATTACTGTTGTTCTGATAAGATAACTTCACCAATAATGCTCTGCTCCTTTTGTCCAAGTTCATGTTGACACATGAACAAGTGCACTGTGACTGGTCAGGTGTGTGAGACTACGAATCATGATGACTAATCACTGCACCTACTAGCCATAGTTGAAAATGGATGGTGGTGCTGTGATGTGTGGCAATCATGCATCCCATACTCTGGATATTAATGCTACCAAGTTTGATACTCGTACGGTAATTAGTTTCCATGTTGTAATGTGATAAATAGGGAAGGTTTAATTATAACCAGCCAGTATATTAACAGCTGTAAAAAGACGTATGTGAGGCTTTATTTATTGAGTGATAATAATTAAATTTCAAACCACTGTAGAAATAACACCACTGGTCAGAATGACGTCAAATTGAAATGGAATATTATTGGAGAAGTGCGAAAATGTATGGCAGAAGAAAAATAAATAGTCCCAAGATGTAGCAATAGATTGAGCTGTAAGCATCATATTTTAATAGTGGTCAATTACAAATGAATCTTACAACAATGCCAAAGGTGTATGTTTGACATTAAACAAACTGTACTACTCATTGTGCATGGGTATACAGGTGTGATACTGTTAGTTACTAAACCCATCCACCATGGCAAGGTCATATCACATCAGATGGGAAAAATTGGTTTTTAATTGTTCTGAGGCCAAAAACCACAAAAAAAGCATCAATCAATATCAAATTGAATTATTAATTTCTCTGTGACTGGCACTATGCATGTTCAATATGCTGTCCACCATTTTCTGCAACAAGTTGAAATCGAGAAACGGCATGATCCACAACTGACTGAAGTGTTTCCAGGGTCATGTTCAGAATGTGTTCCACAATGCGTGCCTTCAATGCAGCTATGTTTGCACAATCAGAACACTGAACACAACATCTTTCAGATAGCCCCACAGCCATAAGTCACACGGATTAAGATCAGTTGATTGGGATGGCCATGCTGTAGGGAAATGGTGGCTGATAATCCTAGCATTTCTGAAATGGCACTTTAGCAGCTGGTTAACTAGATTTGCAATGTGCGGGGGTGTGCCATCTTGCATCAAAATGATCCCATCCACACTACTGGAGATCTGGAATGACGTGGTTGTGTAAAAGACACCCATAGCACTTACCAGTGATGGTACAGGTGACAGGACCAGAAGCACCTGTTTCTTCGAAAATATATGGCTCTATGATAAGTGATGCCGTAAACCCGCATCACACAGTGACCTTTCCAAGATGAAGTGGTACTGTTTGATTTACATGTGGATTTTCTGTTGCCCAGATTCGACACTTCTGTGTATTGACGTATCCTGTCAGATAGAAGTGGGCTTCATGTGTCCACAAAATCTTCCATAGCCAATCACTGTCCACTTCCATGCCAGCAAGAAATTCTAAAGCAAAGGCCTCTCTAGCTGGCAGGTTAACAGGAAGCAACTCATGCATATGGGTAATTTTGAATGGATAGCAAAGAAGGATGTTTTGTAGGACTTTATGCACTGTGCTCACGCATATGTCCACTGTTTGGGCAATTCTCTGTGCACTACATGTTTGCACACCACCACTTGTCTCCTCCTGCACTGCTGCAGCCACTGCTTCCACTGACGTCAAATCAATTTGTTTCCTCCCTCTAACAGGTTGCACACCAAAAAACCCGTATTTTCGAATTTCTGAATCATTTTCTTCAGACCCACAGCAGTCATCGGACCAATGCCTTTTTTCAAACCCTTCAGTGTGCGGAACTTCTGCAGAGCGATGTGTGCACAGTCATAATTCTTGTAATAAAGCTTTACAAGCAGAGTGTGATCCTGCATTGAGACAGTCATGGCAAACGTCGCAGATGCGAAAGGAGGAAAAACTGTGTACCCGGCGTGTTTATACCAACTTCAATGGGTTGTGCGCATGACAGGTGTTTTCATTTATGTATTCTGACACATACAGTGCCATCTATTGATCAATTTTCACAGTACTGAAATCTTCCATATGTTTTCCCCCTTCTCCGATAATATTCCGTTGCAATTTGACGTCATTCTGACCAGTGGTGTTATTTCTACAGTGTTTTGAAAGTTTAACTTTAATTATAATCACCCTATATATTGATATGTCACTTGCAAATGTTAGAAGCTAAGCTTTCAAGTAACAGCTAAGAAATTAGTTAAACAAGGCCAACGCTGCCAGGAGAACACAATTTTACCTCTGCTGTCTACATAAAGTATCACAAAATGAGGCTGCGTGGCAAACCTGGCATATATTGCACTTATAAAACTTTATCTATTTTTGAAAATGGGACACAAGCATTAAAAGTTGTAACAGTATAAAAATATTTTAAAAGGTTATTAAATGCCCATAAAACAGACAGGTCATTTTAAAGAAAATCAGTTGTTCCACTACCTCACTAGATAAACACTTATCTATTTATTGGTTCAGACATTACTGCTCCAATGCCCCTATGTAATTGTATAATTTACTTTGATGTTTAACAACCTAACTATGTAGCCACAGTCTGGAAGATACATTGAAAAGCAGACCAATCTACAGAACTCTGAATACAATAAATATCCATCTGAAAGAGGATACAGACCCTGTACTGAAATATCATGGCAAGGAGTTATTTATGTCCTGCACTTCTCTCGATATTTATAGCACAAGATCCATATTGTCTCTCCCTAATCAGGAATTTCCTTTTACTGTTCGGAAATAGGTACGCATTGCCACAATGAATCACATTATGAGTTTATAATTTACCTGTATGGTATTGAATTGAAGTCTATTTTCTCTTCTTCAAAGCCTGCAATATTTCTGTTTTTAAGTTCAGGCATCTTTGGCATTTTAAGAAGACAAAATCCCATTGCTAACAAGCCAAAGTCCAGATCTACAACAAAAGACATTTATGTTTTAATTATTAATAACAAAAATTTTTAAAAAAGGTACTCATTGTCTTACTACAAACCTTGAAGCCTTAGGATAACATTGCACTCATGTTTGGCATATGCTTGAATGTATGATACAAATGCCCTAAGAGCTTTGTCAAAAATGTCACGGTCCAGTTTCTGCAGTTTCCTCACTTTGCTCAAAGTGTCAGGCAGAATCGGCGATGGTTCTATATCTTCCAGAACAACCTAATACAGAGGACACAATTGCATAAGCATTCAGAACATTTTCTATCAGTTTCTACAATAATTTCAGTTTTTTTGTTCCATACAAATATTTACACATGTCTTGTTTTCTATCACAATTACCTCAGAATCAGCTGATTTAATTAAATCACATTACATTATCCTAGTATCACTTTTGTTGATGTAATCTCTTTTCATGATGCTAGCCATTCAAATTGACTAATCTTCCAAGTCCTTTGCCATCTCTGATGGGTTTAAAATGTGAATGACATTAAGCTAGTTTAGATTAGCTTGCTACCTTCAAACAAGTTTTAACATGTCAAACAATGAAAGAATATTAGATTTTCATTGCTTGTTTGCATCTCAAGCAATAACAGATTTTCTGTGAATACCCTAATTTTGTATCACATATGAACTATTAGTGGTTCTTTGTTCAGCAGTGACATTCTGGGTAACAGCACCCAATCTGTTGACCTGCATAATGACTGCTTGTCACGGACAAAGTTTACAACAGGAAAAATATTCTTCTTCATGTGGATAAACAATCTATTGGCTGGGTGGGCCTGTTGTGTAAAGGAAAGTATAGTTACTAAGTGATTGCTGATGAATTCTGAATGGCTTGTAGAGAAATTTCTATTTAGTGTGACAAATGGCAAATTGTGTTATATGTGGATATACATATTTTAAAAGGGATAAGTAGGAGAAATAATCCTAAAAAGTTCAAATATACTATGTATGGTATGCAGCTTAACTAACAGTTAAATATGTAGGCATACATTGCAAAATGACACGAAATGAGTACGCAATGTCAGCTGCAGAGAAGGCAAATTGCTGACTATAGTTCATAGGGATCATTCTGGGAAAGCAAAATGCATCTACAAAACGAGTCCACAAACAGCACACTTGTGTGACACATTCTTGAGTAATGTTCAAGTGTTTGGGATCCTCACCAGATGGGATTACAGGAAGACATCACAACAATTCGAAGGTATGCTAACAGATTTGTTGCCAATCAGTTTAGTCAGTATGAGTGTGATCAGGAAATACTCTGTGATCTTAGATGAGAATCCTTGGAGGGAAAAACATAATCTTTTTTGTATTATTGAGAAAGTTTAGAGAATGAACATTTAGACAGATCACAGCATCTAACATTCATCTCGTATTATTAGGTCTGTAGGGGCAAAATAAGGGAGCTTCAGGTTCATACAAATGTATACACTGATGAGCCAAAACATTACGGCCACAACCAACTACGATGTTGGATGACACCTGGTGGCATTGCGGGCTCGTGATGTGGTAGCAAAAGTATGTAAGTGGAACAGACCCAAGGTGGGGGATCGCCCTAGTGAAGATATGGGCTGTGAATAGGAAAACCCATTGAGATAAGTGCTTTGAGAAAGGGAAGATTATTATTACGCAGAGCCTGTGAACTAGTACCTCAAAAATAGTGAATATGGTCGAATATTCACATGATACTGACATGAGCATCTATGGAAAAAGGTAAATGGACAGTGAAACTACCAGAAGGCACTAAATGGTTGGATGTCCACGACTTTTCGCAGAACGTGGGATTGGAGGTTTATTTGCTCTGTAAAGTAAGATAGATGTTGACCTGTGGCATCTCTGTTGAAAGAGCACAATACTAGTTTACGCACAAGTGTTTCAGAGCACACCATTCATTGTACATTGTTGGACATGGAGCTCCAAAGCAGACCATCCCTATGGCATTGTCATTTAAGATTGCAGTGGGCACATGGCTATCAGGATTCAACTGTTGATCAATGGAGATGTATCAGCTCTTCAGGTGAATCACATTTTTGCTACACTAGGTTGATGTTCATCTCCACAAATGCAGTCATTGATGTGAACTTTTTGCTGCTCGAAACATGCAGCTCACCATGGACACAGGCTAGACAGAGCAGTATTATACTACAGGAGACATTCTCCTGCACATTCTTGGGATCTGTGGTAGTAATCAAAGACATGCTGACAGCTGTGAACCACAAGCATCCCTTCATGCTTGATGTCTTCCCCGACAGTGATATCATCTTTCAGCAGTACAGCTGTCCATGTCTCGGAGCCATAACCATGCTACAGTGGTTTGAGGAGCATTATAGTGAACTCACGTAGATGTCTTGGTGACCAAATTTACCTCATGTAAGTACTATGGAACCTGTCTGGATTGCTATCAGGCGCCATCACCACATACACAACTCAGTGGCCCATTATTTATGCAAATTACATAATCTTTGAATAGAAATCTAATGCCACATATCTTTGCAAACCTACCCACAAACTGTCAGATCCCTGACATGCAGAATCTGTGATGTATTTTGTTCCAAAGATGGACAAACAAGCTATTAAGCGCACGATCATAAAATTTTGGCTCATCAGTGTACAGGAAATAATTTTTCTGTAGCTCCATTTGCAAGAGGAAAAGGAGAGAGTGTGGTATAAAGTATCCTCTGCCATTCTCTGTAAGTGGCTTGTGGAGTATGTATGTATGTAAAGGTACATGTAGAAATTCAGAGGTATATTTATATCTGATAGGAATCCAAGTCTTATAACCGTTACAAACCCTGCAGTGCTTTCCCTTTCATTCTAGAAAATGAGACATTTTATTACAAATGGCAATGAAGCTATAAAATTGCGCTGTTGTTAACGTGTCCCTGTATTTCATTTCTATATCTTCCAGACTCATTTCAACTCTCTGTGGTTTCCATTGTGATACTGCAAGTTCCACTGTTTTCAGCACACAATGCTTCTTGATCTTTGAAACAATACATACTCAAAACATTCAATGAGACTTCACTTTTTAACTTTTTAAATGAGAGAAAAATCCCTGCTGACACCTGATCTTTTCTGGTGCTATGTCTGTGGTTGAGAATGAAGACTGTCCCATGACACACTCATATTTCCCACTTATTCACAAGCAGCTTGAAAGATCCAAAGTTCTCTGGGTGCAAAGTAAGTTAAACGCATGTCCATATGTATACCACACACAACTATGGAAAGCTTTGCACAGTAAGGTGCATCTGTACTTTTGCCAAGCAGGAATGAAAAGACTACAAACCTCTTCATTTCTTCTTGCGCTGTTTCTCTTATGTCTGCTGCCATGCCCAGGATTTGGCATGATAGTTGGCTTTAAAAGAAACTCTTTCAATTGTCTCAAGTTCCCTTTGAGAAAAATATATTGTACTTGTTGCCAGATATGCAAAGTAGGAAGCTCCGAGATATATAGTGATTCATGGAAAGTATATTGGAAAGACAGATTAGGCGCCATACAAGCGAGTGTGTTCATCGTAGTTGACAAAAATCTCTATTGAGATCGACTTTGAGTGTGACAGTGAAGTTACCTGTATGCATATAACAGGTCTAGGTGAAATCAAGTTAATTGTTGAATGTTTTTATCAGCCACCAATTTCCACTGTGACAGTTTTAGAGTCATTCAAGGAAAGCCTATGGTCAGTGCCACAGAAGTATCCATATCATGCAATATTAGTTGGTGGTGACTTCACCTTACCAAATCTATGGATTCACTGCAGGTGGCACAGGCAGACAATCTTCTGTAGCGCTTTGAACACATTTTTCAAAAACTGCCTTGAACAACTAGTTAAACAATCCAAACAAAATGGTAATGTTTTACACCTTGTGACTACAAAAAGGATTGACCTTATCAACAGTGTCAGCAGAGAAAATGATTAGTAATCATGATGTCATTACAGGGGTATGTTTACTAAAATTAATAATTGGCGACTCCATGTTGTCTTGTGCACTACGACCAGGTAACAGGTATACTTGAAAAAAGAGACAGCATTGGTCGTATATTTTTCTATTGCAAAATCGAATTTCTGTCACATAGTGATTGCTGTAAGCTTAGTAACAACAGTGCATCCCAATTTGTTATACAATATAGCACTGAAGATGGTCACTCAGTGACAGAAAATCGATTTTGCAATAGAAAAATATACGACCAATGCTGTCTCTTTTTTCAAGTATAAAATTAATAAATTAAACAAGAAGGCCAGGAGAGTGTTTATACTAGAAAATCAGATAAGCAGTTATTAACATCCCACTTGGACAATGAATGGGCATTATTTAGCTCCAGTATGATGGACACTGAGGAATTATAAATCACGTCCTGGAGACATGCATGGATTAAGAATGGAAAGACTCTCCGTGGTTTAATAATCAAATTCGGAAAATGCTGAGGAAACAGATTGTTGCACTCTTGGTAAAAAAAGCCTGAAAATGTTGACAGGCAAAAGTTAGTAGAAACGCATGTGTCCATAAGATCAATGTGGGAAGCATACAAGTTCCACCATCACACCTTAGTGAAAGATCTTGCTGAGAATCTGAGAAAACTTGGTCACATGCAAAGTCCTAAGTGGGTCGAAGGCTTCCAACCAGTCACTCATTGACTAGTCTGGGTTACAATAGAAGAAAGCAAAAGGAAAGCTGAAGCTTTAAATTTCATGTTTAAGAAATCGTTGAAGCAGGTGGGTCGTACAAACATACCATCGTTTGACTGTTGTACAGACTTCCACAATGAGTACACAGAAATTGGCAGCCATGGTATAAAGAAGCAATCGAAAGAGTTGAAAACAAATAAGATGCTAGGTCCTGATGGAATCCTAATTTGGTTTTACAGACAGTACTCTGCAGCATCAGACCCTTAATTAGCCTGCATTTATCATGAATCTCTTGCCGAGCAAAAACTTCTGAGCAAATGGAAAAAATGTGGGTGACTCCTGTTTATAAGAAAGTAAAAGAGCTGACCCATATAATTACACACCAATATCCTTAACATCAGTTTGCTGCAGATTTCTTGAACACATTCTGAGTTTGAATAAAAAAATTCCTTTTGTCCACATATCAGAATGCATTTAGAAACCACTGCTCATGTGAAATTCAGCTTGCCCTTTTCTGACATGATATCCTACAAACCTTCGGTGGGGGGGCAACAGGCAGATACAATATTCCTCAATTCCCTGTAAGCATTCGAGATGATGTCCCACTTCAGACTGCTGACAAATGTCTGAGCACACAGTTTAGATTCCCAGATATAAGAGAGGCTCAAAGACTTTTTAAGTAATAGAACTCAATACATGGTACTCGATGGCGACTATTCATCAGAGACAGGGGTGTCGCTGGGAGTGCCCCAGGGAAGTGGATAGGGCTGCTTTTATTCTCTATATACATAACCGACCTAATGGACAGTGTGAATAGCAATTTAAGCCTGCCTGCTTATGGTGCTGTGGTGTTATTATTGAGTGACTGTATAAATACACAAAATGACTTGGGCAAAATTTCTAGTTGGTGTGATGAATGTCAACTTACTAAGTGTAGAAAATTGTAAGTTAATGCTGGTGAATAAGAAGAACAGTCTGTAACATTCAGATACAGCATTAGCACTTTGAGCAATTGGTTAGAAAACCAACTCGAGAAGGGAACATATTAAATATCTTAGTGACAAACAGACCTGATCTTTTTGAGGAAGTTAATCTAGCTGAAGGTATTAGTGAGCACAACATCATTGTGGCTTTTATGTCAGTGGAAGTAGGGGGGAAAAACAATAAAAAAATAAAATAAAATAAACCCCGTGGAGGCCCGGGAAAAGAATAGGCCTCCAGTATGTTCTGCCAGTCGTAAAAGGCGACGAAAAGAACACACCACTAATAGGGCTAACCCCCCTTTTAGTGTGATTAGTTGGTTCAGGACAAAACTAATGAAGCCTCGGACAAGTGCTGTCATGGTCGGGGATGACGCTTGAACCCTATGCCCATCCACAATGGTAACGACACTGCTAGCCACATGGAAAATGATTTAAATCTAAATAGAGGTGTTTTGCAGGATATGCTTCCTGCAACCACCCTAGAAGGACAACAAAGACAGAGGATGAGATGGTCAGATGAAGTTAACCGACACCTCATGTTCTGTTATTACCAAGCAACAAACTTAGGAACCAACACAACTGGATACAGATAACAAGTATACACAACATTTATTACCAGATACCTAGAATTAAAATTTTTAACAGAACAACAACTGGCTGATCAGATCCGTGTAATAATTAAAAATAACAGGATACCCCAGTCAGAATTAGAAAACATCAAACAACAAGTACAACAAATACTGGAACAAAATAATGTGCAATCAGAAGAAGAAGAAAATACAGTAATGGACTCAAACATCCCAGAGCAAACAAACAAAGAACAACACGCATCAATTAAACAATCAGAGGAAAACAAAATCTTAAGACAGCCACCAGAACAAGCACAAACAGAATATGAAGTGACACACATGTTAGATATAGAAGAAAAATTTCAGCTGACACATATAGAATACAAAGACACAAATATAGACATTAGACCATTCTTGCATAGACCACCAGATAACCCACAAGTCGAAACAACAATGACAACTATCAACACAATCATACACAACAAAATAAATGAAAATACAACTATGGAAGAGTTACAACTACTGATTTATATAGGAGCACTCACTACACTAAATATACACACTAGGCAGAGATCAGAACCAACCAACACACAGAACAAACCCACAAAACCAGCATGGTAACACAGGCTACAGATTAGAATAGAAAAACTTAGAAAAGACATCAGACAGCTAATACAATTTATAAGAAATGAAATGTCAGACAAAAAACAAAAATGGTTAGGTAAAATCTCACAACAAGAAGCGATAGAGCAATTAGATGAAAAGAAGCAGAAATTACAAGCATTGGCCAAACGACTTAGAAGATACAAAAACGTGAAAATAAAAGGAAACAAAACCAAACATTCAACACAAAACAAAAGAAATTTTACCAGACAATAGATAACACACACATTAAAATAGACAATCCACCAAACATAACAGACATGGAACACTTCTGGAGCAAGATATGGTCAAACCCGGTAAACACAACAGACATGCACGGTGGATACAAGCAGAAACAGACACATACAAGATGATACCACAAATCCCTGAAGTGATAATTTTGCAACATGAAGTCACCCGAGCAATTAATTCTACACACAATTGGAAAGCCCCTGGAAATGATAAAATAGCAAATTTCTGGCTAAAGAAGTTCACCTCAACACATTCACATCTAACTAAATTATTTAATTGTGTGTATGTTTGTGTTTATTTGTGTGTCTATCGACCTGCCAGCGCTTTTGTTGGGTAAGTCTCATCATCTTTCTTTTTAAATATAAATTATTTAACAGTTACATTGAAGACCCATACACAGTCCCTGATACACTTACACAAGGGATAACTTATCTGAAACCTAAAGATCAAGCAGACACAGCAAACCCAGCAAAATATCGCCTCATAACATGCCTACCAACAATATACAAAATATTAACTTCGATCATTACACAGAAATTAATGACACATACAGCACAGAACAAAATTATAAATGAAGAACAAAAAGGCTGCTGCAAAGGAGCACAAGGATGCAAAGAGTAACTTATAATAGATACAGAGGTGACATGTCAAGCTAAAACTAAACAAAGGTCACTACACTACGCATACATTGATTACCAAAAAGCTTTTGATAGTGTACCCCACCCATGGTTACTGCAGATATTGGAAATATACAAAGTAGATCCTAAACTGATACAGTTCCTAAACATAGTAATGAAAAATTGGAAAACCACACTTAATATCCAAACAAATTCAAATAACATCACATCACAGCCAATACAGATTAAGTGTGGAATATACCAAGGAGACTCATTAAGTCTTTTCTGGTTCTGCCTTGCTCTGTACCCACTATCCAACATGCTAAATAATACAAATTATGGATATAATATTACTGGAACATATCAACACAAAATCACACATTTGCTATACATGGATGATCTAAAACTACTGGCAGCAACAAATCAACAACTCAACCAATTACTAAAGATAACAGAAGTATTCAGCAATGATATAAATATGGCTTTTGGAACAGACAAATGTAAGAAAAATAGCATAGTCAAGGGAAAACACACTAAACAAGAAGATTATATATTGGATAACCACAGTGACTGCATAGAAGCAATGGAAAAAACAGATGCCTATAAATATCTAGGATACAGACAAAATATAGGAATAGATAATACAAATATTAAAGAAGAACTAAAAGAAAAATATAGACAAAGACTAACAAAAATACTGAAAACAGAATTGACAGCAAGAAACAAGACAAAAGCTATAAATAATTATGCTATACCAATATTGACCTACTCAGTTGGAGTAGTGAAATGGAGTAACACAGAACTAGAAGCACTCAATACACTTACACGATCACAGTACCACAAATATAGAATACATCACATACATTCAGCAACAGAAAGATTCACATTAAGCAGAAAGGAAGGAGGCAGGGGATTTATCAACATAAAAGACCTATATTATGGACAGGTAGACACTCTAAGAAAATTCTTTCTAGAACGAGCAGAAACTAGCAAAATACACAAAGCAATCACTCATATAAATACATCGGCTACACCATTACAACTTCATAACCACTTCTAGAACCCTTTAGATGACATAACATCAACAGATACAAAGAAAGTAAATTGGAAAAAGAAAACACTACATGGCAAGCGTCCGTATCATCTAACACAACCACACATCAATCAAGACGCATCCAACACATGGCTAAGAAAAGGCAATATATACAGTGAGACGGAAGGATTCATGATTGCAATACAGGATCAAACAATAAACACCAGATATTACAGCAAGCATATTATTAAAGATCCCAATGCCACAACAGATAAATGCAGACTTTGCAAACAACAAACAGAAACAGCAGATCACATCACAAGCGGATGTACAATACTAGCAAATACAGAATACCCCAGAAGACATGACAATGTAGCAAAAATAATACATCAACAACTTGCCATACAACATAAACTAATAAAACAACACGTTCCCACATACAAGTATGCACCACAAAATGTTCTGGAGAATGATGAATACAAATTATACTGGAACAGAAACATTATAACAGATAAAACAACACCACATAACAAACCTGACATCATACTCACCAATAAAGAGAAGAAATTAACGCAACTAATCGAAATATCCATACCCAATACAACAAATATACAGAAGAAAACAGGAGAAAAAAATTGAAAAATACATCCAACTGGCTGAGGAAGTCAAGGACATGTGGCATCACGATAAAGTTGACATTATACCAATTATACTATCAGGTACAGGAGTCATATCACGCAATATCCAGCAGTACATCAACGCAATACAGCTACATCTGAACTTATATATACAACTACAGAAACCTGTAATTATTGATACATGTTCAATTACCCAAAAGTTCCTAAATGCAATGTAACATATATCGTTCAGTTAAAAGGAAGACACGCTTGATTAAGGTCCGGATCACATTCCATTTTTAACCAGACATAATGTCTGAGAAAGGAAAGAAATAAAAATAAAAGTTTTCTTGTTTGGGAAAGCAAATAAAAGTGTCATTAATGAATATCTTCATAGTCAGCTCTGAGCATTCACTGCGGGACACAAAGATATTGAGCATCTTTGGTCAGAATTTGAAGGTATTGTCCACCACGTGCTATAGAAGTATGTGCCTAGCAGAAATATAGGTGAGGGAAAGGATCCACCATGGTACAACAAATATATTAGGAAATTGCTGAGAAAGCAGAGAATTTTGCACAGTCATTTTAAATGTAGCCACTGCCCCACTGACAAACAGAAATTATGTGAAATGAAAGTAGCTGTCAAAAGATCAATGAGAGATTCTTTTAACGAATTTGAAAGCAATATTTCATCTGCAGATTCTAAAAATAACCCTAAAAAATTTTGGTCATTCGTAAAATCTATGAACGCTACAAATAATTCAATACCTTCTCTTGCTGACAATAAGGGGAATGTAATGGATGATGATAAACAGAAGGCTGAAATTCTAAACCTGGCTTTCAAAAACTCATTTACGGTAGAGGACTGCAGCACCATTCTCCCTTTCAATTATCGAACAAACGTCACATAGTGTTTAGTGTATCTGGGATTGTAAAACACTAAAGATCCTTAGACGACAGGAAGGCATCTGGCCCAGACAGTATCCCTGTAAGATTATATGTTCACTAGATGCACATAATTACCGGCCAATTTCACTGACATCGACGTGTTGTGGAGTCAGGTAACACATTTTGTGTTCAGGCATAATGACCTTTCTAGATTCTGAGAAGCTCATCTGCAGAAACCAGCATGGTTTTAGGAAACAGTGGTCATGCGAGACACAGCTGGCCTCTTTGTGCATGATAGACAACAGGCTCTAGATACCGGCTCCCAGGTTGATGCCATATTTCTCGACTTCTGAAAGGCGTTCGACTCAGTTCTGCACTGTCAGTTGCTCCAAAACGTGCGCACTTATGGTCTATCCGATGACATATGCGGTTGGATAGAAAGTTTTATGACAGACAGAGAGAGAAGCATGTCATCCTGAATGGGGTGACTTCAACAGAAACAAGCGTAACTTCCGGTGTGCCCCAGGGAAGCGTAATAGGACTGCTGCTTTTTACAATTAAAATAAACAATCTGGTTGATGGTGTTGACACCTGTATTAGACTGTTTGCTGATGATGTTGCAGTCTACAGGGAAGTAGTATCACATGAAAGTTGTGAACAAATCAATGAGGATTTGCAGAAAATAAATGATTGGTGTAATGACTGGCAGCTATCTCTCAATATTAATAAGTGCAACCTTCTACATATAACAAGGCAAAAATCCCCATTAATGTATGAGTACAAAATAAATGCCCGGTCTTGAAAGTGGTAACATCTGTCAAGTATCTGGGTGTGCCTGTTCGAAATGATCTCAAATGGAATGATCAGAGTACACAGGTAACGGACAAGGCAAACTCTAGATTGCAGTTTATTGGCAGAATCCTGAAGCAATGCAGTCCTTCAACAAAGGAAATTGCTTACAATACGTTAGTTTGTCCAGTCTTAGAGTATTGTTCATCTGTATGGGACCCTTACCAGTTGGGTCTGATTCTAGAGATTGAGTAGGTCCAAAGAAGAGCAGCAAAATTTGTGAGTGGTACAGATAGCCATCGTGAGAGCATTAGAAATCTCATAGAAAGTTTGAAGTGGGACATACTTGCAGATAGACGACGCACTAAACAGAAGGGGGTGCTCACTAAATTCTGAAATTCGATCTTCACCGAGGATGTAGAGCATATATTATTACCACCCACTTTCACATCACACAATGATCACCATTTAAAGATAAGGGAAATTAGAGCTCGTACTGAGGTATTCAGAGAGTCATTTTTCCCTTGTGCGATCCGCGAGTGGAACAGTGGGAAGGGGGCGGGGGATATGACTTTGGCGTGAATTGTGCCCTCCGCCACACACCGCTTGGTGACTAGCAGAGCATATATGTAGATGTAGGTGACACAGTCACTTCGTTTAAATATCTACGCATAATGTTGCAATGGAATAAGTCGACATATTTATGCCAATGACATCAAGTGTTTCCGGAATAGCAGTGATGTAATATAACACCCATAAGTGTACGAGCAAGGTGATTATTTGAAGATAAATCTGGAGAACATGTCTTCTAAAACTCATCAAGTTTAAAACAGTTCAGTACCTACAAAGAAGCCATGGTGGAGATCTACTCAAACTCTGGCATGAAACTTCGCAGTTCTCTAAAAGACTGATGTATGCATGGATACTAAAAGGCTTCATTAATTGCAGCAACTTAATCAAAAGTTATTTCATTGATGAACGAGCAACAGTACGGAGTACAGATGTTTGTAGCACAGATATTATCTTATAGGTTTGCTGCACCATGATGAGTCACTGCCTGATGTTAAGTGGCAGCTCAGTGAAATTAGCACAGAGGTCTGGATAGGGCTGGTCCTTAATGCCCCTGCAGCCCACCTAATCCCCTCATAGGGCACCATGTCCAACATTTCTGAATAGGTCAGTCTTACAGATCCAAACACCATGCACCCACAAAGCAAGCTAGAATCACATGAAGACTCTCTAAAATTAGAGCATAAAGGATCTACCGGCTCTCCATGAACTACAAAATGCTTTTTACAGTATCCACTATCTTTAGGAACCATGCTTTCATGTTCCAAAAGAGTGACAACCAGTTAAGCATAAAATCAGATATGACCATATGAGAAGGACTAAGCCCATACTAAATAACAAAAATAGCCAGAAGCATTATGGGACTCAATGCATATACGGTTTTTATCCGAACATGATTCAAATTTTTTCTGATTTTTGTGGTCCAGATATGCACCTGCAGCTTGTACTCAGGGGCAAGGCCTAAGGGAGTTCCAAAAAGTGCTGCTAGAAGCCACCATAGCAGTTATTTCGTCACAGATTCTGTTGTGTTAGTGTTCCGAGTGCTGAATGTTAAACAAGTTTATCATGAGGAAAATTCAAATTTAATATTGTTCATCTTCAAATTTAACAATTTTTCACAGTTTTTCAAATATTCATAGCAAAAATAAATCTCTCTACATACATACCATCAAAATGGATGTTTTTAAGAAACTTGTAGAAGTTGGTGAGCATAGTAAGTAAGGTTATACATTTCAACAGTTCCAGCTCTGTTCAGAAGCTGTAAGTACATGTCGATGAGAGTCTGCGCAAACTACTCATAACATGACACTTGGCGCAATGGCAGATGGGAGCACGAGCAAAGGCATTTCTTATGTACAGCCGTTTTTATCAGCCACTGTGCAGAGTGTGAACTTAGTTTGTGCTGTCAGTACATTTGGCCATTTCTCAATGCTGCCAATACTAATGATGTAATCATAATAAGTATTCATTGCTTTCACTTATGCCCTGCTGATAGAACCATCCTGGCATTTGCATTAACAGATTTGGGGAAATGACAGAAAACCTTAATCAGGCTGGCTGAATGGGAATTTCAACTGTTGTCCTCCCAAATGGGAGTGCTAAGCACTGTGCCACCTGACTCGAGAGATGTTTCTTGACAAGGCAAAACGATATGCACACTCAGTGCCAAAGATAACAAAGAAAACAAATCTGGAAATTACTGCTGTCTCAAGTGGGAACAGAGAAATTTATACTTAATGGTCCATCAAGACATATACAAATGAGTCAGCGTTTGAGGCTCTGGTTCATCCAAGCAATACATTGTCCTCAGTTCCCATGGGGAAGCACTCACACATTATGATGCTTTGTTGTTAGGTACATTTCCAGGGAGATTGGGATGGAATTTAAGCAGACAAGACTATAATGTCTTTTAATTGCATTCACAAAAATGTATGAGTGGTTTGCTGAATCTGAAAATGGTGAGTTGTTGGTTAATGACAACCTTGTTCTGGATGTCCATCAACTGCCCGAACTGATGAAAATATTGAAAAAATTTGAGAGCATGTGCTCAAAGACCATTGACAATTATTTGAAAGTTTTAAGAAGATTGCACAATAGTGTTTATCAAAAAACAGACAGGAGACTGGCTCTTCCACCACAACACACCTGCACACACATCCATCTCTGTTACATAGTTTTCGGCTAAAAATGGCATAGTTTCATTGCAACACACACATTAATTGACTAACTTGGCTCCATGCAACTTTTTCTTATTTTCACACATGAAAAGGGGCATGAAAGGACACCCATTTGACAACACTAAAGAGGTCAAGAAAAAAATGAGGGAGGAGCTGTCAGCCATTCCTAAATATGACTACAAAAAATGTTTCGAACAGTGGAAGCACTGGTGGGGCAAATGTATTAGTTGTAATGGAGAATATTTTGAAGGGGATAAGGTTATTTTGTAAACAATTTGAAAATGCATAGCTTTTAAAAAAATAATACCTTTGTTTCTGTGTATCCCCTTGCATAAAATTATAGTGTGTATTCCATGTGTGTTCACTTTTATGGATGACTCTACTCATTATATGATTTTCAATTCTTCTGCACAAATTACGAACAAGAACTGAATAATTAATTTCCTTCCTATAGAATCAATTTTTTTGGGTGTTTGCATACTCTTGTTAGCATCTCAAATGTTTAAACAGAGTTCATTAGCAAGGCTTGCTAATTCACAATATGTTAATGAGAAGGAGGTGTTTTGATGCACTGTCTCTAAGCCTCATTTGGCCTGGTTATACAGACAGAATAAAATTGCAAAACAAGCAATACATACAAGACCAACAATACATTTTTAAGCTCCTCAGTATAAAAGAGTTAATATCAAATGAGCGTATACTAGATATTAGGACACATTGAACTACTTCAAAAATGCAAAATTGTCAGTTCTTTATTGTTATTACATAGATATCAAATTTTTCTTATGAGAAACAGTAGAACAGTCTCTATAGAGAATGAACTCAATTGAATGTAGTTAGTGAAGTGATGTAAAATCTGAGGAAAACTTAAAAATACCTTCTGGTTTCTTAATATAAAATCCACATAGGCATCTTCTGTAGGCATCAGCATCACTATCGCAGAGCCCTCATTTCCAATTCTTGCAGTTCTTCCACAACGATGAACAAAAGCTGCAGCAGAAGATGGTGGGTCATACTGAATCACCCAGTGGACATCTGGTATGTCAACACCTCTGGCCATTACATCTGTGCATACTAGAATTCCTTTAGTATGAGAGAACAAATTACCATGATTAATTGTATCTGAAAATACATTAAATGTAAAACAAATGAGAAGCAAAGATGAAGTAAAATCTTGGCTCACCTGAGTCAGAGTTCCGAAAATTGGTAAACACTTTGCCTCTTGCGTGCTTCATTTTCCCATGTATACTGAACACTTTGTAATCTTTTAGTAACCTGAAATCATGTCACAAAAGAATTCATGAAATTTATTAGTTGTCATCGGTGTTCAGCAAACAGGACAATAATGTTAAAAGACAACTGAACTATCATATGTCAAACCAGCATTTATACATTTATTTGCTGTTATTTGATTAACAACAATCAAAATTCTGCAGTACATCATTTGCAATGGACACCCATTTAATGCTCAGGTTAAAGCCACACTGACCAAATGCAAGGGTGCAGCTGATGGCTTGAGTATAAGCTGCCATTCCATATTAGTGTCATATAGACTGACTGACCTGCTACCACTGTGCTTAGCAACGACCTTCAGATGTTATTTGTACTCTCACTGCTCTTTCTGTTGACAATGAGAAGGTCTCACCCAGAGATCGCAGCACTACTCGTGTGATTTTTCCTCCTTATGTTGGTACAGGTGTTAGTGAATGTAGCGTAAAATCGCAAGTCATTCCAGGTGGCAGCAGTTGACTTCAGCTAGTCATTTGAAGTAGTCATGGAGTGTGTGAATAAAAAAAAGAACGAATATTGTACAGTGATTAAACTGTTCATGAAAGAAGGTTGAACACTGACCACAAGTCATTTGCAGTTTGTACATGTCCATGGTGCCTCTTCACTTTCAATTTCCACTTAAAGAAATGGGTGGTTTGAATGTGGCCTTGAAAGCATCCAAAATGATCCACATGAAGGACATCCAAAAAGTGTAAGCACACTAAAAATCATCAAGAAAGTGCGTCATATGATTTAGGAAGATCAGTGTACAAAGGTGTGTAAAATTGCTACATGCTAGGAATATCAAAGGAATGTGTTGGTCACATCATGCACCAGGTATTAAACATGACAAAGCTTTATGCAAGATGTGTACTGTGTGTGCTCACTGTGGATCACAAAACTTATTCGCAAGACACTTGGTGCATTTTACGAAAAACAGAAGTGACTTTTTGCATCAATATATGGCAGTGGATGAAACATGGATTCATCACTACACATCATAACCCAAACACCAGTCTATACAGTGGATAGAAGCTGGTTCTTCAGCTCCGAAAATGCCTAGGAAAGTGCAATCGGTGGGGGATATCATGGCATAAATGTTTTGGGATGCAAAAGGAACTGTATTGAATGACTATCTCCAGAAAGGTAAAACCATAACTGGAGAATACTACCCTCAATTTCTAACAAAACTTGATTGAAGTAGCTGTGAAAACAGAACCAGCTTAAAGATGAAAAAAACTCATCTTCCACCAGGACAATGCACCTACCTGCAAAAGTATCTTGGCAACAGGGAAACTGACTGACTAGCATCCACATTATTCCTTGGATTTGGGTCCCTCAGACTTCCATCTATTTTCAAAACTGAAGAAATTCCTTGGTGGTCAGTACTTTTCATCCAATCAAGAAGCCATTGTGGCTGTAGATGGCTACTTTGCAGCACTTTCAGAGTAGAACTACAGAGTGACTATAATAGCACCGGAAAACCACTGGACAAATGTATTGATATTAGAGGAGATTATGCTGGGAAAAAACTTCTTTGAAAGCATAAATAGTCATTTTCACTATCAGGCTGTGAACTTCTCAGACCACCATTATATGGGTGTAGTACATAAACTTTTGTTTGTTTCTAGTGCAATACTTGGACACTACATATACCATTTTGTGAAGACTACTGCTGTATCTGCATTGTGGGAAACATACTGCACTGAGATCACTTCGTAAGTCTTCTTAACATTCCCCCCCCCCCCCCCCCTCCTCTGCTGTTATTAATCATCATGATGACAGTTATGGTAATCTTGAACTATCTTGTCCTCTGCACATCTCAATACTGCATACTGAGAAACTCAGCTCACTCTGTTCCTCCATGAGGTCCACTGTATGTAAACAAAAGAGCTCAGGCTGATACTGCTTTCCTCGACTTCAGAAAGGCATCTGACATCGTTCCGCACTGCCATCTAGTGAAAAAAGTACAAGTTTACTGAGTATCAGAGCAGATACGCAACTGGATACTGGACTTCCTTGCAGATAGAACTCAATGTGCCACTCATAATGTAACAAAATTGACAGATGTAAAGGTAATTTTCAGAGTATCCCAAGGAAGTCTGACAGGACTGTTACTGCTTACAATGTATATAAATGACCTAGTAGGATCTGTTCGCAGATGATGCAGTTGTCCATAAAAAAGTAGCAACACCAGAAGACAGTATCACTTTGCAAAATGACCTTCAGAAGACTGACGAATGGTAGTCTATGGCAGTTGACACTGAGTTTAAATAAATGTAATATATAGCGCATACACATGAAAAGAAATCCATTGCTGTATAACTACACTATTGATGACAAATCATTTGAAAGAGTATACACTGTACAATATCTATGAATAACTATCAAGTGTGACCTTAAGTGGAATGACCACATTAGACAAATTGTTGGAAAAGACGACGCCAGACAGACTCATAGGAAGAGTGTTAAGGAGATGTAACACATCCACAAAACTAGTGCCTTACACAGAGTTTGTTTGATCAACTATTGCGTACTGGCAGAACTGGAGTTGTGAAGATGTGTCATGAGTTATGCTTGGGTAGCTCAGTTGGTAGAGCACTTGCCCGCGAAAGGCGACGGTCCCGAGTTCGAGTCTCGGTCCGGCACACAGTTTTAATCTGTCAGGAAGTTTCATATCAGCGCACACTCCGCTGCTGAGCAAAAATCTCATTCCGGAACTGTTGAGTATTGTTTATCAATCTGGGACCCTTAACAAGTAGGACTCATAGAAGAGATAAAGAAGAACCAATGAAGAGTGGCACAATGCATCATGAGATTGTTTAGTTGGCAAGAGAGTGTTACAGAGATGCCCAACAAAACCCAGTGGAAGACACTAAAAAAGTATTGTTGTGGATTACAGAGAGCTTTGCTATTGAAATTCCGAGAGTACTTTCTGGGAAGAGTCGGACAACATATTACTTCTTCCCACGTTCTTTCGTGAAATGACTACAATGAAAAAGTTCAAGAAATTAGAGCTAATACACAGGCCTACCAACAATCATTCTTCCCACATGGCATTCACCAGTGGAACAGAAAAAAGGAGATCAGTTACTGGTATCAGAAGTATCCTCCGCCACACATCGTTATCTGGCTTGTGGAGTATGAAGAAGTTTACAGCTGACTAAAAACGGAGATTAAGTAAATTTACTGCTTCCATTTATCTTGAAAACACATTGTCTTTTTCAAGCATGTACACATGTATGCAAAACACACACACACACACACACACACACACACACACACACACACACACACCACAAAGATGGATTCAAAGAAACAGGGTAATAAAAGAGAGTAACACTACGTAGTCATAATCACTAAAATACTCTAAGAGCCTTCTAAGTATATCCCTATATGTTTATTTTGCCATTTACCATGAGTTGATTATTTAATTTAAAAATGAAGCGGACTGGCAGTTTTGACAGCAGTAATTTAACAATTACTGTAAAATATACATCCACAACTGTGGGAGGAGTGGAGGGGGATTGAAAGGGGTTATAATGATTATACTAGTGATATGAAACCAAGATGCGCTGCTTTCTTTCTAAACCCAGTGAAGAACAAATTTTTAAATATGAAGTGTTTTTACAGAGATATAAATTTATCAAATGTGTTTTGGTAAATTTGAGCTCCAAACAACATCAATGAATTTTAAAAAATTGTTTCCCTCTTCTTCAGCCCACAGTGCGTGTGAAGTGATCGTATGGCATTGGTGGCCGGGAGGCTCCATGTGGGGAAGTTCGGCCGCCGTATTGCAAGTCCTTTTTAGTTAACGCCACTTTGGCGACTTGCGGGTCAATGATAATGAAATGATGATGGAGAACACACAACACCCAGGCATCATGAGGCAGAGAAAACCCTGACCCCACTGGGAATCGAACCCGGGACCCCGTGCGCCGGAAGCGAGAACGCAACCACAAGACCACGAGCTGTGGACTTCAGCCCACATAAAACCAGAAAAAATTAAAGAAAGCAACTACACAAACAGTTCAAACACCTACGAAGTTTTTTGTGATGGAGTCCTTGCATAAAAAGTTGAAATGACACACTCAGCAAAAGGGATTTTATCCAAATCTGACACAGCAAGTAAACTGAGAATTTTTTATGTAAAAAGTTCAAATGGACACACACATACAGTTTTTTCAGCAAAAAAATAGTACAATTTTGTTTAAATGACCAACAACCCAGCCTCTCAATTATTAAATACAACTGGCAAGGCAGTGTGGAGAAAAAAGTTATACTGAAAAGCTTGACACATGTAAAACACTGTTCTTTTGGTCAAAACGAACTAAAAAGCCTGCACAGCATTGGGGAAAGAGAGAGGAGAGAGAGAGAGACGAGTTCATCAAGAAAAGGTACTACATAATTCCATTCCAGTCATATGTCTTCTAAAGATACACACAATTTACTTTTTGTCTCAGAAACTTTCACAATGGTCATTGGACCAACCGCAAATCACATCAAGGTGAGTATCCTCGTAACTGCACTGCAGCACATTACAATCTTTTGTGTTGATCACCTGTATTCAAAGTCTTGCAAATTTGTATGTAGAGACAGAACGATGGCGTTATCTTTTATATATTCTCATAATTTAAAATAACTAGGAGTAAGGTCCAGGATTATTTCATTTCAAGTCATTCACGCAGAGAAAAGTTTTTAATCCCCATTTCACCAATCAATTACTAATTATATCAGACAGAAAACCCGAATGAAGATATATGTAAGACAAAATTTCTAGTACTGCAGATAGAAACATTTAAGGCAGAATACTAATCCTAGCTTTTGTAACTTATATGCTCCTTCTTCTGGGAAGGAAGCCTGTTTGGTGAAGGTTGGAAAGAGCAAGCAAAGATAAAGAAGAAGGCAACGTAAAGAGTACATAAAAGATACAAAATGAGAAGTACGAATGGACCAAAAGAGGAAGATAAATGAAAAATGGAAAGAACAGTGCAGTTAATAAATATGATGAAAGGGGAAAAGAGAGAGGAATGTAAAATCATTAAAAGGGGGTAGATTGTGAGAGGGCACAAAAAAAATCAAGCAATGGGGGCATGTGTTAAACCACAGGAAGGTAGTGGAGTAACTGGACATGCTGGAGAGCAACTGTAATTTTAACAGCTCATTCAAGAAGGCACCTCGCTATCCCAGCTTACGCACTTGATCTTAATGAACAATGAAGATAAAGGACCATAAACCATGTTGTTATACAAAGATAAAAGACATTTATTTGTTAGTGGTATGATGGTCGACATGGCTAATAGGGAGAAAGGTTGTTTCAGCATTAAAAATTGCATGTTTCATCTCAATTCCATATTCTTGGCAATACTGCACAAAATTGCACCCACTTCATGATTATATTATGGGCAAGTACCTTCAGGACTGCTTTCGAGAGCACATTGGACAGACAAACAAAGAACTCATTGATCACAGGAGAGATATGGACTTCTGTGCACTCCACGTAACACCTCTAAAATTCTTTCCCCCATAATGATTAGGAACACAAAACTGGATAGTTTCGACACACATAGTGCTTTATAATTACAAATCTCTGTTGAATGTGCTTTGAAAAATGCCCTGGTTTCCATGTGTTTATGAATGCAGAAAATGCTCTGCTGAGGTGTCAGCCATTATGAGTCTCATGAGAAGACTCTGCAACCAACTGGCAACTGTTGAGGAAGGAAAAGGGGCACCACCTACAGACCTACAGCTTGGGTAACATCAACACTTGAAGATCAAACCATAGGAATAATTTGAATATATAAAGGCACTGTATAACACTTTTATCAACATAATACTTATTCACAATATCAGTTAATACTTTTTGAACCATTTGGTGATATGGAGAAAGCAGGACCTTATAACGATAAGGTGACATCTGTAATTACTCATTTAAAGGCTTGGGTTTAATCTCAACTAATATTAAGCTCTTGATTTTGGTGACCAAAGAGTCACTCCAACAAAGACTTGTTCAGCAGAGTGTGGAAGAGAGGCTAAAACTCAAGCACTATCTCACCCTTGGTGTGAGCAGCTTTCCATAAAAACATAAGTGCCATCCATAGTTCAAGTCTGGGGCAGTAATGAAGATGGGTGGGAGAAGTGCATTCTGCACAGAGAGAAGGAGAATCAATTCAATGTGATGTTGTCAATCTGCAAACTGACAGCCAACTATGTGCCATTGTACACAATATTACACTGTGAACTGCATTCTCAGTTAAGCCTTCTTTACATCAGAGCTAACAAGCACCAGGCATCAGTGATGCATTGCTATCATTGTCTATAAATCTATCAATTTTCCCCTGAATAATGAACTGTGTAGCTTTTTAAGTTTCCTAGGAGGAGTAAAAGTAAATTTTGTTCATTTCTACAAAGAAGATAATAATGTAGTATCATAGCTAGAGCAGATCTGAAGAGAATGTCTGAATGGTTGTACTTAAGAACAGAACATGTAAATATTAAAACCCCATACAGCTGCAGGATTACATGCACCAGTGTCACTGTTACTTTTTTTTCATAGAAGAAACAAGTTATTATTTACAATATAGCAATCACTGACTCTATTCACCGAAATGAGCTCATTGCTGAGATCCATATTTTAAGTGTGTTATTATTTATCTTCATACTTGTAGAATCAAAGAGAGACAATTTTAATATTAAATTTCCATTAAAAAGGCCATACTTACTCATTGAGGACCACAGTAAAGTACTGGACACAGGCACATGTGGACAAGAATAACATGTATTTCTTGTCACTTCCTTTTTCCTTGAAAAATCCAAGAAGTGAAGCCATTTTATTTTCTGGTTCACATATCATGTAATAATTCTTGAGGGAAGCTGGTGTAGAAACATCACTATATGGATAAAAGAAATAAGGGTTATGAGAAGTAAGTTTCCAATAAAATTTGTAGAGTATTATCAATTGTACACACTATGAAAATATGACAATAAAACAAAAGTAAAAAATAACATAACTATTTGTAAATGTATCACACATTCTACATCAGAACAAGGACCACAACACTCTCCTTACATTTAATTATTGCTTCAGACTTAAGGATTCAAAAGTTGCATAAATATGTCCTAATTCATTAAAGAGATATTTGACTGAAGAGCTATGCTTCTTAAGGATATTTAAGTTATTATGAAGATTTTAAATGAGCCACTAACCTTTGTTTCCCCTTCTCTTTGACAGAGACAAGTACTGGGTTTCTCATTCCAGCACGTACTAACTGCTCTAGTTCACGAGTTTGAGTGGCAGAGAACAATGCAGTACGTCGCTGCCGTGGTAGGTACTGCAGTATTACAGATATAGTCTTCTCAAAGCCCATGTCTAACAGCCTGTCTGCTTCATCCAAAACTAGTAACTCCTGTGCATAAACAATGCAAAGAATTAATAGACAAACAATACATAGAAAATGTAGGTCACAAGTAACTTTGAGATGAGCTTTAAGCAATTTTCAGTGCCGAGAGCAGAAATATCAGCACATACATGAAACACTATCTAATTATGACATATATTTAAGTTACTTACAATATGGGTAAAAGAAATCTACTCATCGAATGGGAGCACTCGGACAAAGGCTGAAAGACATAAAATTGATAGTTTTCAGGATGAGGTACAGCTCCTGGCTGAAGAGTGGAAAGGGCTGGAGGAGGAAGCTAACAAATTAGGGAAAATGAGACATAAAAATGGATGGATGAGAGATAAAACTGCACTGTTGGCATCTGGCAAAAAGTAAAAAAAAATTGAAAACTCAGAAGTCAGGGATGAGGGGAAGTACGCATTAAATGGGCCAAAAATTATGGGACACTAAATGCTGGAAAAATGGTAGAGAGGGAGAAAATCATAAATTACAAGAAACAGAAAGACAAAGAAAGGAATGATACAAGAAGATTAGGAGATAACTGGTTGTAAACTGAAGACATGTTCGTGATGACAACCAGGCACACGATGCGGACAAAGTTTGTAACTGCAAATTTCTGGAGAACTGGTATCAGAATGGAAATCCAGATACCTTGCGTGGGAAAAGTGGCACCAATATACTAACTACTGCAGCACAGAGCAAGGTCTAAAATACAGTACTATCTGTTGCCATACATATTCTCTGCTTGTGTCCATTCACACTTTTCATAATTTGGTGCTTGTCATACCACAATAAAAGGCTGGACAATGCACATTAGTTTGTATACGATGCGACTTATTTTGCGGGTGGTTCTCCTCACCATGTAAAATTATAACAGGACTAGTGCAGGTAGTGGTAGGATGCACACAGGACCAGTCTTACATTAGTGGTAGTCACTGGGGTCTTAACAACAATGAAAAGGAAAGGATTCAGAGGGAGTACAGGATCTGATGAGGATGTTGAAAAACCTAGAGCAGGGGTGCTGACAAAAGAACATTAAGTAATATGGACTATATTTCAGCAAATCCTCTGTATTTCTGTGGTTTTCTGGCTCAATGCTATTTGGACTGTTGCTCTTGTTTTCATTTCAATTATATTTTTCTCCGTCTGTACTGTTTGTCTCACTCTTAATTTCCGTTACTTTTTGTCGTATTTAGGATACATCTCCACTCACCTCTAATCTGCCTACTAATCTATGTCACTGCTAAGTTCTCACATTTTCAGATCTTTTCCATACTACTAACCAAGTTTTCCAAGTCAGCCTGTATGGACAGAGAGGTGACACAGTGGTTAAGACAATGGACTCACATTTGGCTGAATAGCAGTTCAAATCTAAATTTATCTTTTCCATGGTTTCCCTAAGCAAAATAACCATCAAAATAGCAGCACATGACTTCCACTTGACATCTCTTTAACATTCTATATACTGTGAATCCCTATAGTGAAGTGGGTTGCAAATGATCATTAGTTTTGGGATCACAAATACAGGGTGATTATAATTAAACTTTCAAACCACTGCAGAAATAACACCAATGGTCAGAATGGCGTCAAATAGCTATGGAATATTAACAGAGAATGGCGAAAACATACAGCAGAAGAAAAATAAATAGTTACAAAATGTAGCAAAAGATGGCACTGTAAGCATCAATTTAATAGTGGTCGATTACAAATGAATCATACAATGCCTAAGGTGAACATCTGACATTAACAAACTGTGCTACTCAGTGTGCAAGGGTGTACAGGTGTGATGCTGTTAGTTACTAAGTCCATCCACCATGGCAAGGTCATATCACATTGGAGGTCATATCACATTGGATGGGAAAGATTGGTTTTTAATTGTCCTGAGGCCAAAAACTGCATAAAAAGCATCAATAACATCAGTTTCCCATTGTCCTGAGGCCAAAATGCACATAAAAAGCATCAATCACATCGGCTTTTAATTGCCCTGCGGCCAAAAACTGCATAAAAAGCATCAATCATAATCAAATTGGATTATTGATTTCCATGTGACAGGCGTAAAACATGTTCAATATGCTGTCCACTGTTTTCTCCAGGTTGAAATTGAGAAACAGCATATACCACAACTGATCAAAGTGTTTCTGGAGTCACATTCAAAATGTGTTGCGCAATGCGTGCCTTCACTGCAGCTAAGTTTGCAATCGGAACATTGAACACAAGATCTTTCAGATAGCCCCACAGCCAGAAGCCACATGTATTAAGATAGGTGATTGGGATCACCAAACTGTAGGAAAATGGTGGCTGATAATTCTAGCATTTGTGAAATGGCACTTCAACAGCTGGTTAACTGGATTTGCAATGTGCAAAGGTGCACCATCTTGCATAAAAATGATCTCAAAGGCACATCCATGCCGTTGGAGGGATGGAATGACATGGTTGCACGAAAGACACTCACAGTGCTTACAACTGACAGTACAGGTAACAGGACCGAAAGCACCTGTCTCTTCGAAAAAATGTGGCGCTATGATAAATGATACCGTAAACCCACACCACACAGTGACCTTTTCAGGATGAAGTGGTACTGGTTGAGTTGCATGTGGATTTTCCGTTGCCCAGATTTGACAATTCTGTGTATTAACATATCCTGCCAGATGGAAGTGGGCTTCGTGTGTCCACAAAACCTTCCCCAGCCAATCATTGTCCGCTTCCATGCAAACAAGAAATTCCAAAGCAAAGGTCTTTCTTTCTGACAGGTTAACAGGAAGCAACTCGTGCACATGGGTAATTTTAAATGGATAGCAAAGAAGGATGTTTCATAGGATTTTACTCACCGTGCTCACGCGTATGTCCACTGTTTGGTCAATTCTCCGTGCACGACACGTTTGCACACCGCCACTTGTCTCCTACTGCACTGCAGTAGCCACTGCTTACACTGATGTCAAATCAATTCGTTTCTTCCTTCTACCAGGTTGCACACCAAAAAAACCTGTATTTTCGAATTTCTGAAGCATTTTCTCCAGACCTATGGCAGTCATTGAACCAATGCCTTTCTTCACGCCCATCTATGTGGAACTTCTGAAGAGTGACAAGGGCACAGTCACCATTCTTGTAATACAGCTTTACAAGCAGAGCACAATCCTGCTTTGATACAGTCATGGCGAATGTCACAGATCCTGAAGGAGGGAAAGCCATGTATCTGGAGTGTTTATACCACATTGAATATGTCGTGTGCATGGCAGGTGTTTTCATTTACATATTCTGACACATACAGCACAATCTGTTGATCAATTTTTACACTATTTTTTTTTCTTCTGCCATACGTTTTCACCCTTCTCCGATAATATTCCATTGCAATTTGATGTCATTCTGACCAGTGGTGTTATTTCTACAGTGTTTCTGAAAGTTTAACTTTAATTATAATCACCCTGCATATTGGCCACGGGTTTGATTAGTCACAAGGGAAGTGAAGAATACAACTACAACCTACAAGTGATACTGCTCTCCTATTTAGTCCTCTTCTTCAGCACCTGTTCCCCTAAATTTATGTATTTTAATTCTCCTCTTTCTATTCACATCACTTTTTATTTTCTCGTTCTGTTATTTTGTGCGTATTTCCTTCAATTACAATCTTTACTCTCCATTTTCCAGTTTCCTTTTACAGTGACCGGTGATCTGAGAAGACAGGGAACAAGTCAAGAAGCAGCAGAAACTGGCCAACTGGCTGAGCCATCAACAGTGAGTAGCAGAGAGTAAACAAGATGGCACAATAAGAGACGGACAGAAAATGGAGAGAGCATGGCGGAATAACAAGTCCAGCGAGTAAACCTTGATCGAAAATATCAGATGATGCTAATTCTGAACCAAAAAATGTCATGTAGTGGGCACAGCAAATCAGGACTGACTACCGAGCTGCTGTGTTGCTGGCTTTAAAGCATGGTCACAGATGCTGATAGGTCGACAAGGCAAGTGCATCCCCGTGGTAGTGGTGACACCAGCATCTGCTGATGTAGCAGGACTGTCTAGTAGCTGTCATCGAAAGCATATCTTCTAATGGGTCTCCAAACTTGTCAGGTCAGGATACCAGATCTTTACCTTTCATTTCTTTCAGCTACAAGTTATTCATTGGAATCTGAATAATTTGCTGTTTTGAAAGCTCAGGCCTGACAAGTTTTTTCTGCTAGCCATGAATTCATCATTTGATTAGTTAGTTGGTAAGTACTTACTATCCTTTCTGTGTGTCACAGTACTTACCAAGATTAGAAGGTTACATGTAACATGAAATCTATGAATTGGTATTAGGTTCAGTGAAGATATATAAATGATGTGAACTGTGTTAAAACAGTTGTTTCATGCACAACAGCAAAAAAGAAATGGCACTGATTTGATAAAATTTGGGTGTATTAGCACTACATCACTCTTCAAAGCATTACATCTGATTGCAAACTTACCAAAGATTTCACAGCAACTGGAAGGTTAATGTCCTGTTGTCTAGTAAGGAGGTCCTCCAGGCGACCAGGAGTAGCAATGATGATGTTGGCACCATTACTACGAAATTTCTCCACGTCTGACACAATGGTGGTGCCACCAACAAAGAGAATCTGTGTAAGGTTACTGACATACTCCAGAAAATGTGAGAGGACTTCATTAGTTTGTGTGGCTAATTCACGTGTTGGAGAAATTACTATTGCACCAACTTCATGCCGTTTCAGTTTATCTGGACGCTTCTGCAACAAAGAAATCACTGGAAGAGACTGTTTCGTGTTGGGAGCATAAAACAAAAGAAAGAAAAAGGTAAAGACAGGTGTGTGGAGTACTTTTGTTGTTATAAGTAATATTTCACAAATAAAAAGA
This sequence comes from Schistocerca cancellata, assembly GCF_023864275.1. Classification (NCBI taxonomy): domain Eukaryota; kingdom Metazoa; phylum Arthropoda; class Insecta; order Orthoptera; family Acrididae; genus Schistocerca; species Schistocerca cancellata. The sequence goes on along the minus strand of NC_064634.1, from coordinate 440,213,435 downwards.
AGTTGAGAACTGTTGAGTCATCGAAAGGCATATAAAAGAGAATGAAAACTGTTAGCTTTCTGATAATGAGCTAAAGTACACACACTTACATACACCTGTGCAGTTACACTTAACAGCAGGACAAACAGTACTGGGATTGCAGTTCGGGATGTGGACTAGGTTGAAGAATTGTGTGGGACAGGGTGATCAGGGGAAGAAAGAGGTGGGGAGTGAGAGGAGAGGTTGAGGAGGAGTAGCTGACAGCTTGGAGAAAGGCTGCAAGTGCCTGGGGTAGGAATGCAAGAGGGAGAGGTGATTGGTGAATGGGCTAGAAATGTTACACTTGGGCACACAGCTGGTGAGTTCATGCTGTGTACCAGCATTACAACGTCGAGGTGTGGAATGGAAGGGGGTGACAGGACAGATGAAGGGGAGACTACTGGATACAGGATGTGGGTACATTAAGTTAATGGCGCCTGAAGTCAGGAGAATTGTGGGAGTAAAGGCTGTGCTGCAAGGATAACTCCGACATGCATAGAGCAGAATAGCTAGTGACAGAGGAGAGGGTCCAGATGGCATGGGTTATGAAGCAGCCATGGAACTCAAGCATGTTGTGCTCAGCAGTGTGTTCTGCCTCTAGATGGTCAAGAGAAAACAGACTGGCAGAGACCATTCATTCTGGTGAACAGCAGGTTTGTAGTCATATCCACACAACATGCTGTGCACAAATTGTAGCAAGGTGGTATAAGGCATGACTGCTTTCACAAGCAGCCCAGTCTCTAGTGGGATAGGATAAGCCTGTAACAGTACAAGAATAGAATGTGCTGCGTGGGTGAATCGAGCGGATCTTACACCTTGGTCTTTCACAGGGATATGACCCCTGTGGCAAGGGGTTGGGGTGAGGATTGGATTGGCATTGGGATGGACCAGGGTGTTCTGAAGGTTGGGTGGATGGTAGAATACCTTATCTGGAGGGGTAGGAAGGATCACTGGTAGGATGTCCTCATTTCTGGGCACAATGAGGGACATCATTAGTTATTTTGCTACCCAAATAGTAAAACTTGTATACTACATTTAGTGTCTCATTTTCTAATGTAGTTTCTTGGCATCACCTGAGCTAATTAATGTACATTTGATTACCTTTTTATTACTTTTTTTGATGTACATCTCTTAATATTTATTCAAGAAATACCCACTCCATTCAACTGCTCTTCTGAGTCCTCTGCCATCTCTGACAGAATTACAGTGTCATCAGCAAATCTTAAAAGATTTTATTTCTCATTCCTGAAATTTAAGTCCCTCTCTGCATTTCTTCCTGTTGTCCATCATGGCTGGCTCTCTGATAGGCATTTAACCCAATACTGCATGACTCTCTGCCCCTGACACCCATGCCAAATGTGTCTACATCTAATGTGGGCGCCCTCTGAGATCTTTATGTGGCATCTTCTGGGATGACTTTCAGTGTCATCTGAAGTTTCTTTGAATTATTATTGGTATTGAAAGGGCATGCTGTGGTCACAGGCAACTCTCCATATGCAGACAATATTCTTAATGCAGTTAACAGAAATTCTACAGCTCTTTCTGTGACTCAATAATTGTATGAATGCAACAAAATGAGGACTGCTGCAAACAAAAGTGTTTATATTTTGCTGAATGGTAAGTTGTCAAGAACTACAAATCTTTCTATTTGAATATCATGTTCCAATTAGTAGGAAAGGGAGAAACTGGCAGCTTTGTGTATATACATTGAAGAGGGAAAGGGTGTAAAACACTAATATTTCTAAGGTCTGTGAGAAATCCTTCAAGCTGATGCACAAATGAACTACAATAGCACCAAAAATTTGGCAAAAGTCTATATCAGAGACAGTGACAACCACAGCGGTTGTTTTCTACTGTTCATAGGCTGGTAATGTGACAGTTTTGCATACCCAATGGGACTCTACTTCCATGTGATCAATGGGAGGTGAGAAAAGAGGCAATGCACTTCTAGTGCTGAGACTGAAACTATTCTCTTCCTCATTGTTGCCACAAATATTTGACTGTATTTTCTGAATATGTCAAGAATCGTGAGACTGCGGTCCAGTTGAGACCCAATAGCACAAACTGAATTAAATTAATAATCCTAGTTGTCCAAATGTTTGCCAGTTTCTACTGAATGTGTAATAATTTTGTAGGTTGTGGTATACTGACTAGAGACTGTCACCATTTTCCTTCACCTCTTGCTTTGAAACATTTTGTCTGTCTGATGCTTTTGTATTGTCTGCATAGAACCAGCAGCTGACACAATCTCGTTCTTTCCCATCGTACATCACTGTGAGTGCTAGCAGAAGTACAGAATGCTTCGGCTGACCTGCATCTCCAGTACTTACTGGGTGACACTATCAGCAGGCACATTGGAGATACTTGGAATTTCTTAATCCACTCACAAATCAAGAGGAGGTGTGTAGATTATTGCTTTTGCAAATGCAAGCTCCAAAAAGTAAATTTCTTACTAAAACATTAGGGGCTTAGGATATGGATGACAAATGAACGGGAATTCATCTGGTACAATAACAGTACTTGAAAAAAATATCAGCATTAGAGAATGTGTAGAAAGGAGTCAATTCATTCCTTCACAGGGTGCAATTATCATGTTAATGGACACACACACACACACACACACACACACACACACACACACACAAACAAAAAAAAAAAAAAAAAAAAAAAATCCAGATTATGATTGCAGGCTCAATCAGAGTAGCAATGAGAGATAAGTTTGTGAAGAAACTTGAACAAGGAGAGATAAGAAATAAGTAGTTTTTGAATTACAAAAGCTAAACTTAGGCAACCGATTTGATGAAAAATTCGAGCATTTATCTTACATAAAGTTAGTCAATGGATCAAAATAATACAGTGTTGTTCAGTGGTCATTTTGGCATCATAATGGAAAATTATTGAAAGAAGACTGAAACTCAATTTTCATGAATTTTTACTATGGAAAATTGTTATGTTTTCTACTTTCAAACATTATATGAATGCTGAATGATGTATTTTGATATACGTGATCACAAACACGACTAAAATCACTCACCAGGGAAATCTTGCCCAACATAAATCTGCGACAGAACAGAAGATTGTGGCACCACCCGTTGGCTTGACCCCAACTTCACAAAGGCGATGGCCACCCATTTTTTAAGCTCACACAATATACTGACTATGATATCATTCATTACAACACATATGAACGGACTCAAATAATACAGAATATATTTAATTGCACAAATAACATGATTTTAATGGGACAACTACAGCAATTTGGGTCTTTTTTGGGTTGGAGAAAAAAAAATACAACAATCCTAATATTGACAACATACCAAAACAAATAGAAATGCAAAAATCAAGCAAACAAAATTGTCAGTGAACAATAAAACCACATTAAAAGAATTGTTATCAGAAATTTTACTTGAACGGCATTACAGAAGTGTCTGATTCCATGCATCTGCTTTGACCCATGATTCAATGTGGTGGAAATGGCTACTTCCAGCATATACAAATGTCAATGATGTCACTATATACACATGCTAATGAACACGAACAAATATACAAATGACACAATAACGCCTCACTCTAAAAATAAAATGAAACTAACAGGACAACCACGGAAAATTGGGGGATTACGACAGGGATAAGCTAAACATACAGCAATAAAAAACACTGCACCATTCCAAAACAAAAAATATCCAAAAAAATTTAATTTACAGCATTACATAACACCAAGAAAACAACATGAATTGCACATTTCCCTTGACCTATATCTACATCTACATACATACTCTGCAAGCCACCTGACAGCGTGTGGTGGAGGGTACCCTGAGTACCTCTATCGGTTCTCCCTCTATTCCAGTCTTGAATTGTTCATGGGAAGAAGGATTGTCGGTATGCTTCTGTGTGGGCTCTAATCTCTCTGATTTTATCCTCATGGTCTCTTCACGAGATATACGTAGGAGGGAGCAATATACTGCTTGACTCTTCGGTGAAGGTATGTTCTCGAAACTTTAACAAAAGCCCGTACCGAGCTACTGAGCGTCTCTCCTGCAGCTCAACCACAGCCACCAATACAAGAAAACCAACACCTACAACCCAGAAAAGGGGGAGTGGATATTTCCCTTGACCTATATAGTTCAAATGCAAATCTACAAACCCAAAAAGTGGAATTGGACATTTCTCTTTATATACAGCTCAACCACAGCTATCGATACCAAAAATCTGACACCTACAATTCTGAAAAGTGGAACCAAAACCTCAACAACTCAAAAACCCAAATACCCATATTCACTACATCAATTAAACACACAAAACATCACAATTACCACAGAGACAAACAATGCCACATATACATATCCCTGGCCCAAGCTGCCTGAACTCTTTACCAACCTTAACATATTCAGCAATCAGACTGAACATCTGCAGAAACTGTATGCCAGATATCATATCATCACCCATCTCAGAATGTAATGATACACTAGTGGACTTGACCAGCATATCCTAACCTATCGCTTGAGCATTTTTCCCACAATCTGCGCAGGGTCGGCATTGTTACAATCGGATTTGACATGGTTAGTGCAAAGGAGTGGCCATATGCCCTTCCTGCCGCCAACTCGTACCCCCGTGACAGAATCAGTATACCCCAGCTGCCTGTGTCTAGTAGAAATCATGAAACAGTGCGAACGCGTTTCAAATGTCTACGAGTTGTGTAACTGAAGCGGGTCGTGGGGACCAGCCCAGTATTCACCTAGTAGGGTATAGGAAACCGCCTAAAAACCACATCCAGGCCGGTCAGCTCACTGGCCCTCGTCGTCAATCCACCAGGCGGATTCGATTCGGGGCAGGCGCACCTACATGAGTCCAGGAACCAGCGCATTAGTGCTCTCGGTTAACCTGGCGGGTTACTTCACCATCATATCCATACCTAACAAATAAGTAACAAAAAAATTAGACTTCTTTCTGCACAACAAACACCAAATTAATCAGACCTAAAAAATACTTTAATAACTCACTGAAGAAACTTCCACAGCCCACGTTACCTCATTACCTACACTCAGAACCACATTAGCGCCATGACAACCAAAACTCAAATGAATCCAATATCACATGTTAAACTCAGCACATTCACATCCACCACCAGAGGGCACCACTAACTACAATAACATGACATCTACTAACATAACCAGCTTAAAAACTCTGCGTCATAGTGACGTCATGTGTCACAACACCATTTTGACACAGGTCAAAGCAGACAAGTGGAGTCGGACACTTCTGTCAACCCAGCTCAAATGAAGTCTATGATGCCACAAACCCACACATAGCTTCAAAATGCAGTACATCACAAAGCCACACACATAAACAAACTTCAGCTTACCTACACCACTAAAACAAAGTCTATGGCACCAGCACTATCTCTAGAATGGCCAGCCTGGACTTCTCAAACCATGAACCCCTAAGGATAATATTGGTCCCTGGAGCACGATTCAGCATCTTTGGTTCATCTCATATCTTCCCCATGTAGGTAACACTTCACATCCTCCGCAGTTAAACCAAATAACTGTACGAATTCAGTCCTGGTCAACATGTTGTCTCCTATTGAGACACACAGGAATCTACTCATGAACTGTGTTGTATTCTCTATGACTAACAAAAACTTAATAAAGGCAAGGCCTCTGACCCAGATTGTGTACCAGTCAGGTTCCTCTTAGAGTATGCTGATAAAATAGCTCTATATTTAGCAATTTTATACAACCACTCACTCACAGAACATTCCATACCTAAAGACTGGAAAATTGCTCAAGTCACACCAATACCCAAAAAGGGAAGTAGGAGTAATCCACTGAATTACAGGCCTATATCACTAATGTCGATTTGCAGTAGGGTTTTGGAACATATACTGTATTTGAACATTATGAAGTACCTCAAAGAAAACGTTTTATTGACACATAGTCAGCACGGTTTCAGAAAATGTCGTTCTTGTGAAACACAACTAGCTCTTTATACTCATGAAGTAATAAGTGCTTTCGACATGGGATGTCAAATTGATTCCATATTTTTATATTTCCAGAAGGCTTTCAACACCGTTCCTCACAAGTGTCTTCTAACCAAACTGCGTGCCTATGGAGTATCGCCTCAGTTGTGTGAGTGGATTCATGATTTCCTGTCAGAAAGGTCACAGTTTGTAGTAATAGATGGAAAGTCATCGAGTAAAACAGAAGTAATATCTGGTGTTCCCCAGGGAAGTGTTATAGGCCCTCTATTGTTCCTGGTCTATATTAACAGCATAGGAGACAATCTGAGTAACTGCCTTAGACTGTTTTATGTATGCTGTCATTTACCGTCTTGTAAAGTCATCAGATGATCAACAGGACTTGCAAAATGATTTAGATAAGATATCTGTATGATGCGAAAAGTGGAAATTGACCCTGAATAAGGAAAAATGTGAAGTTTTTCACATGAGTACTAAAAGAAATCAGCTAAATTTCGATTATGCTATAAGTCACACAAATCTGAAGGTTCTAAATTCAACTAAATACTTAGGGATTACAATTACAAATAACCTAAATTGGAACGATCACATATATAATATTGTGGGTGGTAGAGCAAACCAAAGACTGTGATTCATTGGCAGAACACTTAGAAGGTGCAACAGGTCTACTAAAGAGACTGCTTACATCACACTTGTCCACCCTATTCTGAAGTATTGCTGTGCAGTGTGGGATCTGCATCAGGTGGGACTGACGGATGATATTGAAAAAGTACAAAGAAGGGCAGCTCGTTTTGTATTATCGCGAAATAGGGGAGAGAGTGTCACAGGCATGATACGTGAATTGGAGTGGCAATCATTAAAACAAAGGCGATTATGATTGCAACGGGATCTTCTCATGAAATTTCAATCACCAGTTTTCTTCTCCGATTGCGAAAAAATTCTGTTGGCACCCACCTACTTAGGGAGAAATGATCATCATGATAAAATAAGAGTGAATAGCAGAGTAATCATGTAGATAGATAGATAGAAAACCAAACCATAAAATTAAATTTCCAATCATAAACAACACATCACTCTGATAATTTCAAACCTGAAAACAAAGGTATTGCCCATAACTGCCAATATCAAAATAACTCACTAACAAACCGCAACAAATTCTTTCAACATTATTTTCAGAAACAGCACTCAAGAAAATCTAATGAATCACTAAGAGCACTCGTAAACAATTTAGAAACAAACAACCACCCTACAGTGTGTCACCACATACACAACCATGCCCTCTGCAAGTGCAATCTGTGGGTGGCACCACAGGCTTCGGTTGATTGAAATCAAGATAACCTGATGTGGACTTAAGCTCCACTGTTTTAGATGTGAGTCCTCATCACAGTTTAGTTGTCCTAATGCAATTCTTTAAATCACACAGAGTGAAATTCTTGTCTAATGTAATTCAATTAATATAACTGAAAAGATACTTGCTGAAATATCTTGAAGGATTGATGATAAATAAAATTACTGACTGCTTGCAACTGAGGAGTCAAATGTAGAGCCAAAGTTTAACATACCTGAAGCATTTCCAAAAGGGGAACAAGGAATGCCAATGTTTTACCACTTCCAGTGACTGCTTCAGCTGCGACATCCTTATTTTTCAACAGTAATGGAATGCAGGCAGCCTACAAAAAAAAGTACATGACAGTAGCAAACATATTATTCAATAACAAACTGAGGCTTACTAATATTCAGAGCCAAAACTTTTACCACTGGCTTCCTTCAAAAGATTTATACAAACTAGAAAGGAATTTCACAAGAAGATTTACATAACAAGTAGCAATGAAATGCCCAATGATGGCTCTACTGTTCTTGAACACCACCTTTTCATGCAAAAACACAGTGAGCTGTTTTGTGGAGTTAACAATGTGGCAATCCAAATGGCAGGATATTTTGTGTACCAGGTCTTACATATCATTCGAAGCGAATACCAAAAGCATTACATCATAAAACCTATCTAAAAAGAATAAGTGCTCTTCTTTTCTTCTTGCTTGAATGCACAAATGAGTCTGTTTCTGGGGTCAACAGAGGCGTCCGACTCCCACTTGTCGGCTTTGACCCCTGACGTAAGGGTATTGTGGTGTGTGACATCATGACTGTGTGGAGTTTAGTTTATGAGTGTGCTGTGTTTGTAGATGTCTTCTTGCGGCTGATGGTGTGTGTATGGTCCGCATGTTATGTGGTGTATTGGGTTCATTTGGGTGTTGGTGTTTGAAGTGTGCATTTATTGGCCGTGACTGTTATAGAAGAATGGAAATGAGGGACGTGTTGTCCGTCATTATGTTTCTGCAACTTTTTGGGCTCGTGGCAAAGATAGTGAAATGCGGCGTATGCAAGCAGAATATGTGAATTGTGTGTGTGTGTGTGTGTTGTGTGTGTGTGTGTGTGTGTGTGTGTCATTGGGATGGCTGACCTAGTGTGTAGTGCTGGAACTTTTCTGTGGTAAGTAGTCATTTTTTTGGGTTTATTGTTCGTGGGGTTTTTATGTGTTGTTGGGTCGGTGTTATTTGCTTTATGTGTTGGTGGTTGATGTTTTGGTATCGGTACTTGTGGTTGATTTATGTATCTTAGGGGAAGTACTCGACTGCAATTTTTTTGGTATCATCAGTTGTATTTTAAATATATAGGTCATGGGAAGTGACAGATTCAATTAGTGTGTTTTGGTGTCGTGAGCTGCTGTTGACCTATATAGGTCAAGGGAAGTGTCCGATTCCAATGTGTCGTAGCTATTTGTGTTTTGGTGTCCTGAGCTGCTGTTGACCTATATAGGGCAAGGGAAGTGTCCGATCACAATTTTTCTTGTTTCAGTTGTTGGTTTTGTGGTATCCATAGTTGCGGTGTGATTATAATTTTTGGAGTAGTTGCTTTTTATTTTGTGGTATCGACAATTGCCTTTGGGCTATGTAGGTGAAGGGAAGTGACCGATTCCTGTCGATATTGTTAAGTGTAGCGGAATTTGGGAATTTTGTGGTGTTTTTATGTCGTCGTTTTGTATGGTTTGGGATTGTGGTGTGTCTATATGTTCTTATATTTAGTATATTCCTACCAAAAACCCCCCAATTTCCCGCACTGTTTTTTTTTTTTTTTTTTTTTTGTTTTTGTTTTTTTTTTTTTTTGTGGAGGGAGCTGTGTCTGTTGGGTTTATATGTATTTACGTGTTTGTTGTTGTGTTTATACAATGACGTCATACGCGCCATATTGGAGATGTTGAGGATTGTCGTTTCTGCCATATTGGTGAAGTCATGGGTCAAAGAGGGGTGGAATCAGACACTTCTGCAATCCCCCATTTCTGTTACCAGGAGCAATCAAAGCACTTCATGATTTCCTTACTCACGTGTCAAATTACCAGAACATTAACTCAGATATCATACTGCAAGTAAACAAAAAACATCAACTGCATATGTACAGCACGCACCAGAGTTATTTCTCTTCATTTACAGATTTTCTATCAGCACTTACATCCTTGAAACCCATTAAAAATGACGAAATTACTAAATAATGTTTAAAAAAATTAAGGGGGGGTTGTTTTGGGGAAGGAGACCAGACAGCGAGGTCATCGGTCTCATCAGATTAAGGAAGGACGGGGAAGGAAGTCGGCCGTGCCCTTTGAAAGGAACCATCCCGGCATTTGCCTGGAGCGATTTAGGGAAATCACGGAAAACCTAAATCAGGATGGCCGGACGCGGGATTGAACCGTCGTCCTCCCGATTGCGAGTCCAGTGTCTAACCACTGCGCCACCCCGCTCGGGGTTTTTCACTCATATCGAGTTTTGATTCTGTAGACGTTGTTTACAGAAACAAGTTTATTTTGTGCAAATTGTGTTCCTCATTAAGGAAAACCTGGGCTTTCGTAACTTTGTCATGAGTTTTGGGATTGTTTGGAACATTTTGTTTTGAATGCCAGCATGGTTTGGATGTGCCACCGAAGTTCTCGCTTAGAATATAAAAAAAAGGTGGAAATGGGGAGAAGTATATTAGTATTTATGGAATTAAGCATTTCATAAACAATATTCAACTTCAAGGCACTTGGAGATCATCTACTAGTTGTCCAATTTCAGCAGAGGTTTTTTGTTGACTGGAATAGGACTACGGAACTTAAAACTTTATTTTTTGGAAAATTACTTGTAGTTAAGGACCATCCCATGCAACATCCAGTTCTTAGGCAATCTTTCAATAGGAGGGGAGGAGTAAAGGTCATAAGGGTTTAATATCCTATCAATGATGAGGTCATTAGAGACAGAGCATATGCTCAGATTGCCTAGGGAAGCAGTCCCATGTGATACTATGCAACTAGATACAGAAGTGAAAGACAGGGAGGCAGCTCAAAGTGTCTCCCTGACAATCCTCATAAATGATAAATTGTCATTCATTATCTATAGTGATTTATTGTCCCATATACACACAAGCATCCTCCTACTAGTATCCAAAGAAAACAGATTTAATAAGTCACTATTGGGATCCTTACATCAATCAATTATGTGAATTGGTAAAAACACAATGTCTTAAAAAGAAACAGAAATATTGGTAGAAAAAAGTTAGGTTATCAAGACGTCATTTGCCAGTAAAGGTCACTGGCAGAAGTGGGACTATGGAGCACATTCAGCAAACAAAATTTGTACTAGTGATTGCTCCAAATTTGCTATGTGCACAGAGATTCTCACAAAGACAGAATTACCTGAATAGCAAACTCACAAATAATAATAATAATAATTTCAGGAACGCAGAAAAATGTAAGTATTCCTCTTCATGCTCTCACTTCCTCCATAAGTGGAATGATAAGAACATGTAATACATGGCACAATGAAAATTCATTTGTGTCATCAAGTAATCCTGATATACTGGGCTCATACGCCTGTTAGGAAACCGGTATTACAAAACTTTAAAGATAAACACATACTCCTCTGTTCCTCTCTTTTCTCAGAAAAAACAGTGCAATAAATCCTCTAAAAATATTCTGTACATAGTAGAGGTAAGGTACAACAGACGTGCGACATAACTACACATATTTTCCAAATGGTATCCTCTTTAAAGAACTTCGCTGTTCCCTTGTTGACATCTTCACTTGGATTTCAACGAATGTCGAGAAGGATTATTTTCCCCAATTCGTCAGGATACGCTATATCACGGGGTGTAATTAGATAGTTGTGGGCCACAAAATTAATTATCGCACTGAAGCTTACCTACTTTACATTGTAAAAACTTCGCTACTTGCAAGAGAATAGCGTTTAACTTACGCACTAGAAAATGGAAATAATAAAAAAAATCGAATTCCGTCTTAAATAACTACGTAATTTAAATGGCTAATTTCACGCAGATTACACCACATTAATAAAAAAGGTTCGCAACACATTTATGATTCACTTTATAATTTGTACCTGCACTGGTGTCATGTATTTAAACCCAAGATCCTTGATTGCTTTCAGAACAGGAGCTGAAAGTCTGACTTCTAACTTTTCCCATGCTGTTTCCATTGTCCGTAATTTTGTTTAAGTCCCACTCAATTCAATAACTTGACGATTGGTGTACTTCTGCTACACATGTTTATGTTTACATCACAGTTTACAGTTTACACACGTGCTTTTTGGTACAAAGATGTTACAGTTTCAATACTGCCAACCTTCAACTTGGCACGATCAACTATAGCCGGTTAATGCACGCAACATAAGAGTCACCAAAGCTAGTGGTACAGTGCACTTACAATGTAGTTGTATATGTATTGGAATTTGCGCAGCTGAATAAGTATTAAGGAGAAAAAAAGGACATTTTACTAATAACTATATTTGCACATTCAAGAACAAAAAAATTTACAGCGAACACACAGAATAATTAGCGCACACAAAGAGTGTTAGACAATGACAAAGAGGTCAATTTTACACAGTGCACTTTGCGCCGTCACACACGAAATATATTGTTCAGACAATTCCAACGCCCCTCCTTGAACTTATATTTTGTGTGTTGCTTCCACAAGATAAACCAAATAGTCCCACAATCTTCTCAAATTTCTCCCTTTCCAAGGGTTTGGTCAGAAGGTCAGCTAACATGTCTTCTGTGGGCAGATAGTTCACGGCAATGTTCTGTCGCTCTATGTGGTCCCGAATGAAATGGTGCCGTATATCAATATGCTTTGTCCTAGCACTAGTAACATCATTTTTAGCTAGGTTTATGGCTCCCTTATTGTCACAGAAGATGGTTGTAAGTTCCTCAATTAAATTGGGTTCTATTTCACTTATTAATGTTCGTAGCCATAATGCTTCCTGTGTGGTGTAAGATAGTGCCATATACTCGGCCGCTACGGTACTCAGTGCAACAGTTTTTTGCTTTTGACAGGACCATGATGTGAGGCCCCCCATTAATTTAAAACAGCAGCCAGTGGTGGAGTATCTGTCTCCCAATTCACTCCCCCAGTCCGCATCGCTATATTCCTCTAGTTTTGCGTTAGCATCTCTATGGTATTTTAACTCATAGTTTGAGGTTCCTATTAGGTATCGGAATATCCTCTTTACAGCTTTCCAGTGCTTTTCCTTTGGGTCTCTGCAATATCTGCTCACTGCATTGGTGGCAAAAGCAATGTCGGGTCGTGACGTTTGAGACAAATATAACAGACTCCCTACTGCTTCTAAATAAGGAACATTCTTGTCACATTCCACATCAGACTCATTTACACTTAACTTCACTCCTACTTCAATTGGAGTACTTATGGGTTTGCAATCACTCATGCCAAATTTCTTTAATATTTTTTCTGTGTATGATGATTGACTTATGCTCAATTCTTGTTTTTCTTCATCTGCATACCTAAATAACATTTGACTTCTCCCAAATGATGCACCTTAAACTTGGTTTGCAGCTGTTTCTTGAACATTCTCATTTGGCCTTCACTTTCAGTCAGGATAAAGAAATCGTCCACCCATATCGCCATTATTATTATTTCTTCTTTTCTCCCTTTATAGTAAATGCTGGGATCTGCCTTGGATTGCTTCTTATTCATATTTATTAGAGTTTCATGTAGACATCGATTCCAGCAACGTCCACTTTGTTGAAGTCCATGAATACTTTTTCTCAAACGCCAAATCTTTTTACTTTCTGATCTGGTTTTTATAGCTTCCCTTGGTGGAATGACATATATCTCCTCCTCCAATTTCCCATTTAAATATGCCGTTTTAACATCCATATGATGAATTATTAAATTTCGTTTTACTGCCAAGGCTAAAAGATATCTCAATGATGCATACTTGACTACAGGTGAAAACGTTTCTTCGTAATCTACCCCTTGTTTTTGTGAATATCCTTTTACCACAAGTCTTGCTTTGTATTTTGGTGATGAGCTTTCAGGGTTCTTCAAATTGAATATCCATCTTGCCTGCAGGGGTTTCTTATCTCCTGGCATATCTACCCATTCAAAGGTTTCGTTCTGATATAAAGATTCTAATTCTCTCTTCATCGCTTCTTTCCATTCTTGAGAGTTTGGGCCACTCATTACTTCTTCTGCTGTTCTTGGCTCATCATTAAAAGACTGTGCTGTATACATCTCAAAATCCGGGATATTCCTTCAGTTTTGGTACACGAGAAGAACGCCTTACATTGTTTTCCTCATTTTTTTCATCCTCTAACTCATTGTCATCATAAATTGTATCCATTTGTCCTTGGCTGTCGTCTTCCTCTTCTTCACTTTCTATTTCCTCACACAAGATGCAGTTGACTTAGTGGTTTTGCTCTCTTATGAGTCCTTTCTATTTTCAAAGAATATTACATCTCTACTTGTGACAATCTTTTTAGTCAATGGATCCATTAATCGGTAGTCCTTTGAATTTTCACAATAGCCTACAAAAATATACTTTTTAAGCTTTCGGATCCCATTTTCCTCTTAGCTGTTTTGGAATATGTGCCATTGCATCACACCCAAAAACCCTTATATTGCTTAGATCAGGTTTCTTTCCTATCCATATCTCATAAGGGGTTCTATTCTTTAATGCTTTTGTAGGTGATCTATTGTTCAGATATACAGCTGCCTCTGCCCAAAAATCTTTGGATAATTCAGCGTCAGTCATCATGCTCCTTGCTTTCTCAACAAAGGGCCTATTAGCCATCTCAGCAACCCCATTTTGAGATGCGCTGTACCTTATGATAGTTTGTTACCTGAATCCCCATTTCTGCCAGAAGTTTCTTCAATTTCTGGTTAATATATTCTCTCCTGTTATCAGACCTGATGATCTTGATCTTCTTTCCCGTCCACCTTTCAACCATATTGCAATATTCCTCAAAGATATCTCTCACTTGGTCTTTAGAACTAAGAAAATAAACATGAGTATATCGTAAGAAAATAATTACTCCCACCTATGGATTCACACTCCATCGGGCCACATACATCTGTGTGGATTCACTGTAAGACTTCTGTGGATTTACTCTTACTAGTCTTGAAGGGTAACCTTGCTTGTTTTCCCTTTATACATGTCTCACAAGGATCCTTGGACACACTAAAATTCTGTATTCCCTTTACCATATCCTTTATTATAGACATGCTCTTTCTATTTAGATGTCCAAGCCTCTGGTGCCATAAAAAACTTCTGCTGAATATACTGAATCACTAACATTTTTATGTTTACTGTCAATGGTATCCAACTTAAAAATACCCCTTTCGTTACTTGCTGTAGCTATAACTTCACCACTTTCACTGATTACTCTTGCACCCTGCATGTCAAAAGTGACTGTATTTCCTTTCTTGACAATTTCCCCTACAGACAGCAGGTTAGTTGCCACATTTTGCACATAATGAACATTGTGTGCTGTAACCATATCTGATTCACCATTTACACTTACATGTAGATCTAGTTTCCCAGCCAGGTGACACTGGAGCTTGTTCCCATCAACAGTAAATATTCCCATATGAGTCTTATCTTTGATGTCATAAAGAAGTGATTTATCTTTAACAATATGCACAGATGCACCTGAGTCTAAAATCCATTTAATATCACGATTACTCATCCCACCAAAAGAATAAAAACACGAGAGTGCCTTACCTTTGTTATTGGTCCTTCTCTCTGGGCTATCAGTAACATACCTCTTTTGCTGAGTGTCTGATCTTGGGCTTACTTTTTCTTTGCACTGAGACGCAATATGTCCCATCTTCTGACATTTATAGCACCTCACCGATTTCTTCTTTTTTTTTTTGAGTAGAGAGCAGACGCACCTTCCTTCTCCAATGTACAACAGCTTGGAGCACTCTTTACGTCTTGCAGGATTTTCACCTTAACACTGTCGCCTGTGATTGGTATACCCGAGCTTTCAAGTCCCATAATCATAGGTGCATACCTTTCGGGCAGTCCTGCCAACAGCAATGTTCCTATCCATTCATCAGCGATCTCGAATCTGATGTTTCTCAGTCGGTTCGACGTGGTTATTATTTTGTTAACGTATTCGTCTACACTCTTACATTTGTCCAGACGAGTGGTAATTAATTCGCGTAATAATCCTACTTTTCTCGTAAGACCACCATCCTCGAATGCACTTCGTAAATTGTCTGAGACTTCTTTCGCTGTAGCAGCTTTTTCAACGTGAACATAATTCACCGAATCAATCAGTAATATCAATTTTGATTTTGCTTTCCTATCCTTATTTGAATAATTCTGATCTGTGGATTTCATTGTACCATCTACCACGTCCCATAGGTCGTCTAAACGTAAATATGCTTCTGCTGCGAACTTCCAGGTTGCATAGTTTTCGCGACCTATAAGTTTTTCAATCTGTGGAATTTGTGCCGCACTCATTCTTAACGGTAACTTGCTTTTTATTGCCGTAAAGAACACCGAAAAATAATGTGGAAAAAAATTGCGATCGTCTTGTACGGATAACTCGCACTTCACGTAAATTGGAACTTTTCCAATACTTTCTCCCTACTATTTTATTAATATACGTATTCCAAATGCAGCCTGGGCCCATAACCTATTGGAATTTGCGCAGCTGAATAAGTATTAAGGAGAAAAAAGGACATTTTACTAATAACTAAATTTACACATTCAAGAACAAAAAAATTTACAGCGAACACACAGAATAATTAGCGCACACAAAGAGTGTTAGACAATGCCAAAGAGGTCTATTTTACACAGTGCACTTTGCGCCGTCACACACGAAATATATTGTTCATACAATTCCAACAATATGTGAACTCCCAGTTCTTGGTGGCGCAACTTAAGAGGCGCAACTTTTGTTGTGCCACATAAAGTTCAACTTGGTTATACTTGGTTGCGCCACTTTTCTTCCACCACTGCTCCCTGGTGGTAATGTTTAGAAACACGATCTTTGTGTCGCAGTTATCGTGGAGCAATTGCTGCTCTATTCCATTCGATATCAGTGTGGTTTCACTTCACTGAAAAAAGCGAAAACAGTGGTCGGCAGGCACACTTCGGTAGCTTGTGGAACTACAACAACTGCAGCCTATGTTTGATTTTCTGCAACAGTATGTGCGATTGTGTGTGTGTGTGGGGGGGGGGGGAGGTGGGGGGTATACTCTGAGTGCTATTTCTTTTATAAATGTGTTTGTGGCCCTTTATTTATTCTTTCACGAAATTTATTTTCGGATGAAACATACCGGTTTCGGTTTCCTTGCATTTGACTGTTGCTACAGCTCTAATGCCATAACGTGCTCTATAACATTCATACCCACCCAAATGATTTCAATTGACGCCATACTGAAAACTATGCTACTATGTAGAATTTGTAGCGTCCTTCTTTGAACACTAGATCATGGTGCCACTACAGGAGGCCACAAGCTGTAGCTTCACATTAGTTGCATGTGTGAACCAGGCCTATGATTTGCTTGACACATTATGCCCATAAAGATACAGTTCCTGTAGTAGTGGCGTGGCGCGGAAGTCCGGTGGGGACTTGGCGCTGTTTTCCATCACCTTCATGTTAACAAATAGAGCAATTCACATACAGATGGGGTGGCATTGCTTCAGGGTCCACACCACGTCCGATTGTCGCCGACCACAATTGATGCACCGAAGTGATGTGTGGCAACATGCTCAGGTGCATGCTGCTGTTTTCATTAATTTGATGTCATCTGATGTGCATAAAAGAGCTGTTTTATGTAGATAAAGAAAAGCTCAATCTGTTTCTATAGATAGTTTGTAGGTAAATCTCTTACTTTTCGTGTAAAAAAATTAAAAACCATTGTTTTGGGATTCGTGCACATTCTGCACTATGCAGTCTTTCTCATTCGATTGTGAGGTAACTATTTGGCTGATATCACAGCTTGTGGGGACTGGTTTCATTTGCGTTATTGCCCATAGTTATAAATCAGCTACGAGATTATTGGACTTGGCCGTTATTGGAAACATGTGTGACATTACAGGAAATTAAGGAAAACGCATTGCAGTGTCAATGCTTCCATGTCAACTATACATATATTATCAACCTGATTACATGCTGACTAATGATAATATGACCAAAGCACCTTCACTCTGAGGTGCAATCGTATTGTGGTCGACTAGCATAGTGATACTTCAAAAATATGTAAACCACTGGTTATGTTTCAAAAAGTTTTCAATGAAGAATGTAGTCGCTGACTAGTTTACATTTGGTGAGTTTTAGGAGATATGTTGCCATGTGCGAAATATAGTTAACATATCCAAATTGTTTTTGATCATGGAAAGGAGAAAGATACCTCTTTCAGTCCTAAGTAAATAAGTGATATACAGGTGAAGTAAGAACGCTGCACTTGGAGGTCGCCATGCAATGCCTCATCCAGATTTAACACAAAAGCTTATCTAAAAAATAGATTGGCTGTATTTGAAAATACGTGCATGAAAACAAATCTGTCATATCATGCAACACACTGGAATGTATAGCAGCACTACCATACCACCTAAGGTAGGTCAGTGAATAAACTGCTGGGTATAAAAACCATTTCGAAGCCTTATCAGGTTCCTTTTTATTTTTTAGATGTCCATGTCCTAGTTATTGTCGTGTATAACGAAGTCAATTTTGCTTCAAGACATAGGCCATGACATGATAGAGGGATCCATTAACTGGATGCATGTGTTTACTAACCATGCAGTGCACAACCGTAACTGGTCGTATCACGTTCCTGTAGGGCAGCTCCTCGATGGAGTATAAAATTTTGAATACATCAATATGCTTTTAGTGTTGGGTGCACCCGATAACCAATCTGCTGCTGCTGCTCGTGTGTATGCTGTGTGGTCCCCTCAAAGGTGCCATCCTGATTATAAATATAGTTGGAGTAGAACGATGGCAGTCGATTTTAGGCTTGTTTTGTGCACAGACGTGATAGCCAAGCAGTGTTGAGGAGTGTCCTGGGCGTCCTGCTGTGAATGTTGTATGCAGTGTGAGCATTTTATGCTTCTGTAGCGAGTTATTTAGGGAATTTTTATTTCATTTGTTGCGAGTTGTCATGACTGATGGTGGCAGTGAATGACAACTTCTACACAAGCAAGCGAGAGACATAATTTGCAGTATAAGCACTTTCATGAAGGCCGAAGCATGTGTACGTGCATACCATAACTGCCTCTTGGGAGTGGCAAAGTGCAGTCTGCTTCCTTGTGTCGACCTGCACGAACCGCCATCGTTCCTGGATCGGACTATAGTAACCTTCATTCGCAAGTAATGGACAGATGTCGTCCAAGGACTAGATGTGCTCCACAAACAGAGGACGCGATTCTGGAAACTGTTCACTAGTCACTCTGGTGAATTATCCATGACATTACAAGGCAGTTCCAGATATCTGAAAGACTGGTTGTCGAAGTGTTACACGATAAAGAACGGTATCCATGTTATTACAAACTAACTCAACACCTGCAGCCAGAAGACTGCATTCAGTGAGTAAAGTTTTGGGAATGGCTTTTGCACCAAGTAGAAGATAATGAACATTTTATAAATAATGTGACATGTACTGACGAATCTTCCTTCCTCATGAAGGTATTTTCAAATTCCATAACTTCCATTATTGATCAGAACGCAACACCTATGTCCTCCATGAATATGGCTTTCAGTCATGCTTTGGCATAAACCTGTGGGCTGGAATCGTGGGAGATGTGCCCTTGGACCCTTACTTGTTGCCAGACAAGTTGAATGCACCCCTCTATCGCACATTTCTTTGCAATACTTTGGCTGACGCATTAGAAAACATTCTACTAAGTGTTCTGTTACAGCTGCAGTTTCAGCATGAGAGTGCACCCCAACAATTTGGAATGAATGTGGATAACTATTTAAATGAAGCGTTTCCATTGAAATGGATTGGTTGTAGAGATCTAATGTTATGGTCTCCACGTTCCCTGGACCTTGATCCACTAGATTTTTATTTTTGGTGGTTCATAGTACTCCATCCATGATTACATACAAACTAACAGCTTTCGGGCATGCCACTTCAGCAGTTGTGGATGCAGTTGTGTTGCGTAGAGTTCAGAAAAGCATGAGCCAGTGAGTGGCGAAGATTTGCAAATGCAAGGTGATCCTTTTCAATGTCTTCTCTAAAGTGTAAATTACTTGTAGGTATACATACTGGCTCTGTGAAGATAAGCTGCGGTGATAAACATACACAATGGAATTTTAGTGCATAGCATGAAGTGCAGCCCAGTGAAGGACAACATTTGTGTTTGTTTTTTGTACCTCATTGGATACAGGCTACGTTACTGTATCCGCCATTATTTTATATTAGTTTTATTTATGTCATAGACGAAACAAAGTGGTTTTAACGACCGTAAGAAGTTCATGTTATGTCTTAATCTTTAAATAAAGGTAGCAGTAACAAAAAGAAATACACAAGATACCACATTGTGGAGGTGCGAACTGGATACAATTTGATGTTTAACTGAAAAGAAGAAGAAGAAGAAGAAGAAGGAAAAAAAAAAACATGTTGAGCGAATTCAGCTCGAACACTGGCAAGTCTGGACATTCTTTCCTCACAGCTTTGCTTCTTCTCATTGGGATAATGGGACAGCTCAAGCACGGCACACAGCTCTTGCTATCTGTTCTTGACCATGCTGAATACAGTTACAGTATTGCCAGAGCCTCGTTTTTAAACCCACTGGTGGTACTAGGTTTTTCTAGATAGACTTTTGTCTTCAGTTGGTATGAGGAATCGCATGTCGCCAAGTGAAACGTATTTTCTGCACCCTGTATCTTGACGTTTGGCCATGATGAGCTGTGAT
This sequence comes from Schistocerca cancellata, assembly GCF_023864275.1. Taxonomy (NCBI): domain Eukaryota; kingdom Metazoa; phylum Arthropoda; class Insecta; order Orthoptera; family Acrididae; genus Schistocerca; species Schistocerca cancellata. The sequence continues at coordinate 440,193,233 of NC_064634.1, read as the reverse complement.
GCGCAGCATTCGACGTTACAACCACACTCTATGCAGAATTGCGGCTCATGATTCTCATTCATATACGATTTATAAAGTGAGTTACAATCATATTTTTAACTTAATGTTACACTAAGAATTATTTTCACATTAGAGTTGGTGTAGGTAATGACAGATCCAGCGGCAGAGTTAGCTATGTACTGTGTATGTAAATTTTTTTTGTCTATGCTAACAGTTTCATACACAAAACATTCAATAACTATTTTTGTTCACATATAGTTGACTAAATGGTGTGTGTTCCAGTAAGCAATGAATGAGAAATGGAATTTTGTTATTGATATAACTGAAGTATTCTGTGTTCTGTATGTTTTATGCTTATCTATTTGCTCACCTATTTTATAGTTATGCATTTGGGCTATTTTGATGCAGACAGTGTATTTGAGGTAAAACATCATTTTGCATATTTTTATAATAGTTATTACACAATTACTTACTTTATTTTTGAAAAAATAGCGCTACGTTTTTTATTTTCGTGGACGATCAGTGTAGTTACAATATTGTACTGCTGAAACGCCCTGGCTTTTCTGTGTTACTTATTGCATGTCAAAATACATGATGTTTACTGCAATACAAATCTGCACAAGCAGCAGCAGATTAAATGAAAAATTTAACACTATTTGTGTTACAACCACACTAAACATGTACAGTCAGCTTTAAATGTTCCGTCCACAATCAATGCAATTTACCAGACAGACATGCAGATCAGTCATACTTGCTCATCTGTTTTTCAGCTGTGGTGTCCTGTAATGTCAAGTCAGCCTTTCTACCTGAATTTATTATTGGCAGAATTTTATCACACAAGACAGGGAAAATGATAATGTCTACTAGTGGCAGAGCTTGGTACTAAATCTGGAGTTTACAAAACTACTTGTAATGACTGCCCCAACTATACCATTGGACAGACAGGTAGACCCATTCCTACTCTGTGCCAACTTTTTCATCTCAGAGTAGCGCTTATGACCTACTTCATCAATTATTTGCTGGATTTATTCCAATCTCTTTCTTCCTCTACAGTTTTTACCCTCTACAGCTATCTCTAGTGGCACTGAAATCATTCCATGATATCTCAACAGATGTGCTGTCATCCTGTCCCTTCTTCTTGTAAGTGTTTTCTATACATGTCTTTCCTTGCTGATTCTCCCAAGAACCTACTCATTCCTTACCTCATCAGTCGACCTATTTTTCAACATTCTTCAATCGCACCACATCTCAAATGATTCAATTCTCATCTTTTCCAGTTTTACCACGGTCCATGTTTCACTACCAGACAATTCTGTGCTCCAGATGTACATTCTCAGAAATTTATTCCTCAAATTAAGGCATATGTTTGTTATTAATAGACGTCTCTTGGCTGGGCATACCCTTTTCTGCCTGTACTAGTCTGCTTTTAATGTCCTCTTTGCCCTCCATCATGAATTATTTCGCTACATACGTGGCAGAGTTCCTTAACTTCATCTGCTTTGTGGTCACCAATCCTAATGTTAAATTGCTTGTTGTTCACGTATCTGCTATTTCTCATTACTTTCATCTCTCTTTTTCGATTTGCTCTCAATCCACACACTTTACTTATTAAACCATTCATTCCATTCAGTAGATCCTGTAATTCTTCTTCACTTTCACTGAGGATAGCAGTGTCATCAGCAAACTTTAACGCTGATATATTCTCGCCTTAAATTTTAATTCCACTCTTGAACCTTCCTTTTATTTCTGTCATTGCTTCTCCGATGTATAGATTGAATACTATGGGTGAAAGACTACATTTCTGTCTTACTTGTTATAAGAGCACTTTGTTCTTGGTCTTCCACTCTTATTGTTCCATCTTGTCTCTTCCACATATTGTATGTTATCCATTTTCCCTATAGCATAGCCCTATTTTTTCTCAGAATTTCGAACGTCTTTCACAATTTTATACTGTCGAATGTTTTTTCCAGGTCGATCCGTCCTATGAACGTGTCTTGGTTTTTCTTTAGTCTTATTTCCATTATCAACCAAAACCTCAGAATTACCTTTCTGATGCCTTCATCTTTCTCGGAGTCAAACAGGTGGCCATCTAACACATCCTGAATTTTCTTTTCCACTTTTCTGTATATTATTCTTGCAAGTAACGTAGATGTAGGAGATGTTAAGCTGATTGTGCGATAATTCTCGCACTTGTCTGCTCTTGTAGTCTTCAGAATTGTATGGATGATATTTTTCTGAAAGTCAGATGGTATGTCACCAGACTTTACATTCTACACACCACTGTGAATAATCGTTTTGTTGTCACTTTCTCGAATAATTTTAGAAATTCTAATGGAATTTTATCTATGCTCATCACTGAACTGAACACAGCAGTTCACTCCCTACCCTACATTCCTATTCACAAAGAATTCTACTCCTATTATATCATTTTCTGCTGCTGTTGAAATTACCCTATACTCATCTCACCAAAACTCCTGGTCTTCTTCCATTTCACTTCACTGACCCGCTCCTGGACATCTGAATCAGGTACATGTCCACAATATTTTGTCAATGGAGAGATCAACATGACAATGTATCAATTATAGGCTATATGTCCTGTGGGTACACAATATATGTCCTTAATGCAGTGATTCCCATTGCCTTCTGCATCCTCATGCTGTTGATCATTGCTGATTCTTCTGCCCTTGGGAACAGTTTCCTTCCCCAAGGACAAGAGAGAGCCCTGAACCTCTATCCGCTCCTCTGCCATCTTTGATAAGGCTGTTGGCAGTATGATGGTGACTTCTTATGCCAAAAGTGTTCGGCTACCATAGCTGATGACTTTTATTCAAAATTTAAGCAGTGGTGAGGTTCGAATCCGACACTGAGGATGTTTTGATTGCTACCTGTCTTCAGCATATAATTATATATATATTATATAATAAATTTGTACTTATACAATAAGATATATTCTCAAAAACAAAGCCTTGTAGTGGGCAATAGCCAAACTCGAAATTTAGGGAACACACACACACACACACACACACACACACACACACACACACACACACGCACAAACATGCAGATCGAAAACACTATTACATTACACCTTACAGAAAAACTTGCAAGTCGTGGATATTACACTGGAAAACTGGCTGCTGGAGGTCTTAGATGAAGTAGGAGTCGATGGATGCAAGAAACATCGGCCCATTTACTGAGCCGATGAGATCGAACAAAATGAATCCAAAGGAAATGCTTATCATCCTGGATATAGCAGGATATTTTAAAGCATACTTTATCTTTCTGGTCCAGTTGCTTATAACTCTAACTGCATGCTACCCACGTCTTTGTCAATCACTTAAGTGTGCAGCATTCTTTGATACCAGCAATGCCGGATTTTATGGCGCCTTATGGGCTTTCTTAGCATGTACTCATTGTGTCCAGAGATTCTTTTGATGGTTGGTATGCTGCTTCCAAAGCATTTTATGGTATACTATATATGTTGTAAAGACATCTATGACAGCTGGAAATTTAAAATTCTAGGCAGAATTTTATCACAGGCCTAAAATATTGTCCTTGCTTTTTTGATATCAATTCAAGATATATTTACTCACATGGGATTTCATTATTCATGTCAATGTTGTTGCAATATATAGACGTAAACTGTGCATGCAGGGGTCATCTGGCAGCCAAATTTCTTCAGTTACTTGTGCTGCAAATGGAAGCACAGTATACCGGCTGTGACCTTCACTAGGGATCAGTTCTGTTTCATTGTTTTTATAACTACTGATGCCACCTACCTTAATGGGACGTTGTATGTCCTATGTCGCCAATGTTAAATAACCGAATTTTGTAACCCATTATCGTGGACACCTTTTTGGACACCATTCCATAATTATTGAATGCACCTTTCTAGATACACTGAACTAGAATTATTACTAAAATTGTATTGTGGGGCATGTAATCAATTTTTTTCGAACACTCAAATTTTTACAGAATTTTGTGAATAAATGAATATAAAACAACTCAAGATATTTTAATTATTCTAGTTCCATATGTGTTGAATCTCACACTTGGCATGCTGTGAAAATTTCATATCTCTACCATCAGTACTTTTTTAGAAAATGGGTCATTTATTGCAAAAATGTAGTTCAGAGATATTGAGGTTTAAACCTTTTTTATTACAAGTTCCTATACAGACTTACATTTCTGCATCTTTTATGCACTGGTATTGCCCTGGCCCATAGCGTGTGTCTTCTTCAGTGTCACAACAGCCCAGGGCTTGCCTCCTCCTTTTGATTCTTGCTTCTTTTGTCATTTGCTGAGCAGCCAACTCTGCTTCATGTACACAAAAAGTTCATCCAGTTCCAGCAGTCCTTTACATTTGTTCTGTCCAAATCTTACCCCTAACTTCTCCAGAACCTTAAGCCTTTCATAGTTCCCACCATTAAAAGTTATTACAGCATCAGACATATTCGATAAAGAAAGTGCTCCTCACAGCTCTTTTCATCTTCTATGAATTGTCACAGTTATCTCTAATGGCCTTCCCATAATATTCCTGTAATTCATCAATTACTTTTTCCATTAGTCTTCCAGCATTTCCAGCTGAAACCATTTTTGATGAAAGTATATCTCCAGAACACAATAAGAACTACATTTGAAAGTAGGTTATCCTACATTTTATGTCTTGAATGTATGGTCTGTTTTATCATTCAAACCAATTCACACCATTCTAGACGGTGTAGTTCCCAAGATATGATTGCTCAACTGTGGCAGTATATGCGTAGCCGCAAAATTTGACAGTCAACATCAAAGTATTATTTGAAGGTCTCACAATTGTCTGACTTTAATGCATTACATACCAAAATGTTCAGGAAAGTCCAAAGTTCATTATGGAGTAGAAAACAGAAAATGTCGAATTTCAACGAATTTCATGTACAATGTCCCCTTAAATAAAAGCTTTTTTTTGTTTTGTGAAAGAGATTAGATTGATAGGGATGTTACCTTTTAGATGCTTATTATAGAATAAAATATATTCTTTTTACAGCAGTGTAATGCTCTCTCTTAAATTTGTAATTCTTTTATCTTTTTCTAGAGATATCTAATGGTGACCACATAGACTGAAACCGATTATCAAATAAAAGAAAAATTTCCTGTTCTAATCCTTCTTTTCAAACTGTCTCATATTACCACCAGCTCTACTTCTGCGTACATTTAGCAAATTAGTGATGTTCTGGTGTAATCACAAACGCTGGAACAAAGAGGCGGAAAGCAAGAGCAAAGAAGGCAGTGAGGAAATGGTGGCCAATGGTGCATGGAATTGGACCATGCTGCGCCAGGTGCGCCCCCTGCAACAAGTACATATAAATGACGGTCCTGCTAGCTTCAGCTGCGCAGATCTGCCTGAGTATGCAGTGACTATGCTGTCAGATTGTCATGATCCATATCAAGTGTTAAAATATTTGGTTATTGTTCTTTTCCAGAAACATGGATTATCCAATGTAATATGCTCATGTGATGTAGAATCGAAAAATATTTTCTTATGTGTGCTAGTGACACTTTGTGCCTGCCCTATTGTAGCTGGGCAAAATATGAAATATGAGGTTCTTCGACTGGCACTCTAAAATTGCTGCAGTTTGACATATAGTTTAAATAGAGATACTGGATGTGGTGAATGTGACATGTCCACTATAATGTGCGCCATTCATGGTGGGACAATGGTGACTGAAGTGCTGCCTGGAGTGCCATCTCGAGAGTGAATGCTGACTTTACTCTCGGTGATGAGGAGTGATATGATCACTCTGGAGACAGGAGCGATCCAAAGATTGACAATGTGTAAAAACCACTGCAGTCTATGATCACAAGTGTTAGGTTCATACAAACACTTGTGATAACAGACTGTTGTGCTTTTTACATCTTAATTACTCTGTATCAGATTACATCTAGAATGTCAATAATGTACAACAAACATTTATGAGTAAATTGGTCTATAAATTTTGTGTTGTTGTTTCAAGTGTCAACATCTGAAAGTTAATTTGTAAGAATTTAATCAAGTTAATAAGATCATCATTACCATAGGATAGGATGAAAAGGGACACTGGAGTGAATAGGGACAAAATTCAGTAAAATTACTTTTATGTGTAAAACATGTGATTATAATATGTTTAAGATTACCCACTATTTTTTTTATAACAGTGACAAATTTAGTTTTTTGATTTGACTCAGTCAGTGGTCATGCTGTTGCTGTAATTTCCGCCATTTTGATATTCTGTTAGCCACCTAATAGTCTAAATTCTTTGCGAAGGAAGAAACTTCTATTGTAACAATAGGTAAATATTAATTTCATTCCATTATTGTTATCTTTTCTTTTAAAGTATGATAGAGTACTTAATTCCTGAAATGTTTCACTCATTACATCATTGTGATTGATTTTAATGAAGCAAAAATCAAATTTGAGGTTTTTTTGTTGTTAGTTGGGTTGAAAAGGGACAGGTAAAGGTCTGCCCCATTTTATTATTAAACTAGTATTTGTTAAAATAAAACCGCATCTAATTTCGTATATTAGTTATAGGTTATCTGGACTCCATATAGGACAAAATGCCTAGAATGTACAAACATAACGTAAGAGGTAAGCAGTATACTTCACATTCAGCAGAGGAAATTTTGCAGGTCTTAAAAGCTGTTTCAAGAGGTTTGTCTTTAAGGAAAGCAGCTGAAAAATATAAAATTCCCAAGTCAGTGCTGCATAGACGTAAGAAAGGCACTAAATCAAACACAGTTCTAAAAATTGGTGACCAGCCTGCTCTGCCCGAAGCTGTGGAGCATCACTTCATGGAATGCTTAATGACATGTGCTGAATGGGGTTGCCCTCTAGATGCCTATGATTAAGGTGTGTAGTTAAGGTATGTTTGGATTCCAAGGGACAAACTGTTTCTAAATTTAAGAACAATTATCCAGGAAGAGATTCTGCATATAGCTTCCTGGAATGCCACAAAGGGAAGTTTCAGAAAGTGTGTGCCAAAACATTAAGAGATCCAGAGCTGCAGTTACCCCTGAAACATTGAAAGCTTATTAAACCAGGCATGATGACACTCTAGAAGATGTGCCATCATAAAATATTTTAAACCATGATGTAACCAATTTATCTGATGATGGAAGAGGATCCTTACGAAACTTGGGACAAAATATCCTGAATGTGTAATAAACCACACTAAAGGATAGACATCAATTAGGTATGCTGCTTCAGGTGATGATGTGCTTTTACCAGAATAGATTGTACACAAGGCTTTACATGTTTATGACAGATGGATAATTGGAGGACCAAAAATGCCAGATATAACCGAAGTGCAACAAAATGGTTTGACCACTAAAGTTTTCAAGACTGGCTAAAAACAGTCATCATACCATATGTTTCAAAATTATCAGGCCAGAAAACTCATCTTGGTGTTAATTTGTCATCTCATTTGTGCATAGATGCCATAGAGGTATGTGAGCAGAATGATATTGGGTTTGTCTTCTTACCTAGCAATTCCTAACATCTTACTCAGCCTCTTGAGGTGGCCTTTTTTGCTCCTCTAAAGTCAAAATGCTGTCAAATTTTGGAGAAATGGAAAAGAGGTCCTGGAAGAAAGTAGTCCTCTCTTTCATAAGAGACATTTTCCGAACTTCTTAGGGAGTTAAGACATCACATTATGATAAATGCAAGAGAAAATATTGTGGCTGGATTTAGAAAATCTGGCATTATTCCATTAAATCCTCAGCATGTACTAGACAGGCTTTCTGCTCCTGATGATGCAATTACAGATACGAATTTAACAAATGACTCAGTTGTTTCACTATTGAAAGAGATATGATGGCCCCAAGGCGAGAGCCCCAAGAAGAAAATAAATGTGGAACCTGGTAAGAGTTTTTCTGATGTTGATCTGTGTCCAAATGCCAGTGGTGAAGAATCAGAAGATGAATACCAGGCATCAGGAAATGAAATGAGCAGTTCTTCAGATTCAGATTCTATACCTGAGGAAGAAAATGTTGAAGAAAGCAATTATGTGAAGAGGAATGGCCTGCCAGTTACAGGAGTTTATCAGTTGTGACAAGAGAAAATCTTAAAAGAAAAGACTGGATTGTGACAGACTTCAGTGAATGGTGTGCTACTAAAAAGGTCTCTCACTCCTGGTTCACAGGTATGACAGATGTAAAAAATGAGGAAGACATTGAAGCATCATTTATTAAGTTCACTGAAACCAGAATCAATTCAGGATAAATTTTTAAGTGGCCAGAGAAAGAAGACTGCTGCCTAATCAAGAGACAGTGGGTTGTTGGAGGTCTACTTCACCCACAACTCCTTTGAAGAGGGCTAATGAAGTTTAGTGTTAATTTCCATGATTGGCAGTTGGTGTTGTACTTATTTCATCCTTCCTGAATTTTAGAGACATATGCTTTCTTTCAGTTTTGTGTTATTATTGTAAACTGCAGTTTAATGCCACATTATAAGGTACTGTAAGCTTAAAAATAAACTTTATTCAGTTTGATATATTTACAACTTATTTGAAATCTTTCTCTGGTGTCCCTATTCACCCTCCTAAGTGATGTATTGGGACAATGAATAAAATAACACAGTAAGATATATGCTGTCCCTACTCACCCCACCTGTGGGGTGAAAAGAGACAGCCACTATATAAAAAAATATGTTGTGTTCTTTGAATTAAAGTTTATACAACTATATAAGTAAGTGCCTTATACTGGTGGACATCTCATGGATGGAACATTAACTCAAATTTTATTCCCAATGTGTGATTATTAATTAAAGACCGCAAAAGTGTCCCTATTCACCCCCTTCTACAGTGTTAGAACAAATTAATAAGTTTAAGTCATTGTGAAAGCTTATGGCACATCAGGTTGTTGGGAGAAACTGGAAAGCAAAACAAATAAGGTGGTCAAGAGCAGATGGCTAGAAAGGAGTGTATCAGGCACTCTGATGAGGAAGAGAGAATTCCAGAACTGTTTCCTGTCACTTTTCACCAACTACATGATAGGTGAGAAACTTGGTGGAACAAGTAATTATTTAAGTACTTGGATAATGCTGTCCCTCTGAAACAAGTGTGTTGTGAGACTGTATGGTATTATGAAAACACAGAAAGACCATTTCAAGCATGGATTTGTATCTGAAACTAAAATTTCGTTTAAAACGAATGTGTCATTACATTATAGCAGAAAACCTCAGTAAGGAGTATAGCTACCCAAAGCAGTGATAATGTGCATGCCATGTTGTGTGCTGCTGTTCATGAAGAATTGTATGGGAACGAAATGATATGCCTGACATTCTGCTTATGAAGTTGTTCATTCACATTGGAATATAGAGATCACTACTTTATATGCTGAGCCTTCAGGGATTGAACTCTGACGTCTTGTAGGATGAGGGTAGGAATTTGTCAATACATACTGGAGTATCTTGGTGCTAACTTTATGTGCTAAGACTTCAATGATTGAACCTGACGTCTTGTAGGATGAGGGAGCCGCCTATATGGAACATATATAAATGTACATCAGTAGTGTTGATCAGTGTAAAAGATGACACTTAAGAACTTATTGGAATAAGTTGTTGTTACATTGTATTGGGGGTTTCAGAAACCAGTCAGGATATATCCCAATGTCCAGTCCATGATGTAATAAGTCAAAACCTATGACTCTCTTGAATGCAATAATTAATGAGTCATACAAAGACTGAATGACTGCTAAATAACAATACTTATGTCAGACACAAGGGGCAGTGTGCCTTTGATAAGCACTCATTCAGTTTTGTGTTGATCCCAGGCTCTGAGACTTAGAAGCACACATGTATGTGCTAGACTACTTTGAGCATACACCCATCAGGGTTCCAGCATCTTGCAAAATTCTTCAGACCTTTGTAAGTCTATTATACCATAGGTGGGATTGTTGGAGACCTTACTGCCATTAATGTTCAAGAGGAGGGGGCCACTGTGTTCATAGCCTCTCCAACCCACTACAAAATATTTTAATAGAAACATATATATTTTTAGTAATACCAGTCACCAAATTTCACAATTAACTTTTGGAGAATAAGGCATCATGAAAACTAAGAGTTCCAGAAATGTCAAGGAATTCAATAACTTAAATACTATGTTTAATACATGATATTCTTAGTTGTGTGGTGTTATTAGTTGCCACTCACTTACATGGATTTGTGGCCTGCAAATCTGACATTGCTCATAGGTCCACAGGTGGATGAGGTAAACCACAGGAAGGTGTACAAGGGTAGACAAAGAAGGGGAATGGAAAAACTAAAAAAATAAGAAACTGAATTCTGAAACAAACTTAAAAACGACTGAAAGAAACATTATCCCCTCATTTACATACTCACTTAGGTACTGTTTGCAAAACAGTGTTAGCAATAGTAATGCTTATTTAAATAGAGATAACTGTGAGTGCACATTTCAGTTTCATATTGTGCAAATTATGATGTTATTGTAGTTGTGAGAGTTTGTTGGTTTTATACTTCTTAATAACATGGCACACATACATATCAGATATTTGGATGTATGCTTTTCAAAGGCATTATTTGTCTGAATTACATTAAACTATTTTATATATTTTGTCACAGTTAACAATTCATTATTATATTACAATATTTTATACACATTGTTGTTAATGTTATTGAAAGCATACACATTTGTGACATATTAAAAGTGGAGGTGATAGCAAGCTGTATTTGGGGAGTAGGGGGTGGTGAATGGATGGGACAGAGTCAGTAACAAACTATGACCCCACAGAACTGGAGCCTAGATCTGCATCTCAATGAATGTTTGGAACAGTGGACTGACTGAACTCAGGCAATGGTTTTAGTCCATGAGACTCACCCATCTTCTTCTACAACTCCATGTGTGGCTAAGCAAACAATAATATGGGCCATAGAAATGCAAATCTTTCAACCGCTATTTATTTAGTACCAACGAATTGCAGAACTTTGAGATCTTAAAATAGATTAGTGGAGTTAGAATAGCAGTCAAATAATATCTTATAGGATGTAGTAAAAGTATCAGAAGTGTGGCAAAATGAGAGATAAAAGAGTATAAAAATACAGATGTATGTTTAAATACAGAGAACCATAACTAGGATGGAACTCGTGTATAGTCTTACCTGTAAAATAATGACTGGAAAACAAATTTACAGTATGTGAAGAATATAAGACAGAATAACACAAATACTTAAATGAAACTTGTCATGCAAGTCATTAAAATCTATGTGTTCACTATCTGATAGCAGGTAATTGATCTCAACAAACAGCTACAAAAACTAATCAATGACAAATCTCAGAGAAAAAAATGATAAAAGGAAACTGTAATGGAAAAAGTAAGTTCTTCAATGGGAAACCTTTGGTTAAATAGTAAAGATAGTAGAACATTTATAAGCAGACACTTTTTTGTAAGACAAGAATACAAAATGAAAGTGACGTTCACATAGATGAAATAGAGATAAAATGAAATTGTGTGCCTTTTATCAAAAATAAAGAAATTATATAGGGTGTGATCATTGTAAGACACTTTCGAATGGCAAATCATTGTGGACACTTAAGACATAGAGTAAAAGTAGATACAAAATTAGTAAGAAACAGACAATCAAAAATGAAATCAAAACTCTGTGTTACTAGCCTTTATGTGACAATGTGAAGGATAGCAGATTAATTAAGCAGCATAATCAAAATCAAGAGAACATCATTATTAGGATAAATAAAACTGGTGTTCAACAGATTCGAGCATGGAATGTTGGATCCCTTAATTGTGAAGATATGTCAGAAAATTTAAAAAGGGGAATGGATAAGTTGAAATTAGATATAGTAGGAATTAGAGCAGTTCAGTGGCAGGAGGAACAGAAATTCTGGTCAGGTGAATTTAGGGTTATAAATACCAAATCGAATAGGGGGATGCAAGAGAAGGTTTAACAATGAATAAGAAAGCAGGAATATGGGTAAGGTGCCATGAACATTGTGTTGAATGCACTATCATAGACCAGAGGGACATAAAGTCAATGACCAACACAGTAGTACAAATTTATAAGCTAACTAGCTCTGCAGATGGTGACGGGACTGAAGAAATGTATGATGAGGTACAAGAAATTATTCAGATAGTTAAGGTAGAGGAAAATTTAAATATTGCTGGGGACTGGAATTCGATAGTAGGAAAAGGAAGAGAAGAAAAAATGTAGGTGAATATGGATTGGGGTAAAGGAATGAAAGAGGAAGCCACTTGGTAGAATTTTGCACAGAGAATAATTTAATCATCACAGACACTTAGTTTAAGAATCACAAAAGAAATCTGTATACATTGAAGAGAACTGGAGACTACCAGATTATGATATAGTCATAAGACAGATTTAGGAACAAGATTTTAAATTGTAAGGAATTTTCAGGGGCAGATGTGGACTCTGGCCACAATTTATTGGTTATAAACTGTAGATTAAAAGTCTGGAAATTGCAAAAAGATAGGAAATTAAGGATATGTTACATGGATAGGTTGAAAGCACCAGACGCCATTTTAGAGGGAGCATTCAGTAACAATAGATTAGAACAGGAGAAAGGAAGACAGTAGAAGATGCATGAGTAGCTTTGAGAGATGAAGTAGTGAAGGCAAGAGAATATCAAATGGGTAAACAGACTAGGCGTAGGAGAAGTCCTTGGGTAACACAGGACATATTGAGTTTAATTGATGACAGGAGAAAATATAAAAATGCAGCAAATGACACAGGGGAAAGGAAATACAAACATCTTAAAATCGAGCTTGACAGGAAGCGCAAAATGGCTGCACTGGAATGGCTAGAGGATAAAGATAAGGATTTAGAGTCATATCTCATTAGGAAAAAGACAGATACTGCTTACTGGAAAATTAAAGACGTCTTTGGAGAAAAGAGAAGAAGCTGTATGTATATCAAGAGTTCAGTTCTAAGCAAAGAAGGGAAAGCTGAAGAGTGGACAGAGTATATAGAGCATCTATATAAGGGAGATGAACTTGAATGCAATATTATACAGGGTGAAGCGATATTCGTGCACTCAGGCTTCGCAGCAGGAATCCTCACATGTGACTAGTAATAAAATGTCTGTCGCAAAATTTCGTCCGGCGAGTGCATCTGGCAGAAAATGGACGTTAAAGAGTGGCAATCTGGTAATACTGTAACCACATGTATGGTAATTATCTTTGTCTTCAGAGATTCTTTTGTGCTGCACAGGTGGTGCAGTGGATAGAGTTTTGTGTTAGCATGCAGGATGTCGAGGGTTCGATCCTGGGTTGGGACGCATTTCTTTATTTACTAATTTCATTCTGACATTGTTTCCACAATCCCATCGATAGAATAATAATAATAATTATTATAATAATGAATTGAAATATGTACTAAATAGCATGCGGTTACCAGACTCAGTGTTGAAAGGCATGGGACCATGGTGATAACACATACAAATAGTAACCGAGTTTGGACATTATTTGCAAAGCACTTTGGTAGTCCTATTGGTATCGTAAGGACCTACTGAAATGTATGGACCTGAACCAAGCAAGAATAATAGTTGCTACTAATTTCTAGGACCATTGGAGGAGGATACAAAGAAAACAGGTTTCGCATCTAGTGGATGAGGTACTTGTGAAATTCCATGACATGAAAAGAGCTTCTTTTAAAACTGACCAATCTTCCATTTCTAGAATTGTAATATGTAAGTGCAAGTGTTTTCTAGAGGTGTCGCTGCAATCGCTGTTGACGATTAAGATGCCAGATACCGTACCACCTGCACTACATTTACCAAATATAAAACATAGGACTCAACTCAGGATCGAACCATCAACCTGCTGCATGCCAACCCAAAACTCTATCCACAGCACCAACTGAAGAGCGCAGAGACTATATGCTGACAGAGGTAGCTACCATACATGTGGTTACAGTGTTTCCAGATTGCCACTCTTTAACGTCCATTTTCTGCCAGATGTATTCGCCAGACGAAATTTTGTGATAGATGTTTTTTTATCCTTGGCTTGTGAGGAGTTGCGTTTCGAAGCCCGAGTGAGCGAATTTCGCTTCACCCTGTATAAATGGAAGAGAATGTAGATGAAGATGTGATGGGATATATGATACTGTAAGAAAATTTTCACAAAGCATTGAAAGAACTAGATTGAAGCAAGTCTCTGGGAGTAGACAACATTCAGTCAGTACTACTGACAGCATCTGGAGAGCCTGCCATGACAAAACTCGTCCACATGGGGTGCAAGATGTATGAGACAGGCGAAATACCCTCAGACTTAAAAAAGAATGTAATAATTCCAGTTCCAAAGAAAACAGGTTCTGACAGTTATGAATATTATCGAACTATGAGTTTAATAAGTCATGGTTGCAAAATATTAACACAAATTACTCACTAAAGAATGGAAGGACTGGTGGAATGTCAGTAAAATTCTTCTTGGCTTTTGAACGCATTGTCAGTATACATTTCGGCTGTTTTCACCAATGGCAAGAAATAATGCAAACACCAGCCAGAGACGTCTTTATCCTTCAATGAGACGGAATAATGTAAAGACCAATAAAAAACTCCTAAAATCCTTCATCCTATCCCCTAAGTACCCTAGCTTCCTCCACTACTATATAAGATTTAAAGTCTCTCCCAAACAGCAGTCAGCACTGCACAATGCCCTGAGGAAGGCCACTTGCAATAGTGGCTGAAAAGTGAGGCAGTTTTATATACTGACAATGCGGTCAACAGCAAATAAAAACGTTTAATGACAATGGCAATGGCCGCAGAAGCCTATACTTACATTAAACTGGTAGTAGTCGACCTCAGGGAAGGCCGATTAGCATTACGAGAAATGTTGGAACACTCGAGGCAATACTGACCTGATGACTTATCTTAGAAGATAGGTAAAGGAAAGGGATTAAAGTTAAGTGATAGTAAATAAAAACTTTGAAGTTTTCCAATGACATTGTAATTGTGTCAGAGACAGCAAAGGACCTGGAAGAGCAGTTGAACAGAATGGAATGTGCTTTGAAAGAAGGATATAAGATGAACATCAATAAAAGTAAAACAAGGATAACAGAATGTAGTCGAATTAAATCAGGTGATGCTGAGGCAATTAAATTAGGAAATGAGATAGATAAAGTGATAGGTGAGTATTGTTATTTGTGCAGCAAAATAACTGATGATGGTTGAAGTAGGGAGGATATAAAATGTAGACAGGCAATAGCAAGAAAAGTGCTTCTGAAGAAAGAAGTTTGTTGATAACGAACATAGATTTAAGTGTCAGGAAGTCTTTTCTGAATGTATTTGTATTGAGTTTAGCTATGTATGGATGTGAAACATGAATAATAAACATTTAAGGTAAGAAGAAAATAGAAGTTTTTGAAATGTGGCGCTACAGAAGAATGCAGATTAGATAGGTAGATCATGTAACTAATGAGGAAGTACTGAGCAGAACTAAGAGAAACGAAATTTGTGGCACAACCTGACTAGAAGAAGGGATTGGTTGGTAGGACATTCTGAGCTATCAGGGGATCACCAGTTTAGTACTAGAGGGAAGCATGGAGGGTAAAAATCGGAGAGAGAGATCAGGAGATGAATATAGTAATCAGATTCAGAAGGATGTAAGTCACTGTAGTCATTCAAAGGTGAAGAGGCTTGCACAGGATAGAGCAGTATGGAGAGTTGCATCAAATCAGTCTTTGGACTAAAGACAACAACAACAATGACAATCAAAATCATAGAAAGTATAGATTATATGGAAATAAACAAAAGTTTAGTTACAAAACGTATTTAGGAAGACAGGAAAAGATAAAAAAGTAAGAGAAAATCAGAAAAAAAGAAGATCGAAATGAAAAACAACTTGCAAAAGACGGAGAGAATTTGAGTAACGTGATAATAAAAATGAAGCTGAACGTGCTAAACTGTGTGTGTTGGGGTTTATGGGCGCTCAACAGTGCTAAACTAAAAACATATCTGAAATTGTTAGACAGAAGATGTGACAGGACATAATGAAAATCTTATAAGAAAATGATTGTAAATAGTAAGACTATGAAGATGACAGATAAAAAGCTTATGTTTGATGTACATTACAGTTCATCAGTTAAGATGCCAAATGGAACAGTAGCTACCAACATTTACAAACTGGACAAGCATTAGAAAATTTATTAAAATGTTTCTATGGTTCATGATATGAACCAGAAGCACAGAAAGTTAATATGAAAATAAAACATTCCAGAAGGAACTCCAAATGAAGCGCTTAAAGCTGTTTCAGGCACAAGGAAAAGAAATTCGCAAAGAGGTGATCTTTTGATAGAAATGATTAAAACCAGGAGGAAAGTCGATTCACAAGAACTTTCAAAATTATTAACAGAAGGTATATAGAGCGAGACTATTCCACAAAACAGGAGTGATGTGAAATTATTCTACCTCACAAAAAAACCTGATGGAAATGGCTGTTTAAAACAAGCAATTGCATCAAACTATATTATATTCTGTAGAATGTATACATTAGAGCTACAGCAACAGAGAGACTTCATCAGGCTGTAATTGGGTTGCGGTTATAGAGCTACTACTATGAATGCACAGCAGCAAATTTTATTCATTGGCACATAGTGTGTTCTTTGGTCATACGTAGCCTCAAGTTCAAGACTTGTGGTAACAAGAGGAAGAGCATGACACGCCAGGTCATCCGTGAGGTTGACACGGCACCAATGTGCCAAAGTATCATGCAGAAGGAAGGAATGAAGATCAGTGTTTAGTACCCCAACGACAGTGAAGTTGGTGAGGTTATCAGAGACAGAACACAAGATCGGATACGGGAGAAACAAAGATGAAAGTAAGCCATGTCCTTTTAATATGCTTTCAGTTTGCATTTCTATTTAGTGCTCTGCATTTTATAGCTAATTTCTTGCAAACTTATAGAATACTCCTGTCATTCCATTTGAGGAATTTCAGATATATGTTCCCATATGTGAACTATTGTTATCGTATTGTGTGAGGGGAAGTAAAAACATCACCTTGATTAAATCACACTGTCACCATGGAACTTGGTGATGATTGCTTATTCACCATTCAATACAACACATTTTTTCTTGTTACAGATGACTTGGTGGAGACTGTGGTCATTGAAGGTTGTATTTTGACTGTTCAGGAATAGTTCCTCCTAAAAAATCACCTATTCGTCATTATTTAACTATTTGACAAGCAATGGTTTCTTCATCTTGGGAGAGAAGAAGCAGAGGAACTATGCAAGAAGAATACGGTGGGTGAGGCAAGATTTGATAGTCCAAGGAAGCAGCATGCTGTGTCCTGCGCAGAGGTAGAGGCGGTTTTGTCATTCAGCAAAAACACACATTAGGACAGCTTCTCATGACACTTCATGTAGACAGCCTCCCACAACCTCTAAGGAGGTTTTGGTAATATGCCCTTGTGATGGTTGGCACCCTGTAAGCATACCCTGTTAGCACATTACAGCAGTCCCAAAACACACACAGCATCACTTCATCCAATTGTGGTTGGGCCGTTGCCTTTACTGGCTGTTTTGAATCTACACAGACCAGTCATATTAATGAACCATCACCTTTGTTCGACGTCAATATGCAATAACCATTCACAGATGGCAGCATTAGCAGGGGAAAGTATATAAAGCTAGTTGGGGGGGGATGTGGTTAACAGTGCAGTTATTGAAACTTTGTGGCAGATTAAAACTGTGTGCCGGACCGAGACTCGAACTCGGGACCTTTGCCTTTCGCGGGCAAGTGCTCTACCACTGAGCTACCCAAGCACGACTCACGCCCCGTCCTCATAGCTTTGCTTCCGCCAGTACCTCGTCTCCTACCCTCCAGACTTTACAGAAGCTGTCCTGGCGGAAGTAAAGCTGTGAGGACGGGGCGTGAGTCGTGCTTGGGTAGCTCAGTTGGTAGAGCACTTGCCCACGAAAGGCAAAGGTCCCGATTTCGAGTCTCGGTCCGGCACACAGTTTTAATCTGTCAGGAAGTTTCATATCAGCGCACACTCCGCTGCAGAGTGAAATTCTCATTCTGGACTGCAGTTACTGCAATGTAGAAACAGAATGATTTATCTGATGTCCAAAAGGGCATGACCGTTGGATTTCGGGACAAGCGTTGAAGCCTTTCCGAAATGTCTACCTTTGCGTGCCAAGTTGGTTAAAGTATACTGTGCATGGCTAAATCGAGCTGTCTAGAACCAGTGCCAAGGAAATTGTGGTGCGCCACGGATCACAGAGGACAGGGGTGAAAGACGGTTTTGGAGATGTGTAAGGGCGAACAGACGAGCAACTGTTGAACAACTGACCACCCACATGGATCAAGGGGCAACTGACAACGTCTCCTCAATGACTGTTCAGCGAACTTTGCTGCACATGGGCCTCAACAGCAGGTACCTGATTCATGTACCCATACTGACTGCTGGTAATCTGCAACTAAGGCTGGAATTTGAGCGGCTGTACCACAAATGGACGTCCACTGAGTGACGACAGGTGCCTTTTCAGATGAGTCATGTTGTATGCTCCATCGGACAGGTGGCCGTTGATGTGTATGACCCTGCAACAATCGTTTAAAGGATTCAGGAGGGAGCGTTATAGTCTGGGGAATTTTCTCGTAACATTTCCTGCGTCATCTCGTCATTCTAGAAGGTTCCACAGATCAAGACAAGTATGTGTCTATCCTTGGGGACCAGTCCACCGCTACAGATCAGGTTAAATAAATAAATATATGCAGTTTGTTTATCATCGGCACGATGGTATCTAGCAGCAGGACAGTGAAACATGTCACACAGCTCATAATGTATGTGTGTGGTTCAAAGATCACCAGAATGAGTTTATCATACTACCCTAGCCACCAAAGTTCCAGGATTGAAACCCAGCCAAGAATATATGGGATCATCTCGATTGGGTTGTTCCCACCATGGATCCTCAACTGAGAAACCTAGCTCAGCTGGCCATGACACTGGAATTGGGATGGGTCAACATCCATATCAGTATCTCTCTTCCTGCATGTCTGCACTGCAAAATTTGGTTATTCAGGCTTTTGGTAGCTGGTCACATTACTGTGACTGATCATGTATATGTTTTTGATGCTTGCTTTCCTTCTTCGCTTTGGGATCATAGTGACACACCTGGCACTCACTCATGGTGGATAGGTGGCTAAAGAAATAATCACTGACTCATCTAATATTTGCACTGCTGCCTTAGTTCAGCAGGTTTCTTAAATACATGTGAGTAGTTGTGGAACGCAGCAGGTACTGAGCTATGTCATGTTCAAAATGTGGTGCAAGATGTTAGAAATTGACCCATTACTGATTTTCACCTTTACCTTTATCGTCACGATTGCGATGCACTGGTCTTGAAGCGATGCCGGATACCTCACAGAGAGATGGTTTGCCACTTAATTCTTCGTCATTCCAACTCCTTTGCGGTGTCATATGATAGTGTATTATTGACGTACATTTCTACTAACTCAGTATGGATCATTACAGCACGGTTCTCCTTTAAATAACGAATTACGGCACAATACTTTTTCAGTGGGGTGTGCCATTTAGTTCTGGCTTCTATAGTCACATGGTGCAGTACTGTGGCGTGATGATTTCAGCATGTACCTAGACTGCAGACATGTACTGTCAGCACCGACTAAGTTGAAGCTCGGCACAGTGACTGATGGAAGCGGCCATAAATGAGAAATGCCTTACGATCGGTCCCATCAGCCACCGTGGCGAGTGTCAACTTAGTTTGCATGGACAGTAACTGAAAACAAACAAAAAATACACGAGGTGCAACCCAAAAGTTCCAGAATACATCAATAAATAGATCACACCTTATGTAGATGTTATATTAACAAATATAGACCTCGATCAGAAATCGGTAGCTAAGGTAGAATATTCAAAATTTCTAGGTGTATGCACTGATGAGGGGTTGAACTGGAAAAAACACACTGAAGATCTGCTGAATCGTTTGAGTTCAGCTACTTATGCTATTGTTCCAATGATGTTGTTGTGTCGTAGTATGTGCCCTACAAGTTTTTCTCTTCTTGTTTGGATGTGCCTCCACAGAGATCTGGTTTCCTGCACTCTTCTAAGCACCTCTTCATTTGTTACTTTGTCTCTCCAGCTGATCATCATCCTTCTATAGCACCACATCTCCAGGGAAGTAGATGTAGATGTAGGGTCATTGCAAATGTTGGTGATATACATCTCAGTAAATTAGCTTACCACACCTATTTTCATTCTGTGCTTTCGTATGGCATCATATTCTGGGGTAACTCATCACTGAGTAAAAGAGTGTTCATTACACATTTCACAAAAGCATGTAATCAGAAAAATTGCTGGAGCTCATCCAAGATCATCCTGCAGACACTTATTTAAAGAGCTAGGAATCTTCACTGTAACCTCACGATATATACAGGGTGGTCCATTGATAGTGACCGGGCCAAATATCTCACGAAATAAGCATCAAACGAAAAAACTACAAAGAACGAAACTCGTCTAGCTTGAAGGGGGAAACCAGATGGCGCTATGGTTGGCCCGCTAGATGGCGCTGCCGTAGGTCAAACGGATATCAACTGCGTTTTTTAAAATAGGAATCCCCATTTTTTATTACATATTCGTGTAGTACGTAAAGAAATATGAATGTTATAGTTGGACCACTTTTTCCGCTTTGTGATAGATGGCACTGTAATAGCCACAAACGTCTAAATACGTCGTATCACGTAACATTCCGCCAGTGCGGACGATATTTGCTTCGTGATACATTACCCGTGTTAAAATGGACCGTTTAACAATTGCGGAAAACGTCGTTATCGTGTTGGTGTATGGCTTCTTCTTTTAGTGTTCCATCCTGAGGTTGGTTTGGAGCAGAGCGCCATTCCTCTCTTCTGTCTGATTTCCTCTTAATTTCCACGTATATCTTACATCCAACGTCATTCATGATCTGTTGCATGTATGATATCCGTAGTCGCCCCCGCCGATTCCTTCCTTAATAGCTCCTTCCGCTATTGTTCCAATGCTGTTGTCGTGTCGTGGTATGTGCCCTACAAGTTTGTCTCTTCTTGTTTGGATGTGCATCCACAGAGATCTGGTTTCCTGTACTCTTCTAAGCACCTCTTCATTTGTTACTTCGTCTCTCCAGCTGATCATCATCCTTCCATAGCACCACATCTCCAGGGCCTCTAGCCGTTTTCTCTCTTCTCTTCCAATCGTCAAAGTTTCACATCCATATAGGGCCACACTCCAAACGAAACCTTTCATGATACGTTTCCTTATTTTCAGACTGATGTTATTGCTGGTGAGTAAGTTCCTTCTTCGATTAAATACAATTTTGGCCTTTTGTGTTCTGGTCGCAATTTCTTTCCGGCTTCTACTATCGCTTGTGATTTTGCTTCCCAGGTAAGTAAATTCCTCTATCACTTCCAGCTCCTCTCTTCCAATTCTCATTCTCAAAGGTTCATATTCTGCTCCTGTACTGCGTACTATCTATCACTTTAGTCTTTTTATTGTTTATTCTGATTCCATACTGAATGCATAGAATTTTTTCCATTGTTCTGAGGACTTCATCTAGATCTTCTTTTGTCTCCGTGTCTATAGCAATATCATCTGCATAACGTAGCCCATTAATTTTGATCCCCACCTCAGTAGTTTCTCGAACTTGGTCTATAGCTTCCTGGATGTAAGCATTGAATATAAGAGGAGAGAGAGCACACATCCTTGTCTTACCTCTTTTCTAATATTTGCTTCTTGTTCATGGTGACAGTTCCTAATCACTGCCATCTCATTCGTATAGAAGCTGAGTATCACATGGATGTCTTCGTACTTTATTCCACTTTTACTCAGCACTCTGAACATCTCTTGCCAGATAACTTTATCAAATGCCTTTCCCATGTCTACAAAGGCAATAAAAAGTTGGTTTATTTTTCTGTAATTGCTTCTGTAATTGCAGACCAACACCGACAACGATAGTTCAGGTATACATGACGACGTCGCGAGCTGAAGATGAACAGATAGAGAAGGTGTATGAGGATATTGAAAGGGTAATGCAGTATGTAAAGGGGGACGAAAATCTAATAGTCATGGGCGACTGGAATGCAGTTGTAGGGGAAGGGGTAGAAGGAAAGGTTAGAGGAGAATATGGGCTTGGGACAAGGAACGAAAGAGGAGAAAGACTAATTGAGTTCTGTAACAAATTTCAGCTAGTAATAGCGAATACCCTGTTCAAGAATCACAAGAGGAGGAGGTATACTTGGAAAAGGTCGGGAGATACGGAAGATTTCAATTAGATTACATCATGGTCAGACAGAGATTCCGAAATCAGATACTGGATTGTAAGGCGTACCCAGGAGCAGATATAGACTCAGATCACAATATAGTAGTGATGAAGAGTAGGCTGAAGTTCAAGACATTAGTCAGGAAGAATCAATAAGCAAAGAAGTGGGATACGGAAGTACTAAGGAATGACGAGATACGTTTGAAGTTCTCTAACGCTATAGATACAGCAATAAGGAATAGCGCAGTAGGCAGTACAGTTGAAGAGGAATGGACATCTCTAAAAAGGGCCATCACAGAAGTTGGGAAGGAAAACATAGGTACAAAGAAGATAGCTGCGAAGAAACCATGGGTAACAGAAGAAATACTTCAGTTGATTGATGAAAGGAGGAAGTACAAACATGTTCCGGGAAAATCAGGAATACAGAAATACAAGTCGCTGAGGAATGAAATAAATAGGAAGTGCAGGGAAGCTAAGACGAAATGGCTGCAGGAAAAATGTGAAGACATCGAAAAAGATATGATTGTCGGAAGGACAGACTCAGCATACAGGAAAGTCAAAACAACCTTTGGTGACATTAAAAGCAACGGTGGTAACATTAAGAGTGCAACGGGAATTCCACTGTTAAATGCAGAGGAGAGAGCAGATAGGTGGAAAGAATACATTGAAAGCCTCTATGAGGGTGAAGATTTGTCTGATGTGATAGAAGAAGAAACAGGAGTCGATTTAGAAGAGATAGGGGATCCAGTATTATAATCGTAATTTAAAAGAGCTTTGGAGGACTTACGGTCAAATAAGGTAGAAGGGATAGATAACATTCCATCAGAATTTCTAAAATCATTGGGGGAAGTGGCAACAAAACGACTATTCACGTTGGTGTGTAGAATATATGAGTCTGGCGATATACCATCTGATTTCGGAAAAGCATCATCCACTCAATTCTGAAGACGGAAACAGCTGACAAGTGCGAGAATTATCGCACAATCAGCTTAACAGTTCATGCATCGAAGCTGCTTACAAGAATAATATACAGAAGAATGGAAAAGAAAATTGAGAATGCGCTAGGTGACGATCAGTTTGGCTTTAGGAAAAGTAAAGGGACGAGAGAGGCAATTCTGACGTTACGGCTAATAATGGAAGCAAGGCTGAAGAAAAATCAAGACACTTTCATAGGATTTGTCGACCTGGAAAAAGCGTTCGACAATATAAAACGGTGCAAGCTGTTCGAGATTCTGAAAAAAGTAGGGGTAAGCTATAGGGAGAGACGGGTCATATACAATATGTACAACAACCAAGAGGGAATAATAAGAGTGGACGATCAAGAACGAAGTGCTCGTATTAAGAAGGGTGTAAGACAGGGCTGTAGCCTTTCGCCCCTACTCTTCAATCTGTACATCGAGGGAGCAATGATGGAAATAAAAGAAAGGTTCAGGAGTGGAATTAAAATACAAGGTGAAAGGATATCAATGATACGATTCGCTGATGACATTGCTATCCTGAGTGAAAGTGAAGAAGAATTAAATGATGTGCTGAACGGAATGAACAGTCTAATGAGTACACAGTATGGTTTGAGAGTAAATCGGAGAAAGACGAAGGTAATGAGAAGTAGTAGAAATGAGAACAGCGAGAAACTTAACATCAGGATTGATGGTCACGAAGTCAATGAAGTTAAGGAATTCTGCTACCTAGGCAGTAAAATAACCAATGACGGACGGAGCAAGGAGGACATCAAAAGCAGACTCGCTATGGCAAAAAAGGCATTTCTGGCCAAGAGAAGTCTACTAATATCAAATACCGGCCTTAATTTGAGGAAGAAATTTCTGAGTTTGTACGTCTGGAGTACAGCATTGTATGGTAGTGAAACATGGACTGTGGGAAAACCGGAACAGAAGAGAATCGAAGCATTTGAGATGTGGTGCTATAGACGAATGTTGAAAATTAGGTGGACTGATAAGGTAAGGAATGAGGAGGTTCTACGCAGAATCGGAGAGGAAAGGAATATGTGGAAAACACTGATAAGGAGAAGGGACAGGATGATAGGACATCTGCTAAGACATGAGGAAATGACTTCCATGGTACTAGAGGGAGCTGTAGAGGGCAAAAACTGTAGAGGAAGACAGAGATTGGAATATGTCAAGCAAATAATTGAGGACGTAAGTTGCAAGTGCTACTCTGAGATGAAGAGGTTAGCACAGGAAAGGAATTCGTGGCGGGCCGCATCAAACCAGTCAGTAGACTGATGACACCAAAAAAAAAAAAAAAAAAAAAAAAAAAAGTTGCTTTTGATAATGAATCTCAGTGCCATAATCGGCTCTCTTGTTCCCAATCCACTTCTGAAGCCAAACTGATCTTCACTCAGCATATCCCCCACCTTCTCTTTAATTCTCTTCAGAACTATTTTTATGAGAATTTTTGATGCATGTGATATTAGGCTTAGAGTTCGTTACTGTTTGCATTTTGTAGCTGCTGCCTTCTTTGGTATAGGAACAATGATGCATTTCTGGAAGTCTGTCGGTATCTCTCCTGTGTTATAGATGGACCTAATAAGTTTAAGCAGCATCATTTTCATGCTGTCACCAGCATTGTTTATTAGTTCTGCAGGGATGTCATCAATACCCGTTGCTTTGTTGTCCTGTAGTTCTATTAGATCTCTGTCAAATTCTTCTTGCAGAATGTCATCTTCGTCTACTTGCTCTTCTCTTTCTATTACTTCCTCCGAAAGAGGTGTTCCATCATACAACTCCTCTATGTATTCTTTCCATCTTTTCACCATGTCTTCACCAAACAGCATTTTCCCCTCTTTATTTTCTATTGTGCCTGAGAGTGTTGTTTTATGTTTGTTAAAAAATTGATTTGCTGTTCTGTAGGCTAAATCAGTTCTTCCGTTTTGCATATTTTCTTCCACTTCTCTGCAAATTTCTTCAAAAAATTTTTCTTTTGCTTTCCTAGCTTCTCTATTAACTAAATTCCTTAGTCTTCTGTATTCAGCTTTTCCTTGTTCACCAGTTGCATTTTTGTATAATCTCCTGTTTTCTATAAGCCCAATAATATCTGCTGTAATCCATTTCCTCTTGTTTTTGGGTTCGGTTCTTCCAACTATCTTTTCTGCTGCTTTGTATATATCAGATTTAATTTGATCCCGGTCTTCATTTACTCCACCATGTTGAAAATTCTTAGCTAGGTTATCTGTTTCATGAGCGTAGCGCTTTGCCAGTCCCTCAGTTTTCAGTTTTTCTAGTTCCCATTTAAGTTTTACTGGCTTCTTCTTCAAACGTTTGAAACTCAGTGAACTTTTCATCAGGACCAGGTTATGGTCACTGCCTACGTCTGCAGATGGAGAGCTCCTGCAATCTTTTATTTGGTTCCTAAAACGTCCTTTCACAAGAATGTAATCAATCTGATGTCTCCTCAGGTCTCCAGGGGCCTTCCATGTGTATCTTCTTCGTTTGTGATGTTGGAAAAGTGTATTTGCAACAACTGATTGGTTCCTCGAGCAGAACTCGATAAGCCGATCTCCTCTTTCATTTCTTCTTCCAAGTCCATATTTGCCAACAATTACTTCCTTCGGTTCTTAACCCACAATCGCGTTCCAGTCCCCCATGGCAATCAGGTTTTCATCCCCCTTAACATTTCTCATCGCATTACTTATTTCTTCGTATATTTCGTCAATAACTGCCTCTTCTTCTTTGGATGTTGGCATATATATTTGTATTATCACAGTGTCCTTTGGTTTAGTTTCAAGTTTGACTAGTATTATTCGAGAGCTATATTGCACATATCCCTTGACACGTGAGACATAGTTTTTCCTCAAAATTATTCCAGCTCCTCCCATTCCTGGTCTATCTTGGTAAGTTCCGGTGTGAATGACTCTGTATTCTCCAGACCAGAAATCACCTGGCTGGGGCCATCTCATCTCCGACATGCCTAGGATATCGATTTCCAGTCGTTCCATTTCAAGTTTTACATTTTCTAGCTTGCTACACTGAAGCAGTGTTCTCACATTCCAAGTGGCTATGTTAAAATTGGGATTCTTTTCCTTCACGTTGTCTGTATCCTTTGCAGTCCCCACCTGGAGATCCGACTGGGGGACTACTGAAAATTTTACCGAAGATACTGACATTGTTTACTGCTGATGCTTGGGATAACCGTAGTACTTTAATGTGGTGGTTTCCTGTTGCCTTCCACATCCTATGCCGCTGACCATCAGCTGGTTCTTCCGCCTTTGGAGATGATTTCTCATTTCCAGGGCAAGAGGGTCCCCTGTCCAGCGAATGCTGGGGTGATATCCCCGTCATCCCTCGGTCCCTGTCTATGTTAGCTGTCACATGAAGTGAGGTTGCCCATTCTCTACCGCGTGGAGGTGTAGATCAGGAGTTTCCCTTCATAGAGTCTAGGACCTTAACGGCATTTCCTAGTCCCCTCCAGTACTTTAGAGAGCATGTATGGCTATTGTGATCAAAATGCCCAACGGGCGTGTGCTATGTATGCTGCTCGGTATCCTGGACGACATCATCAAAGTGTCCGGACCGTTCGCCGGATAGTTACGTTATTTAAGGAAACAGGAAATGTTGAGCCACATGTGAAACGCCAACCACGACCTGCAACAAATGATGATCCCCAAGTAGGTGTTCTAGCCGCTGTCGCGGCTAATCCGCACATCAGTAGCAGACAAATTGATCGAGACTCGGGAATCTCAAAAACATCGGTGTTGAGAATGCTACATCAACATCGATTGCAACCGTACCATATTTCTATGCACCAGGAATTGCATGGCGACGACTTTGAATTTCGTGTACAGTTCTGCCACTGGGCACAAGAGAAATTACGGAACGATTTCAGATTTTTTGCACGCGTTCTATTTAGCGACGAAGCGTCATTCACGAACAGCGGTAACGTAAACCGGCATGATATGCACTATTGGGCAACGGAAAACCCACGATGGCTGCTAGAAGTGGAACATCAGCGACCTTGGTAGGTTAATGTATGGTGCGGCATTATGAGAGGGAAGATAGTTAGCTCCCATTTTATCGATGGCAATCTAAATGGTGCAATGTATTGTTTCTGCCACATGTAGCAAGCATTGCTTCACGCAGTGGAGAATGGCAAAACAGAAAATTTTACAGAAGATACTGACATGGTTTACTGCTGATGCTTGGGATAACCGTAGTACTTTAATGTGGTGGTTTCCTGTTGCCTTCCACATCCTATGCCGCTGACCATCAGCTGGTTCTTCCGCCTTCAGCGGAGCACTGGTGGCCTGAGGCTCCGGAGTGCGATCAGTGGCTCGCGTTGCGCGCATTGTCGGAGAATCTACACAGCAGCAGCCAGGCGGAGGGATCCGCAGGGCTGGGCAGCGACGACGAGGGAGAAATTGTAAAGAAAGTTCAATAAATAGTTGTAAAACTCCACGCCGTCTCAGTCTTTGGCGCCGACTCACCTCAGAAGATGTTGCCCGCAGCAGGCAATGAAACGTCAGGAAGGAGAAGAAGTTTTATATATGGACCACGGCAATTCAGCCCGGAAGTTTTAATTAATGGTATGCTGATTTCCTGCGCGATGTTCTACCGATGTTACTACAAGATGTTTCACTGCATGACAGAATGGCGAACGAATTCAAAAGTAATAGCAGTGTACATGATTACAACACTAGGAGAAAGGATGATCTTCAGTAGTCAAGGTTTTTTGGCTCAGACGGGGGTAAATTATGCTGCCACAAAAGTCTTTGGTCACTTACCTAATAGCATCAAAAGTATGACAGAGAGCCATATAGCATTTAAAAGGAAATTAAAAGAATTTCTGAATGTCAACTCCTTTTACTCATTAGATGAATTTTAGGATACAGTAAGTGGCTAATTCCCCAGCCCCCACAAAAAAAAAAAAAAAAAAAAAAAAAAAAATTAAAAATATTGTCATGTAATATTCTGTGTAATGTAATATCTTGTACAGACACCTTTTATTAACCTCACACGTTCCACATCATGTGTCGTATTCATGATCTATGGAACAAATACTAATCTATTCTAATCTATCACCATCACTGTCAAAGTAGTGTATGAACCGGTTCCAGCTGTTTCTCAATGAACTGAAAGCTTCTTGGAATGCATTTTTCGTGATCCAATTTAGTACCAGTTGCGATCTCCTCAACTGTGCGAAATCTTTTGCTTTTTAACTTGAGTTTATTTTTTGGTAATTAAAAAAAGTAACTCTCTGCCATGCTGGTGAATATCGTGGATGAGGAACGATTGTCATTTTACAAAATTGTCAAGACTTTCGTAGTCACTTGTTACAACTGCCTGTTGGCATTTGTCTCGGGTTCTTCGGCCGACGTTCGTCTGACGATTTTTCGCCAGTACGTGTGGCTGGCATTGTCAAAGGTTCAGTCTCCATTGCTATCAAAACACTTGTCCTCTGCACCAGCCACAAGTGGAGAGGACTGACACATTCATGAAGGACTCAGGATATTTCATTGAGAAGCAGAAAAAACTAAATCGTGCACCAGACGACATCCTGGTCAGCTTTGATGTCGTTTCTTTGTTTACTAAAGTGCTACTCAGTGACTCGCTGGAGCACAACGGTTCCATTTTCCCGCAAGACATCACAAAGCTATTTCATGCATATCTCGCCACGAGCTATTCCAAGTGGAATGGCAACTTCTACGAACAGCTGGAAGGCGTCGCCATGGGTAGTTCTTCAAGTCCAGTGGTGGCCAACTTCTTCATGGAGCATTTCGAAGCACAGGCACTGGATTTGGCAGCTTGTAAACCGAAGTTATGGTACAGATACGTTGATGATATCTTTGTTGTGTGGAGCCTTGATGGGGAACAGGTCGGTGACTTCTCTCTCAGTACACAGAACAGCCTGTATCCTAGCCTTCAGTTCATCGACGTAGGCAGATGGTGTGACGAAGACTTTGTCCTTGATATAGCCTTAGAAAAAAAAGTGAAGGGGCGTAATGTCTGGAGAGCGGGGTGGCCAGGGTGTTGGATCGCTCCTTCCAATCCACTGATCCGGAAACGTTTCATCCAGGAAAAAAAATGGTTCAAATGGCACTGAGAACTATGGGACTTAACTTCTAAGGTCATGTCCCCTAGAACTTAGAACTACTTAAGGTAAACGGATCCCGGCTACCTGTGCTGCAGTGAGCGACCTTTGCGGGTAGCAAGGGGAGAACTGCACCGGAAATGACCGTGGATAAGCCCTTGGACGTTGGCGAGCCAGGTACATATAGTCTGCGGCCGCGAGCTCGGCTTCAGTCTACCACCAGCAGTGGAGGGTGAAATTTTAACAATGCCAGCCACTCATGCTGACGAAACGTCAGCAGAATCATCAAACAAACGTCAGCCAAAGAGCGAGAGACAGAAGCCGACAGGCAGTTTGTCAATTGTCATTTTGTTTTTCTCTAGAAACTGGGTCATGAATGCAGTATGTGAACTTATGATGGAGGAAGCAATGGCCCGTGCGCCATTTTTGTCGGACAAAAATCTGACACGTCCCTTGACAGCCCTATGACACTGCATACAACCTGGATAGTGTGCGTACAGTCTTCCAGCGCCATATTCCTAACAGCAGCGACTTTTTCAGGGACGACGTCGGTTGACGGCCGTTCTGCATGGATATTATGGTCAACAATGTTCTTGAAAAACGTGTAAAACAATCGCAAGCTTAACTGTAATCTAAAGCGTCTCCACCAAATGCTCACTTCAAAGTGCTGTGTTTATTTAGCTGGTTCTTCGAGTCAAACAAAAGTTTATGCTTACATATTGCTTCCAGACACCCGCCTTCGCCAATTTGTCAAGACACATTACACACAAGAATGCGCATAAAAAATTAACGCGGCCCCTATCACAAAGCCGTTTGAACCAAACTCTCAAAGGAAGTATGAAGTATCACTTGGTAGAGTTCCGTCCTGCCAGATAGGCTTCACCAGTTACACATACATCCCGAAAACTTTTGAGCAGCACCTCGTAGGGTATGTAAAGTTTTATTACACTACTGTCCTTTAAAATTACTACACCACGAAGATGACGTGCTACGGACGCGAAATTTAACTGACAGGAAGAAGATGCTATGATATGCAAATGATTAGCTTTTCAGAGCATTCACACAAGGTTGGCGCCGGTGGCGACACCTACAACGTGCTGACATGAGGAAAGTTTCTAACAGATTTCTCATACACAAACAGTAGTTCACCGGCGTTGCCTGGTGAAACGTTGTTGTGATGCCTCGTGTAAGGAGGAGAAATGCGTACCATCACGTTTCTGACTTTGATAAAGGTCGGATTGTAGCCTATCGCGATTGCGGTTTATTGTATCACGACATTGCTGCTCGCGTTGGTCGACATCCAGTGACTGTTGGCAGAATATGGAATCGGTGGGTTCAGAAAGGTAATACGGAACGCTGTGCTGGATCCCAACGGCCTCGTATCACTAGCAGTCGAGATGACAGGCATCTTATCCGCATGGCTGTGACGGATCGTGCAGCCACGTCTCGGTCCCTGAGTCAACAGATGGGGACGTTTGCAAGACAACAACCATCTGCACAAACAGTTCGACATCGTTTGCAGCAGCATAGAATATCAGCTCGGAGACCATGACTGCGGTTACCCTTGATGCTGCATCACAGACAGGAGCACCTGCGATGGTGTACTCAACGACGAACCTGGGTGCACGAATGGCAAAACGTCATTTTTTCGGATGAATCCAGGTTCTGTTTACAGCATCATGATGGTCGCATCCCTGTTTGGCGACATCGCGGTGAACGCACATTGGAAGCGTGTATTCGTCATCGCCATACTGGTGTATCACCCGGCGTGATGGTATGGGGTACCATTGGTTATACGTCTCGGTCACCTCTTGCTCGCATTGACGCCACTTTGAACAGTGGACGTTACATTTCAGATGTGTTACGACCCGTGGCTCTGCCCTTCATTCGATCCCTGCGAAACCCTACATTTCAACAGGATAATGCACGGTCGCATGTTGCAGGTCCTGTACGGGCCTTTCTGGATACAGAAAATTTTCAACTGCTGCCCTGGCCAGCACATTCTCCAGGTCTCTCACCAGTTGAAAACGTCTGGTCAATGGTGGCCGAGCAACTGGCTCGTCACAATACGCCAGTCACTACTTTTGATGAACTGTGGTATCGTGTTGAAGCTGCATGGGCACCTGTACCTGTACACGCCATCCAAGCTCTGTTTGACTCAATGCCCAGGCGTATCAAAGCCATTATTACAGCCAGAGGTGGTTGTTCTGGGTACTGATTTCTCAGGATCTATGCACCCAAATTACGTGAAAATGTAATCACATGTCAGTTCTAGTACAATATATTTGTCCAATGAATACCCGTTTATCATCTGCATTTCTCCTTGGTGTAGCAATTTTAATGGCCAGTAGTGTACTACACTTCGTATCTTTTCTGTATCGTTTGTTTTGTTTTGAATGGCACAGTCACAATGACTGACGTCACCTAGTTTACACTGAGCAGCAATTCGACGTTCTGCAATAATCTGATTACACACAATTTTTTCAACCGTTACAGATTAGCTGTGGACTTACACATTGCGACTAAATGGGAACTTCCACAGCAATATATAATCCTGTAACGCTCATGGAGGATACAAGGATTTCGCAAAATTAACTACAAAGAATGTATTTAACAAATACCGCCTAATGAAGCGCGGGAAGCGTTTCCCTTTCAGCGAGCCTCGCCTTTGTCCGCTGCGGTGATTTACCACACGACTGGAAGCGCAGTGTGGCGCGTGAGTGCGCGCGCGCGGCGTTTTTTGCCGCCACTGGGAGGGGACAGGCTGACCAAGCGCTGATTTATCGCCGGCTGTCCCCTCTCTTCCTCCCTCTGGCAGAAAAATACGATTATCCGTCTGCGCCTTTGAGTGCTTTAAACTGTTCTACATATCTCCCGCCCGTGGAGCAATCACGTGATTGGCTGAGCTTTTCATGGGAGCACGAAGCACGGAATTTTTGGGCACCCGAGCTACCATAGATAGACCTGATAAAGAAATATGTGGCTTGGCACAGAAAATGGAATTAAATATTTAACAACAGTCGAAGGTTTCGTTAAATTCTGGCCAAACCCCCAATAATTTTAAACTATGCCTCTATGGTACTTCTGTTGAGTAACCTCGGTGATAAATAATTTAATAATTTCATTTAACTTGCATCTCAAATCAAAATCCAAATTAAACCTCATCTGTTGCAACGTAATTACGTAAGTAATCTTCAAACCGCTGCTTTATCGTTGACGTTATGCGATATATACAGGGTGGTCCGTTGATCGTGACCGGGCCAAATATCTCACCAAATAAGCGTGAAACGAAAAAACTACAAAGAACGAAACTTGTCTAGCTTGAAGGGGGGAAACCAGATGGCGCTATGGTTGGCCCGCTAGATGGCGCTGCCATGGGTCAAACGGATGTCACCTGCGTTTTTTAAAATAGGAACCCCCATATTTTATTACATATTCGTATAGTACGTAAAGAAATATGAGTGTTTTAGTTGGACCACTTTTTTCGCTTTGTGAAAGATGGTGCTGTTATAGTCACAAACATATGACTCACAATTTTAGACGAACAGTTGGTAACAGGTAGGTTTTTTAAATTAAAATACAGAACATAGATACGTTTGAACATTTTATTTTGGTTGTTCCAATTTCTGAGAACACATATTGTTACAGCGTGATTACCTCTAAATACCAAATTAATGCAATAAATGCTCAAAATGATGTCTGTCGACCTCATGCATTTGGCAATACGTGTAACGACATTCCTCTCAACAGCTAGTAGTTCGCCTTCCGTAATGATCGCACATGCATTGACAATGCGCTGACGCATGTTGTCAGGCGTTGTCGATGGATCACGATAGCAAATATCCTTCAACTTTCACCACAGAAAGAAATACGACGACGTCAGATCCGGTGAACGTGCGGGCCATGGTATGGTGCTTCGACGACCAATCCACCTGTCATGAAATATGCTATTCAATACTGCTTCAACCGCACGCGAGCTATGTGCCGGACGTCTATCATGTTGGACGGACATAGCCATTCTGGCATGCAGTGAAACATCTTGTAGTAACATCGGTAGAACATTACGTAGGAAATCAGCATACATTGCACCATTTAGATTGCCATCGATAAAATGGGGGCCAGTTATCCTTCCTCCCATTATGCGGTACCATACATTAACCAGCCAAGGTCGCTGATGTTCCACTTGTCGCAGCCATCGTGGATTTTCCGTTGCCCAATAGCGCATATAATGCCGGTTTACGTTACCGCTCTTGGTGAATGACGCTTCGTCGCTAAATAGAACGCGTGCAAACAATCTGTCATCATCCCGTAATTTCTCTTGTGCCCAGTGGCAAAACTGTACACGACGTTCAGAGTCGTCGCCATGCAATCCCTGGTGCTTAGAAATATGGTACGGGTGCAATCGATGTTGATGTAGCACTCTCAACACCGACGTTTTTGAGATTCCCGATCCTCGCGCAATTTGTCCGCTACTGATGTGCGGATTAGCCGCGACAGCAGCTAAAACACCTACTTGGGCATCACCATTTGTTGCAGGTCGTGGCTGACGTTTCTCATGTGGCTGAACACTTTCTGTTTCCTTAAATAACGTATCTATCCGGCGAACGGTCCGGACACTTGGATGATGTCGTCCAGGATACCGAGCAGCACACATAGCACACGCCCGTTGGGCATTTTGATCACAATAGCCATACATCAACACGATATCGACCTTTTCCGCAATTGGTAAACGGTCCATTTAAACACGGGTAATCTATCACGAAGCAAATACCGTCCGCACTGGCGGAATGTTAAGTGATACCACGTACTTATACGTTTGTGACTATTACAGCGCCATCTATCACAAAGCGAAAAAAGTGGTCCAACTAAAACACTCATATTTCTTTACGTACTACACGAATATGTAATAAAAATGGGGGTTCCTATTTTAAAAAAACGCAGTTGATATCCATTTGACCTATGGCAGCGCCATGTAGGGGGCCAACCATAGTGCCATCTGGTTTCCCCCTTCAAGCTAGACGAGTTTCGTTCTTTGTAGTTTTTTCGTTTGATGCTTATTCCGTGAGATATTTGGTCCGGTCACTGTCAATGGACCACCCTGTATAGATGACATTCCTTGTGTAATTTGTTCAGGATCCTACAAATACGATTGTTATTGTGAGATATTTGGTCCGGTCACTGTCAATGGACCACCCTGTATAGATGACATTCCTTGTGTAATTTGTTCAGGATCCTACAAATACGATTGTTATTGTTTCATGTTCAGCGGTCTGGCATCCAACCATAATTAAAAATGTCTGATATGTTAGTCAGTTGCTTTTTGGCGTGCACCTTCATCAGCTAACTATTAGCTTTCGAATCTAAAACGAGACCGCTATCGAATAGCAATACTTCGGTACCTTTTACTTTGAAAGTTGTTACTCCCTGTATCAAACCACTGTCCCTGTAAAACTGAGCGTATTTGCACTAAGAATTCAAAGTCCGTCAATGTTCTTCTAATGTAACTCAGAACTGTTGACAACATCCTTGTCCTAATCTCGTAGGACTTTCTTCTTCCGTTTTTGAGAATTGTTGACTGATTCTCCAGTCTCCTTGAGCTCAGGACAAATCTCGAAATTTGTCACACATTCGGGACCCACTAACACCTCAGCACTGTGTCTGCAGTCCCGTCTACACATAATAAAAAGCCCCACCTGTGAGAGCAGTGCCTAACTTTGCTCGGGTCTAGAGTAAGTCCCCACAACCCCCGAAGGTGCCGGCTGCTACAATAAACAAACCCTCAGACGCTGGCAAGCACCAGAAAATCCTGCTGATGATCGAGAGCGTCTCAACTACGGTATTAATGCACGTAAAATTACTCAGTGGGCACAAATTAGGATCTGTTAATAGCTCCACTATCAAATCATTTGTTACAGGAGTAAAGAAAGTAAATCTTCGTGTGTATAGAGATCTCTACTATGATACTGCTGCCAGGTCTACATCCGCATTACAAATAAAAATACTTTTAGTTTCCCTTTCAGTAACCGAGTAATTATGATGTCCTCTACCAGAAGTGTACCAAAATATAGGTTGACGGAGGAATTCCTGTTCTTGTGAAACCATTGTAAAGTGTACACCGATCACTATCGTATTGTAATCATCCCAGTATTATGCCCGTATGGTTGAGTCTGTGGTCTCATTCGGCTATTCTTCACAGTGCAGTGGTGCCACAACTTCCTATCTATGAAGCTGTAAGAACACGAAGTTTGTTTACATGTAGTATGACATTAGACTGCGACTATTACAAGTTAAGACATGCACCAGTCTAATTCACACCTGTTATCTTCCACAACCCTATAGACTGAAAGCTTGACATCCACTGTAATACTTCATTTTTATCATGTGAATGGAACTTTGAAATGGGCAAGACAGGCCTGATGATAGCAATGTTTGTACTAGCATCTAGTGGCATTAGTGTCTTGTCTGTTGTTCCCAAAACAGTGCTATTTATCTAGTTTTTGATTTAATTTAATCTTGTGGGGAACTGTAGAGGGGAACTGTAATGGGGAACTGAAATGGGGAACTGAAATGGGGAACTGTAGTGGGAAACTGTAATGGGGAACTGTAGTGGGGAACTGTAGTAGGGAACTGTAATGGGGAACTGTAATAGGGAACTCTAATGGGGAACTGTAATGGGGAACTGTAGTGGGGAATTGTAATGAGGAACTGTAATGGGGAACTGTAAAAGGGAACTCAATGAGCCTCTCCTATGAAACTGTAGGCTCTGCCATAAAGACAAGAGGATAGCCAAAGATTTTTGCCCTTTGGGCTGAATTATAACATGTGAAATTCGAACTAGGCAGGTTGAAAGCAGGAAAGGAATGTGGGAACTAGGTAGAAGTAATGAGCAGTGGCTGAAAGGGGAATATTTCTTAAACTTCTTCATCTACATTTGAGCTTATAGTATCCAACAAATTTGACTTTTTACCTGAGGTAGAAGGGGGACGGGTGTCATCCTGTTGTAGGTCACGATAGGGTGCAGGAGATTTCTAGCAAAGAAACTGAGTGTAGGTCAATACCAAGAGAAAACAGGAAGAAAAGAGTCTTGCTGCTAGGTAGTAGGCCAGATAGTACAGAAAAAATCAGGTACAGGTTACTATGTCACAAGTATCGTGAAGCAAATGCTAGCTTTAGCTAGGTGATAAAGGACATAGGGAATTTGTGGAAAGGTTTTGGCAGAGAGGACCAGGTTATTGTGCTAGGTGGAGAAGGAAAGTTCCTGGCAAAGGACGGTAACTATGGTGTCACCGCCAGACACCACACTTGGTATGTGGTAGCCTTTAAATCGGCCGCGGTCCGTTAGTATACGTCGGACCTGCGTGTCGCCACTATCAGTGATTGCAGACCGAGCGTCGCCACACGGCAGGTCTAGTCTAGAGAGACTCCCTAGCACTCGCCCCAGTTGTACAGCCGACTTTGCTAGCGATGGTTCACTGTCTACATACGCTCTCATTTGCAGAGACGACAGTTTAGCATAGCCCTCAGCTACGTCATTTGCTACGACCTAGCAAGGCGCCATATTCAGTTATGGATTAAAGTTAAGCATGAAACTAATTACGTCCACTTTCTGAATTCTCATTCCTTGTCATGTTCCAGACCTCATGTCAGTATGGTTCCTCCCTCCTCACGCCAGCCTGCCTGGGCTAAAACGTGTGCATTTCGGCCTCCACTCATAACACGGTGTTGGCTCTTCTGCTAACACAAAATTGGCGACGAGGAGTAAAAACAGTGTTCTTAACTGTAGTGACATATGTCGTTGTGACTGCCCAGATTTTATTGTGTAATGGCTTCGCCACAATCTCCAAATGTACTGTCCGAATTTTATCGCTTACAGAATCAGCAGACGCAGGAATTACTGGATGCCCTTGGACAGCTCATCCAGGGTCAACGTGCAATGCAAAACGATGCGGCAGCCACCGCTAACGCAGCCACGACACGCAGTTGCACCGACCTTCAGACCTTTTGATGCTGCACTGGAAAGCTGGACGGAGTGGTCACGCCAATTTGGATTCCATCTCGCCGCCTACAGAATTCAAGGTAATGGGTGGCAGCCTTTTCTTTTGTCGTCTGTCAGTGTGCAAACCTACCATGTGATAGTCAAATTATTTCCCCGACGCGACGCAGCAACTCTGTCCTATGAAGAAATTTTGTCTGCATTAGATGCATATTTCGAAGAATCAGGCAATGTAGTTGCTAAACGGTATACCTTCTTTCGTACAAAACGTATGGCAGGTCAGACTAATCGGGAGTGGGTTGCAACCTTGCAAGGCCTTACTAGGGATTGTGCTTTTGAGTGTCAATGTGGACTCCCATATTCAGGTACTATAGTACGTGATGCAATTGCACAGAACATTTCTGATGTTCGTATAAGGGAACAGATTTTGAAACTAGTCAGGCCCTCCCTTCAACAAGTGATGGACACTTTGGATCGGCAGGACACACTTGACTTTGCTCGGGAATCATTTGAAACTTCGCCACCCGTGTGTCAGTTTAACCGGCCCGCCGGGCGAGCTGCACGGAGCGGTAAACAGCCCTCGCGTCCGGCCGCGCTGCTGCCACCAGGCTCTCAGCCACGTGTGCGCCGCTCCGTCAAGCAAATGCAGTGCTCAAATCATGCCCACGGTGCGCTACTAAACATTCGCATGAGAATTGCCCGTCATGCCAAGCTATTTGCTTTTACTGTAATAAAAAAGACATGTTCAGAGTGTTTGCCAGAAAAAGCTCAGATCGGAAACTCAAACCCATTCCAGGCCCTTTGCCTCGCGCTGGAATCGGAATCGAACCATGGATACTCAGGCTCGTGAAACTTCACCCATGGAAATTCATGACGTTCATTCCACTCTGCCCAGTGCCACTCTCTCTAACAGTGACTGTGTTCGTCCTACAACTAGTGTGCGTCGACATCGCTGGAACTCCCGTCAAGTTGCAAGTGATTTTATACCAGTGTCAGTTCACGTTGCACGAGACAGTCGCTTTTGTCGTCAGCGGGACAATAAACTTTTTGTAGACTTGGACATTAACGGCAAAGTGATACCATTCCAGCTCGATACCGGAGCTGCAGTTCCACTGATCACGCAAGACACTTACAAACTGCTCGGCACACCTCCGTTGCGTGCCGAAAATGTTAAATTAACTAGCTATTCAGGTCAAAGAGATCCCTGTATTACGACAGTGCAGCCTTCTTGCAACATACAAAGGACAAATAAAACTTGTGTCATTTTACGTCCCTCGTTCTGGTTCAAATGGCTCTGAGCACTATGGGACTCAACTGCTGTGGTCATAAGTCCCCTAGAACTTAGAACTACTTAAGCCTAACTAACCTGAGAACAGCACACAACACCCAGCCATCACGAGGCAGAGAAAATCCCTGACCCCGCCGGGAATCGAACCCGGGAACCCGGGCGTGGGAAGCGAGAACGCTACCGCACGACCACGAGATGCGGGCGTCCCTCGTTCTTCTTCTGCAGTGAACTTGTTTGGTTTCGATTCCTTTCAGTTTTTTAACTTGTCTATAGTAAATCAGGTCCTATCAGTGACCCAGACTGTGCCTTCAGACCGTGTTTCTCGTCCATGTGAAGAATTTGATGACCTTCTGCACCGGACCTCAGTTGCGCTAAGAACTATAAAGCACATTTGGAACTGAAAGTAAACGTGCAACCGAAATTTTTCAGAGTGCACAATGTTCCCCACGCATCACGTGATGAGGTCGCAAAAACATTACACGATATGGAATCACAAGGTGTAATTGAACGTGTGCAGGCTTCTCTCTGGGCATCACCCTTAGTAATTTTGTCAAAACCTTCGGGAAAATTGAGACTTTGTGTGGAATTCAAGGCAACAGTGAATCCACAACTAGTAATCGCAACTTTTCCTTTACCCCACCCGGAAGACCTTTTTGACATACTGTGCCCAGGCACATATTTTTCGAAGTTGGACCTAGCAGATGCGTACTTGCAAATACCGGTGGACGAAGAATCCCAAGCGCGTTTTGGTGGTTAACACGCATCTTGGTTTGTATCAATTCAAACGACTGCCATTCGGGTGTGCATCCGCCCCTGCAGTGTTTCAGCAATATCTACAAACTGTTTGTGCGTCGGTCCCTACTGCAGCAAACTATCTGGACGATATTGTGTTCTCCGGAAAGACGGAAGAAGAACATTTAGCCAATCTCAGAACATTATTTCAGGTCTTGCGACAAAATGGTCTTCGCTTACAGAAGGACAAATGTTTTTTGCTAGTGACTTGCCATACCTGGGACATGTACTCAATGCCCAAGGAATACATCCCAGTCCCACGCACCTCCGTGCCATACAAGACTTGCCTTCACCGCAGAATTTGAAGCAGCTACAGAGTGTGCTGGGAAAAATCAACTATTATCACAGATATGTGCCGCATGCCTCTTCCATTTCAGCTCTGCTTCATCGCTTACGCCGTAAAGGTGTTCCGTTCGTCTGGACGACGGAATGCGAACGCGCCTTTCGCCGGTTGCAATCGGCGTTGTTTTCCAATACTTACCCTACGCCATTCGATCCCCAGAAGTCCCTTTTGTTGGTGGTGGATGTATCGGTGCTGTGCTTGCGCACAAAGATGGCTCGCACGATCGTCCTATTGCCTTTGCGTCCAAATTGCTCTCGTCTGCGCAAAGAAATTATTGACAGATCGAGAAAGAAGCATTTGCTCTCGTATTTGGTGTTACAAAGTTTGATGACTTCTTGTATGGTCGTCACTTTACCATAATCACAGACCACAAACCTTTGACATCGCTTTTTCATCCGAACAAGCCTGTACCTCCACGTACAGCGCAGAAATTCATTCGCTGGTCTATTTTCCTCTCGCAGTACCGCTACGATATCTTGTATCAGTCCACTGCTAAGCACAGAAACGCCGATGCGTTGTCCCGTTTGCCTGTTGCTGAGGATAGGGCATTCGATTCCTCCGAACTTGCTTGCATGTTCATTGATTCGGAAACCGAAGACGTGGTCGAATCGTTTCCGAGTGATTTTCGTCGTGTAGCTACAGCCAAAACTGTCGACCCTGTCCTTGCTACCGTTCTGCGCTTTGTTACTACGCAATGGCCCTTGTCAAAGTCACGGATCGGGGACTCGTTGGTTCTCCGATTTTTTGCTCCCAAGGAGAGACTTTTTGTTCGACGTATGTTTTGCTGTTGCGTTCTGGTAATGATCAGTCCAGGGTCGTGATCCCACGTTCGTTACAGTCCTCTGTCTTAAAGCTTCTCCACCAAGGACATTGGGGTATAGTGAGAACGAAACAACTTGCTCGTCAGCACTGTACTTGGTTCGGAATCGATGCCGCGATTACGAATATGTGTTCTTCTTGCATGGTGTGTGCCGAACAACAATCAGCACCACCGCGGAAATTCTTTGCATGTCCAAAAGCCACTTCCCCTTGGCAACGCTTACACATCGATTTTGCTGGTCCATTCTGGAATGATCGATAGTTGGTTGTGCTAGATTCATTCAGTAATTTTCCTTTTGTTGTCCGGATGTCTTCCACGACGTCATCTGCTACAATCCAAGCGTTATCTGCTATCATTTGCATTGAAGGTCTTCCACAGACAATTGTTTCCCACAATGGCCCACAATTCATGTCCGCAGAATTTCAGTCATTCTGCAAGGCCAATGGTATTCAACATCTGACGTCCGCGCCGTTTTCGCCACAGTCAAACGGTGCCGATAAACGATTGGTCAGGACTTTCAAGTCACAGATGTTGAAGTTGAAAGAGTCGCATTCTCGGGAGGACGCGTTATTGCTCTTTTTGACCTCGCATCACTCTCAGCCCCGAGGTGGTCGCTCGCCGGCTGAGTTGCTCCACGATCGCCATCATCGAATCTTGATGTCTTTGCTACATCCGCCGCATCAGGTTCCTATGCAGCGGCAGACACCAGCTTTTGGCCCAGGCGACGTTGTCTACTACAGCCACTATCGAGGTTTACGACGTTGGCTCGAAGGGCGCATTCTTCGCTGCCTCGGACGCGCTATGTATCTGGTTTTGGGGGCCTCTGGTGAGGTGCGCCGGCATCTCAATCAGCTGCGCCTCTGTCGTCGCACGGGAATTGCCGCTCCACGTCTGCTTTCAGCGACGGTGCCGTCCGGTCAGCGCCCCGGGGACCCATCTACTGGCTCGCCTCAGCCCCAGGTGTTACCGACGCTGCCTTCCATTTTGCCCCATGGCGACGCGCCGCCGCCGCCGCCTGTTTTCCCACCGGCGACGCCCGCAGTGGATGCGTCGCTGCAGCCGCCGGGAGCCCCCCTGGGTCACGCGCCGCCGATCGCTCCCCGGGACCAGTTGTCCTCCGACATGGAACTCTTCGCCCGTCGGGTGCCCCGACCCGATGGAGGTCGACCCTTCGGCCCCTACTGTCTCTCCGGGCTTATACACCGCATGTTGGCGTGCACCCTGGAGTAGGTTTTCAGGCGTTCCCTAGCTCCCCGCGGTCCGAATGGCAGGGTGCGGGTGGCCACAACCGTCCGCCGATTTGCGGTGGAGGAATGTGGTGTCACCGCCAGGCACCACACTTGGTAGGTGGTAGCCTTTAAATCGGCCGCGGTCCGTTAGTATACGTCGGACCCGCGTGTCGCCACTATCAGTGATTGCAGACCGAGCGCCGCCACACGGCAGGTCTAGTCTAGAGAGACTCCCTAGCACTCGCCCCAGTTGTACAGCCGACTTTGCTAGCGATGGTTCACTGTCTACATACGCTCTCATTTGCAGAGACGACAGTTTAGCATAGCCTTCAGCTACGTCATTTGCTACGACCTAGCAAGGCGCCATATTCAGTTACTATAATTACTTCAAGAATGTATTCTGAACAGATAATATTGTGAATCATGTACCGTCAAGAGCGACGTTCATCATTAATGGATTAAAGTTACGTATGAAACTAGTTACGTCCGGTTTCTGAATTCTCATTCCTTGTCATGTTCCAGACCTCACGTCGGTATGGTTCTTCCCTCCCCACGCCAGCTTGCGTGAGCTAAAACGCGTGCTTTCGGCCTCCACTCGTAACACGGTGTTGACTCTTCTGCTAACACAAAAGTAATAACAGTAGTGGCAACCTTTTGAAACAGAAGTGGCAACTACACATTCAAATATGAGCTTTGTAGCGGTCCTACAACACCAAGACCGTCCCTAAGTTAACACTACTGTGAGCTGTGTGAACACTGATCTGAGCAGGCAGCTAGTGACTCAAATGAAATTTAATATGAGTACACTGCCTGTTGTTACAACTGGGAGGTGAGGATGTACTAGTATGACATGAACCTGAATAGTATTGGGAAAGATAGGTTGGCTGAGCTTGCAGAAAACACAAAGCAAGATCCCTGTGGTTACTAGTGTCAGCGATGTACCCTTTTTAAAGATTGTAATCAAGATTCAGGCACTCTGGTTTGAAAGACGTCAAAATAGCAGAAGAGCCCCACAAAATGCTTAAGAATCCACAGAAAAATAAGGTTAACTTATTTCATCAAAATATTAGAGGAGTCAGAAATAAGGCACAAGAAATTAGTGGGTGTTTGGAAAATTTAGAGAGCTCTGGAAAGACAGGCATTCTGTGCCTACCTGAGCACCATATGACCATGGGGTTAAACAAGTTACACATGAAAGATTACACTCAATCTGATTACTCATGCAGAACTAGTATGAGAATAGGAGGAGTTGTTACATGTGTTAAGAAAGAACATAAGTTCAAAAACATTGAGACAAGTAGATTTTGTGGTGATCAGCACACAGAAATATGTGCTTGTGAGCTGATACTGG
This sequence comes from Schistocerca cancellata, assembly GCF_023864275.1. Lineage (NCBI taxonomy): Eukaryota > Metazoa > Arthropoda > Insecta > Orthoptera > Acrididae > Schistocerca > Schistocerca cancellata. Next base: position 440,150,120 of record NC_064634.1, on the reverse strand, counting down.
AGAATAGTTCACTTTTAATTGTAACTGAATATAGGACCTCAATGGGAAATTCTGACCTTTTTATGAGGAATCTGGATTCTTACTATGCTATCTGCCGGACAGCAGCAAGCATTTAATAGTCTTTTGGATCCCACAGTGTCTCAGTAATCAATTTTCCGACACAGGTGGATGAATACAGTAGTTCCTTGATTATGTTTTCTTTAGTGAAATTCGGCACACACAAAAGAACTGTTTAACCAGTAACAAATGCTATCTCTGATTATGATGCACAGTTAGTTAGGATAAGTAAGACAGTGCCTTATAGTATACATAATTTTGAGTAGAAATCAGTTAGAATAATTAATGACTCCAGAACAAACGTTATGAATAGTAGTTTACAAGAGATGACCTGGGATGAAATTTAAATGAACCAAATACAAACATAAAAATTAAGCTATTCTATGATAAATTCACACCACGGAAATAGCTTTCTGCATAAGCTCATACAGAAGGACACAAACATTCATGTAAAAAACCATATATATCTAGAGGGCTGAAAGTATCTTGTGAAAGGGGAAAGAAAATTTATCCGTTAGTAAAAAAGTAGCAGAGATCCTGCAGTAGTTGCACACTATAAAAACTACTCAAAATGACTAAGAAAAGCTATTAAGAGATCAAGGAACAAGCACATAATGTTAGAAATCAGTAATTCCGGCAACAGAATTAAGGCTATGTGGAATGTCGTGAAACTATAGGCAGGACACCCAGCAACAGACCAGGATAATACCAGTATTGAAGTGAATGGAACGGCTATAAATGATGAATCACATATATTAAATACATTGAATAATCATTCCTTAAATGTGGTAGAAAGTATAGGGTCAAACAGCTCAAGAGAAAAATCACAGCACTATGTTGAAAAAGCAAAACATATAAAATTCAGTTACGTGAATGTATCACCAACTTCTCCTTCTGAAATTAAGAAAATTATATATTCTCTGAAAAACTGTGTGCCCGACCGAGACTTGAACTCGGGACCTTTGCCTTTCACGGGCACTACAGGTTTAATCTGCCAGGAAGTTTCATATCAGAGCACACTCCGCTGGAGAGTGAAAATCTCATTCTTGAAACGTCCCCCAGGCTGTGGCTAAGCCATGTCTCTGCAATATCCTTTCTTTCAGGAGTGCTAGTTCTGCATGGTTCGCAGGAGAGCTTCTGTAAAGTTTGGAAGGTAGGAGACGAGATACTGGCAAAAGTAAAGCTGTGAGTACCGGGCGTGAGTCGTGCATCGGTAGCTCAGATGGTAGCCGGCACGGTAGCTCAGCGTGTTCGGTCAGAGGGTTAGCAGCCCTCTGTAATAAAAAAACTGAGCTAATCGATCAACAACGAACATAAACGAATGTCTTACGACGTCCGCCCCGAGCAGATGCAACGAACAAAAGTGAACAAAATGAGATTTAAACAAAAAAAAAATGATGGTAGAGCACTTGCCCGCGAAATGCAAAGGTCCCGAATTCGAGTCTCGGTCGGGCACACAGTTTTAATCTGCTAGGAAGTTTCAGATGTGAAAGGTACCCTTACAGAGTGAGCACACTGGATTCGTATTTGCAAGGAAAGTGATTCAGATCACCGTCCGGCCATCCAGATTATCGTTTTCCTAAGATGTTCATGCAATTTTTTTATACGAAATCCTACATTTCTTAGGATTTACGTCGAAGGGGTGATCAAAAATTAACTTTCAATTTTATTGAAAGTTCAGGTCATTTCCTTCTTTAAGCTAAATTTCGCTTCGTTCAGCTGTAGTTTGCTAAGTCTGAGTTTGTTAAAAATTTTGATGTTCACTTTGCGTTGGTAGCAACTTTGTAACATGTATTGAACCACGGCTGTTCTTCCCCATTCCTCAACACTTTACGTACATCTTTCACACGAGTGCTCGTACATCTTTCTATTTATGACAATCTAACAGTAAATACGGATTCCTGTTAAAGTAAAATCTTTGTATAACCAGTATGGGAGTTAATACTAGTAAAATATTGTTTTAAAATTAAGGCAATGATTTCTAAAATTGAAAATATAAGCAAATTCACTTATTCTTGTCAAACTTAAAAGTCTTCTGATATGCACTGTCATTTTGGTCCGATGTTACAAAGTGTTCTGTTGGAAGAGCATCTTTTGTAATTGAAAGAACTTCTTCCATAAAGCGGCTGAACTAGAAAGGAACTTAGAACACTTGATAAAATGGAATTCATACTGATTTATCCTTTATTTGCTGTCGTCCGTTTGCTGGCGGAGTGATCAGTCATCCGACTGGTCCGATGCGGCACAACACGAGCTCTACTCCCGTGGCAACGTTATCGTCTGAGTTGCACTTGCACCATGCATCCTCAATTACTTGTTGGATGTATTCCGATCTCTGTCCTCTAATGTTTATACCCTCTACAACTCCCTCTAGTACTATAGAAGTTATTCTCTGATGTCTTAACAGATGTTTAATCGTCCACTACCTTTTCCCTGTCAGTGTTTTCCACACATTCCTTTCCTTGCCGATTCTTCGGAGAACCTCCACATTCCTTATGCTATCAGTCCACGTAATTTCAATGTTCGTCACATCTCAAATGATTCAATTTTCTTCTGTTTCAGTTTGCAACAATTCATATTTCACTACCATACGATGCTTTGTTTCAAACAGACATTCCCGGAAATGTCTTTCTCCAGTTCAGGCCTATGTTTTACCCTAGTAGAGTTCTCTTGGCGGGGAATGCCCTTTTTGCCATCGCTAGTCTTCATCTTATGTCCTCCTTTGTCCTCCTATTATGCGTTATTTTGCTGCCTAGGTAACAGAATTTCTTAACTTCGTCTACTTCCTGAGCCCAATTCCGTTAAGTTTGTCGCTGTTTTCATTTCTACTACTTCTCATTATTTACCTGTTTCTTCGGTTTACTCTGAATCCATATTCTGTGTTCATTAGGGTTCATTCACTTTAACAGATCCTGTAATACTTTTTCATTTTCAGTGAGGATAGCAATGTCATCAACGAATCTTATCATTGATATCCTTTCTCCTTGAATTTCAGTTCCACTCTTGAACCTTTGTTTTATTTCCATTATTACTTTTTCAATGTAGCAACGAAAGACTACAACCCTTCCTGCATCCTTTTTAATCTGAATACTTCGTTCTTGGTCTTCCAGTCTTATTGTACCTTCTTATTTCTCGTACACATCGTGTATTACCAGCCTTCCCCTAAGCTTACTTCTATTTTTCTCAGGATTTCGAATATCTTGCACCATTTGACATTGTCGAACGCTTTTTCCCGGTCGACAAATTCTATGAAAGTGTCTTGAATTTTCTTCAAGTCTGGCTTCCTTTATCAACCGCAACGTCATTACTGCCTCTGGTGTGGGTGCAAGAACTGATAAACTGAATAAACTGATTGTGCTGCAACCATCCGACGTGTTGGCTTTGCTACCTTGAGAATTGTGTGGATGATAGTTTTCCGAAAGTCCAATCTCATACGTTCTACACAGCAACGTGAAGAGTCGGTTTTTTGCCATTCCGCCTTCCCACCCCAAGGATTTTAGAAATTCCAATGATGTATTATTAATTCCTTCTGCCTTATTTGATTTTAAGTCGTCCTTAGCTCTTCTAAATTCTAATTATAATACTGGATCCCCTATCGCTTCCATGTATATTCCTGTTGCTTCTTCCATCACGTCATCAGATAAGTCTTTCCCATCATGGAGGCCTCTAATGTGTTCTTTCCACCTATCCGATTTCTCCTGTGCGTTCAATAGTAGAATTTCTCTTTGTCTCATTATATTACCGCCTTTGCTTTTAATTCCACGAAAGGTTGTTTTGACTTTTCTATATGCTTAATCAGTCCTTCCGACAAGCATATGTGTTACGACATTTTTCATGCAGCCTTTTCGTCTTACCGGCTCTGCACTTTTTATTTATTTCATTTGTAAGTAACTTGTATTTCTGTATTCCTGAATTTCTGTGGGCATTTCTGTACTTTCGTCGATCATGTGCAGTACACTGAAGCGCCAAAGAAACTGGTATAGGCATGTGTATTCAAATAAAGAGATATGTAAACAGGCAGAATACAGCTCTGCGGTCGGCAACGTCTGAATAAGACAACAGGTGTCTGGCGCAGCTGCTAGATCGGTTACTGCTGCTACAATGGCAAGTTATCAAGATTTGGGGTTGGGTTGTTTGGGTTCAAAATGGTTCAAATGGCTCTAAGCACTATGGGACTTAACATTTGAGGTCATCAGACCTCTAGACTTAGAACTACTTAAACCTAACGACATCACACACATCCATGCCCGAGGCAGGATTCGAACCTGCGACCGAAGCAGCAGCGCGGTTCTGGACTGAAGCGCTTAGAACCGCTCGGCCACAAAGGCCGGCGGTTGTTTGGGGGAAGAGACCAAACTGTGAGGTCATCGGTCTCATCGGATTAGGGAAGGACTGAGAGGGAATTCTGCCGTGTCCTTTCAAAGGAACCATCGCGGCATTTGCCTGGAGCGATTTAGGGAAATCATGGAAAACCTAAATCAGGATGGCCGGACGCGGGAATGAACCGTCGTCCTCCCGAATGCGAGTCCAGTGTGCTAACCACTGCTCCACCTCGCTCGGTGGTTATCAAGATTTAAGTGAGTTTGAACGTGGTGTTATAGTCGGCGCACGAGCGATGGGACACAGCACCTCCGACGCAGCGATAAAGTGGGGATTTTCCCGTACGACCATTTCACGAGTGTATTGTCAATGTCAGGAATCCACTAATACATTAAATCTCCGACATCGCTGCGGCCGGAGAAAGATCCTGCAAGAATGGGACCAACGACGACTGAAGAGAAGCGTTCAACGTGACAGAAATGCAACCTTTCCGCAAATAGCTGCAGATTTCAATACTGGGCCATCAACAAGTGTCAGCGTGCGAACCATTCAACGAGCCATCATCGATATGGGCTTTCGGAGCTGAAGGCCCACTCGTGTACCTTTGATGACTGCACGACACAAAGCATTACGCCTCGCCTGGGCCCGTCAACACCGACATTTGACTGTTGATGACTGGAAACATGTTGCCTGCCATGTCGAATCTCGTTTCAAATTGTACCGAGCGGGTGAACGTGTACGGGTATGGGAACAACATCATCAATCCATGGACCCTGCATGTCAGCAGGGGACTTTTCAAGCTGGTGGAGGCTCTGTAACGGTGTGGGGCGTGTGCAGTTGGAGTGATATGGGACCCCTGATGGGTCTAGATACGAATCTGACAGGTGACACGTACGTAAGGTGACACGTACGCAAACAGCCTGTCAGATCACCTGCATACATTCGCGTCCGTTGTGCACTCCGACGCACTTAGCCAGTTCCAGCAATGTGACACCCCACACGTCCTGAATTGCTACAGAGTGGCTCCAGCAACACTCTTCTGAGTTTAAGCACTTCCGCTGGCCACCAAACTCCATAGACATGAACATTATTGAGCGTATCTTGGATGCCTTGCAACGCGCTGTTCAGAAGAGATCTCCACCCCATCGTACTCTTACCGATTTATGGACAGACCTGCAGGATTCATGGTTTCAGTCCCCCCCCCCTCCCCCCCCCTTCCACAGCTCTATTTCAGACATTAGTCGAGTAGATGCCACGTCGCTGAGTGCTCGCGGGGCCCTACACGACATTAGGCAGGTAGCTTTGGCTTCTCAGTGTATTTCTTCTGTTACCCATCGCTATTTCTCTGTTACCTTCCTTGTACCTACATTTTTCTTTACGATTTTTTTTTTTTTGAGATCAGCCTCAGAGAACTTCAAGCGTATTCCTTCGTTCCTTGCTGCTCTAGTATCTAACTTACTTGTGCATAGATTCTTCCTGACTTTTCTAATTCAGCCTACTCTTCATCATTACTAAATTGTGATCTGAGTCTGTATTAGCTTCTGGTTATGCCTAACAATTCAGTATCTGAGTTTGGACTCTCAGCCTGACCATTATGTAATCTAACGGGAATATTCTCGTATCTCCCGGTCTTTTTCCAAATATATACCTTCCTCTTGTGATTCTTCAACAGAGTGTTCTCTATTACTAGATGAAATTTATTGCGGAACTTAATTAGTGTTTCTGCTCTCTCATTCTTATCACCAAGCTCATATTCTCCCGTAGCCCTTTCTTGTACATCTTCCCTTTCAACCCCCTGAAGTCTAGACTTTCATCTCCCGTTACGTACTGGATTACCCGTTCAGTACCTTCATATTCTTTCTACACCGCTTCACCTTCTGCTTGCGACGTCACATGCATGGCTGAACTATTGTTGTCGATTCTGATAACAACAACCCTATTACTGAACTGTTTACAGAAACACACTCTCTCCCCTACCTTCGTGTTCATAACGAATCCTACTCCGATTATATCATTTTCTGTTGCTGTTGATATTACCATATACTCATCTGCTCAAAAATCCTTGTCTACTTTCTATTTCACTTCACTGACCCCCATTACATATACATTAAGCCTTAGCACTTGCCTTTTCAGATTATCTAGCTCCTCTACCACGTTTAAACTTCTGAGGTGCCACGCCCCAACTCGTAGAACTTTATCCTTTCGTCAGTTATTCAATCTTTTTCTCGTGGTCACTTCCCTCTAGGCAGTCACCTCCGTGACACGCAAATGGCGGACTGGTCTGGAATCTCTTATCAATGGATAGATCATTATGTCTGTTTTTCAGTGACAGACCACACGTCCTGTGGATACCGTTGTGTCTTTAAGACAGTGATTTTCATAGTTTTCTGCATCCTCATGCCATTGATCATTGCTGATTCTTCCACCTTTTAGGGGCAGCTTCCCATCCCATGAGCAAGAGAGCGCCCTGAAACTCTGTCTACTCCTCTGCCCTCTTTCTTTTGCCGGAAGTCTTAGGCCACGATCTGTTGCTGATTTTTATTCGAAATTTAAGCAGTGGAAAGTTAGAGTCCGGGACTTTTTTTATTGGCAAAAGATGCTGCTCCTAGACCACGGGTGTTGCTACGTATTAATATACTGTATAGTTAAATTCGAAAACCAGCGATATTGTGTTACAAGGCCAAACGGCAGGTGCAGATTTCTTCAGCCAAAAGTTCTGTGGCGGTCGATAATATGTGGGAGAATATCCATATCTAGTCAGAAAGACCCACTGCGCTTTATTCTCTAGTTTTCTAATTGTGGTGCGCGAGTCACTGTCCTGTTAGAACGGAGGTAAGAGAAGAGACGCTAATGACACGGCGCTTGGTTCAAATGGTTCAAATGGCTCTGAGCACTATGGGACTCAACTGCTGTGGTCATCAGTCCCCTAGAACTTAGAACTACTTAAACCTAACCAACCTAAGGACATCACATACACCCATGCCCGAGGCAGGATTCGAACCTGCGACAGTAGCAACAGCGCGGCTCCGGACTGGTGCGCCTAGAACCGCACGGCCACCACGGCCGGCGACACGGCGCTCGACGGGCGTTTCTTTGTTGCTGGTCTCTCATCAAAGAGGCAGGGGGACTCTGCTCAAGTTTTATTTTCGTTTTTCTACCAAATGCATGTCCTTTTCCGCTTCGTTGTTCTCTTCCCAGATGTCTGCAGAAGTTTCGCAGACCAGTTCCTCTTCTGTCCTTTTTTCCATTTATATGGAAGGCGATGTTGAGGAGGGCAGTTTTTGTAATGATAAAGGGCTGCAACTTAGGCCACCAGAATTTTCTACGATACCGCAAACGGTATGAATGACGGTAGGGAGGTTTACAATTAACTTCCCACTTTTCGTATCAGATATAAGCTACGGATGAATGACATTTCAGAGGAAAATACGGCGCTACCGACATAAATGAACACATTTTTACGCTATGGTCTATCACTGATCTGCTACGAAAAACATTGGGCCGTGCTTTATCTTAGAGCTCACCAAAGACACACACACACACAGAGAGAGAGAGAGAGAGGGAGAGAAAGAGAGAGAGAGAGAGAGAGAGAGAGGAAGAGAGAGAGAGAGAGAGAGAGAGAGAGAGAGCACAGAGAGACTTGTTAGAAGACATTTTCCCTTCTTACAGGGGGTATGACACTATCTTCTCACAAACAACCGACATTCAGATGCAATTTACGAATCTACATCTACAATCTGCAAATCACATTAAAGTGCCTGGCAGAGGGTTCATCGAACCACTTTCACAATTCTCTATTATTCCAATCTCGTATAGCGAGCGGAAAGAACGAACACCTATATCTTTCCGTACGAGCTCTATTTCCCTTATTTTATCGTGGTGATCGTTCCTCCCTATGTAAGTCGGTGTCAACAAAATATTTTCGCATTCGGAGGAGAAAGTTCGCGATTGGAATTTCGTGAGAAGATACCGTCGCAAAGAAAAACGCCTTTCTTTTAATGATGTCCAGCCCAAATCTTGTATCATTTCTGTGACTCTCTTTCCCATATTTCGAGATAATAGAAAACGTGCTGCCTTTCTTTGAACTCTTTCGATGTTCTCTGTCAGTCCTATCTGGTAAGGATCACACGCCGCGCAGCGGTATTCTAAAAGAGGACGGACAAGCGAAGTGTAGGCATTTGTCCTTAGTAGGTCTGTTACATTTTCTAAGTGTCCTGCCAATAAAACGGAGCCTTTAGTTAGCCTTCCCCACAACATTTTCTATGCGTTCCTTCCAATTTAAGTTGTTCGTAATTGTAATACCTAGCTATTTAGTTGAATTTACGGCTTTTAGATAAGACTGATTTATCGTGTAACCGAAGTTTAACGAGTTCCTTTTAGCACTGATGTGGATGACCTCACACTTTTCGTTATTTAGGGTCAACTGCCACTTTTCATGCCATTCAGATATCTTTTATAAATCGTTTTGCAGTTTGTTTTGATCTACTGATGACTTTATTAGTCGATAAACGACAGCGTCATCTGCAAACAACCGAAGACGGCTGTTCAGATTGTCTCTCAAGTCGTTTATATAGATAAGGAACAGCAAAGAGCCTATAACACTACCTTGGGGAACGCCAGAAATCACTTCTGTTTTAATCGATGATTTTTCCGTCAATTACTACGAACTGTGACCTCTCTGACAGGAAATCAGAAAATTCAGTCACATAGCTGAGACGATATTCCATAAGCAATTTCACTACGAGACGTTTGTCTGGTACAGTGTCAAAAAGCCTACCGAAAATCCAGAAATACGGAATCGATCTGAAATCCCTTGTCAGTAGCACTCAACACTTCATGCAAATAAAGAGCTAGTTGTGTCTGACCAGAACGATGTTTTCTAAACCCATGTTGACTGAGTGTCAATAGACTGTTTTCATCGAGGTAATTCATAATGTTCGAACACAATATATGTTCCAAAATCCTGCTGCATATCGACGTTAACGATATGGGCCTATAATTTAGTGGATTACTCCTACTACGTTTCTTGAATACTGTTGTGACCTGTGCAAATTTCCAGTCTTTGGGTACGGATCTTTCGTGGAGCGAACGGTTGTATATGATTGTAAAGTATGGAGGTAATGCATCAGCATACTCCGAAAGAAACCTAATTGGTATACAGTCTGGACCAGAAGACTTGCTTTTATTAAGTGATTTAAGTTGCTTCACTACTCCAAGGATATTTACTTCTACGTTACTTATGTTGGCAGCTGTTCTCGATTCGAATTCTGGAATATATACTTCGTCTTCTTTTGTGCAACTGTTTACGTAATCTTTCCTTACTCAGAGTCAGTTATCTTGGGACAACGAAATAACTACAAATCAGATAAAATACGAGAAAATATTACTTCTACAACTTTGCTTACACCGTTTTTCCCGAATTTCGAGGCTTTATTGCTAAAACATTACAAAAAATTTACGCTTAAAAGTATTGGCCATCGCAAGCCACTATTTTCACCCATAGTTCGCGCAGCATACGAAGTTTGGGGCGGAAGAACTGAGTGTCATTTGAGAATATCCATGAATCGATCCTATTTTGCACTTTTTCGTATGAACAGAAGTACTGATCAGTTGGGATACGTGCCACTGAAAAAAAAAAAAAAAAAAAAAACATGGTAGTCAGAGGGAGCAATGTCTGGAGAATAAGGTGAGTGGCGTAGGACTTCCTATTTGAACGTTTCCAAGTATCATGCTGCGGAATCACCTTTCCATGCCTGTATTTTGGCAGTTTGTCTTTCAGCGCTGGGCTCAAACTTACCAACTACTTTCGATAACGATCTCTTGTGCTCGTTTCCGTCGGTTTCAGTAGCTTCGAATACCTTCTCTCTTCCGTCGCCATGCCGATCTCCGACGTGAAAATCACTGTTGTTGAAGCATTGAAACCATTCTCTGCACGTTCTTTCACCAATAGGTGCCTCATCGTATGTCTTACGCAGAATTTTATGCGCCCCAGCCACAGATTTCTTCACCCTAAATCAGGAAATTAAAACTTGCAGCAAATGACGGGAACTGGGTTCATAAACCGACATACTAAATCGAAAATACTTTGTGATACAATCACAAATGGATTATTATTTTGATAGGGTTATGTTTACAAATGCCTAAACTTATTTTATTATACTTACGATCTGCCACGTGCACCACCATTTGCCGCTACTACCATGTATTCCAAAACGGCGGAAGCAAAGCTGTAGACCTAATACGTTTTCAGTGAATTTCCTTTACATTACGTCTACGGTCACAAACTTTTTGTCAACAGATTACTGTTTTCGGTCTATAATAAGTGGTGAATCACGAGAGCCGTATTTTAAAGGGTTTCAATACCAAGTTCGAGAAGGAGAAAGGATGATCATTCGAGGAACATGGCAGTTCTTATATATGGAGATGACTACATTAGGAAAACGGAAGAGTTTTTTGCAGAAAACCGTTTATAGTAGTTCACAAAGACCCAACTGAGAAGTTTCAGACTAGTTTGCAGAGAAATATTGACAGCTTCCAGTTTCTTCTTAACGAATATAAAAAGACATAGCTTAAAATGATGAATGTCAAACTTCCCCAGCTTAGATCTCAGGTTAAGATTCACAAAGATGGAAATCCGGTTCATCTGATTGTTAACAATGTGTCGTCATTATGCTATAAATTAAATAAATTTCTTAACAATAAACTTAAATCAGTTTACAAGTTCGATAATTATTTTGGGGTAAAAAACAGTTCGTAACAAACAAATACAGTCAAGGATATTCAAATGCCAAGTAATGCGACAGTAGCATCCTTGGATGTAAAGAACATCTGCAGTAATGTCCCAGTAAAAGAGTAAAAGAGACTGTTGACATTATTAGGCGTAATCCCCTAAAAAAATGTGGTCATTATAGACTGAAACCGGTAATCTGTTGACAAAAAGTTTGTGACCATAGACGTAAAGTAAAGGAAATTTATTCTACAAGGTGTGATTGAAAAGTTTCAAGAATGGATCCGCTACTGCTTACTGGTTTGGCGAGCAGGTACACGAAGGGTGGGGAATGAGTCATTTTCTTGTCCTTGAACGCCCTCTGACAGGAAACTGCGTTTTCTTTATTCTGTTCGTTGTGGCAGCTGGTTGAGTGCGGGTCTGTTAGGGCTTATTGCTGGATCTTGCGTGCGTGAAAATGGACGTAAAAACTTTGCAACGAGTTTGTGTGGAATTTTATTTTAAAACCGGGAAATCGGCTTCTCAGACTTACAAGCTATTAAAGACAGCTTTTGGACGTAATTGTTTGAGCCAGTCAAATGTTTTTGTCTGGTTCAACAGATTTAAAAGTGGTCGCGAATCATTTGAAGATGAACCACAGTCCAGCCGTCCTTCCACCTCAAAAACGAATGAAAATGTTGTTAAAGTTCGCGACTTAGTGCGCTCTGATCGTAGTCTTACAATTAGGGATATGGCTAATAAACTTAAGTTTCTATGCAGTTCAGTCAATTTTAACTGAAGACATGAACATGCGTCAAGTGTCTCCAAAATTCTTTCCAAGTATTGTCGAGTGACCAGAAACAATACCGAATTGAAGTGTGCCAAGAGTTGACTAATCGGACTAAAAATGACCCTGATTTGTTAAAGAGAGTAATTACAGGTGACGAATCGTGTGTATATGGATATGATCCTGAAACCAAAGTGTAGCCTTCGCAGCAGGGACTCCCACGTTCACCACGACCGAAAAAAGCGTGGCAAAGTCGGTCGAAGGTAATTTTTTTCGATTCTACCGGTATCGTGCATTATGAATTTACCCCTGGAGGACAGACAATTAACCAGGAATACTACAAATGTGTCATTGAGGGTTTGTGCGAAAAGGTGCGGAAGAAAAGTCCTGCATTGTGGAGAGACAGGAGTTGGGTGCTACACCGTGACAATGCTCCGGATCATCGCGCTTTCTCCATCGTTGAATTTTTGACCAAATTCAAAATTCCTCCGCTTCCACAACCGCCATTTTCCCCTGATTTGGCCCCTGCCGACTTCTACCTGTTTCATAAGCTGAAATTTTCACTGGAAGATAAGCGATTAGATTCGATTGAAGACATCCAGGCAAATAAAGAAAGCGTCCTTAACACACTTCAGGAAAAAAAATTTCCAGTAATATTTCCAAAAGTGGAAACACCGTTGGAGTCGGTGTGTTCAGTCAGAAGGGGACTATTTTGAAGGAAATGCATCACAGATGAATGTAAGTACCGCCGCTGTACAAGTACAAGCCCATTCTTAAAACTTTCCAATCACACCTCGTATATTCGGGTCACTGTTTTATTTGCAATGTCGCAGCTTGTGAAACATTTTCAGTGCTTTTAAAAATGCTACTCGGCGTACCAACTGGTCCATACCCAGGGGGTGGGGTGGGAAGCGGCTATCAAATTTTAAAAAGCAACGTCGCATTTTTATTGTAAATTCGATTTCTATGGGAAAAAATATGTAGCTATTGCATCTTTTGTCATTCGTACCTTTTGTTGCTGCGCGATAGACTTGTTCAGTAATTTTGGAAAAAGCTTGTATGAGGTGTGTCCTCTGACCCCTCACCAACGAGATGCTTGTTTATAAGAATTATTTCAGAGTAAGTGCTCAAAAATATCGCTGCCCACTTCGATACACTTACGATTCGACACAGCTAAGAAGCGTTTCCGATGTAATTTACTGACATGCATTGTTGATCGCTGAATCATGTGCACGCAGTGAGTTCAAGTCAAATAATGCGTGAACGAATGTTTCAGAAGAGCTGCACGGAAACAACTGCAAAACACCGAGTCGTTTGGCATGCACGCGTGATTTTATGTTTTTAATCCAATGCATTTTTCTCTAGATTATAGTATCTTCGAACTCAGTTGTATTTTTCAATTACAGAGCTATCTATTGCGAAGTGATAAAAGTGTTACATACAAAAGTAGTTTTTCTTGTGGAATTCGATTCTAAACTGATAGTGGGAAGTTCTGTTTAAGATTTCAAAGTCTCCCTCCATATCACCCCCTGGGAGGTGGGAAGGGTTTCAACATTGGTCTCGCAGGATTGCATTTTTAAAAATATTGAAGACGTAGTTTTCCGTTTTTTAATTCGATACATAGTGTTTGAGGTATTTCGTAGTCTCAAGATAAAAAGACTCATCCTGTGTACACGCAATGTAGATGGCATTCTCCAACCTACAGTGTGTGGTATCGCTGGAATACTAACTGGTTGCTTTTCCAAGGATATGGCACGCTTAGTGCTAGTTCGACTTTCGTTGCATGCTGCTTCAATTTTCCTCGATATGTCATGAAGAAGAAAAGCAGTAAAGATATGAGTAGACGCCGTGAAAACCGTTTTTTGGTGACAGCTGTCTGCCACTGAAACTGTGCTTAGCCCTCCTTACTGCTCAGATTTGCAAATAAAACGCGAGCTCTGCATGCATTTACTTTCGGCACTGTAATCAGAGAGTCCCCCCCTCCCCCCCCCCCCCCTCCCCTCCCTCACGCCTCTTTCATAGGCCTACTATACGGGAGTTGCGTAAACAGCGACATAAAGATGAGTAACGGGTAGAAGATGTTTTGAACAATTTCTTTCGTGTGTCAGGTAACTAGGGGGCGCACTGTCAGTATGTGGGAAAGTGATGTACTGATCACTTGTATTGCAGAAGCAGCGGACACTAGTGTTGAAATCAATCCCTACGTACTCACAATTACGTAATAAATGGTAACTAACGTTCTTAAAAAGCATTATTGAGTGTTTCTCTACAAATGGTTTCACTCTCAATTACGAAAGGGACAACATATTCAGTTCTGTACACCTAGTGGTACTACGCCAACGATAAACGTAACACAAGCTGAGGAAATACGCAAATAAAATAAATAACTCACTACATCCCATGAGGTACAGTGAAGCATATAACTGTAATACTAGAAGAAAAAAATGACATTAATTATTCTACATTAAAATTGTCTTTAATACAAAAGGACTTCACAATGCTGCGATCAAAATATTTCCTCACTTGCCTAGAGATATAAAATGTCTGACAGGCAGCAAAGTTAAAATTGAAAAACCAAATGAAAAAGTTTGTCCTTGATAACTCATTCTATTCTGTAGAACGATTCCAATTTTTGTAATGTGAAAGAGATGGTGTGCAGGAATTACTAATTCACATCTGTATTTAAGAAAAACATTTGTAAATGGTCAGCATCGAGCCATATTTACATACGAATGTGTACTGTGTATGTAGAGTGACTCATTTAATATCATTACTATTAATGTACAAATGATCCAAGGAACATAAACTAACGAAGTAGCAGCTGAAGTAGAATGAAGGCTTTCACAACCAGATGACATGGCTGCTGGTAAATATTTCGGGATGTGAGGTCGTGGTCCAAGAAACTCTTCTGTTGCTGATGTTTCGTCCAGGACTGCGCTGGACATCCTCAGAGGCGCTCCTCTGCTGAGTGTTGCCGACTGACCAGTAGGACGTCCGAGAGCGACTGTAGAAAACGGGGCGAGGTCGAAGTAACACGTGATGAGCAGGATAATCCTTGTCAGAGATAAAACTTAACTATCGATTGTCGTTTTGTCAGAGATAAAATTGTCTAGCGATTCTGCAGCTATTGTCCATATGTCGCTAAGGTTCATTGCCTCCTCTTTCCTGTTAAAATTATGCTGGTGCTTATAGATTTCAATGGCTTCTCTACATAGCCGTGGATAATTTCATTAAAAGTTTTGTCGATAGAGACGAACGGATATGCACATCAGAACATCTGGACGCTGAAATAAAACATCTGAAGCAGGCCTTCGAGAAAAATGGCTACTCAGGGAAAGAGGTAAAGAGACATTTGCGACCAAGGAACAGAAGACCGAAGGACAAGGATGAACCACAACGTCGGAAAAATACAGTTTCTCTTCCTTTTATTAAAAAAGTAACCGATCAGATTGATAAGATTTTACAGAAACATGATATCAGATCTCTCTTTAGATCAGCAACGAAAATAAATCAAATACTCCGATCTGTGAAGAATAAACTCCCTCTGTGGTGTACACAAAATTCCTTATACGTGTGGCAAAGTTTATATTGGAACTAGCAAGAGGAGCGCAAATACACGGCTAACAGAGCACAAAAGTCTTTACCGACTAGGAAAACTGGAGAAATCAGCTCCAGCAGAGTATGCTCTTCAGTCAGGAAACCACGAAGTGAAGTTTTCTGAAACAGAAATTTTATCTACAACATTAAATTATTGTCCACGACTATGTAGAGAAGCCATTGAAATTTATAAGCATTCGGATAATTTGAATAGGAAAGAGGAAGCAATGAAAATTAGCACATATGGACAGTAGCTCTGCAGAATCGCTAGACAATTTTATTTTTGACAAGACGACAATCGATTGTTAACTTTTATATTTGACAAGGATTATCTTTGCTTATCACGTGTTACTTGGATCACGCCCTCTTTTCTACAGTTTATATGTCGTTCTCGGACGTCCGACCGGTCAGTCGGCAAGACTCAGAGGAGGAGCGCCTCTGAGGATGTCCAGCGCAGTGCTGGACGAAACGTCAGAAACAGAAGAGTTTCTTGCACCACGACCTAACATCCCAAAAGGTTTACCAGCAGCAGCTGAAATCTCAGCGGTAACTGCGAAAATATAAATAAGCTATGAACAGGATGGCGAAGAGCGTCTCTATGCTCGCGAAAAAGCCGGAAGTCATAAAGCAATTATCAAGGACCAAGATTAAGCCATATTAGACAGTAATGTCGAGAATTCATTCGAATCAGCTACTGAAGTGGGCATAAATCTAAATCTGCCAGTGGGTGCAATAATTGTGTATCGACTTCTTCATGCTCCTGGTTTCAATCCACGCAGTCTTGACAGAAGACAAGCAATTAAATCTCGCAATCAAGATGCACCAGTATCGTCTTATCTCCACTGCCTCCCAGCTGGCAAAGCCCTCTAGAACGTGGTGCAATGAACGCACGGAAAAGAATTCGGACGAGGATAGCAGACTTTCTACATGGTGATCCGAAAACATTCGTTACTCTCCAGAGCACAGTGTTACCGCAGCACGATGAAGTGGAATAAGTTTCACTAATTGGGGCTGGATGACTGCTGCTCGAATGGGAGAAATCGTTCTAATTTAATTGAGGATGGGCTTGGAGGAAAAAATGTACGCAGCAGAAGACATGTTTATCATACACACTGCACGAGATCACAACACCATGCACACGTCGTAACCAACCAAAAATTGACTGAATGAACACCAAAAAGTACTGTCAATGAAACTGACCACACAGTTTCCAGGTCGAAACAAATCAAGACATATTTTAACGTTATACTTATATACTTATATGGTGTCTGTTCTTTCGGACGTAATGTGTGGACATACAATGTGAGAATGTGGGTATCGCGGGAGGCGTGCGCGAGATAGTCCCTGCAGTCGCGCTATCCTCTGTGCCCTCGGTGTCTCAGATGAATAGAGCGTCTGCCATATAAGCAGGAGATCCCGGGTTCGAGTCCCAGTCAGGGTTCACATTTTCACCTGTCCCCGTCAGCAGCTGAAGGTATTAATACAATTCTAATTTCGTTATTTTGACGTTGGTGTTCAAGTCTGAACCGTATCAGGAACGACCTAGAAATACTCCTCAGAGCCCTGTTTTTAAGACGAGGGAGAGGGTCAGAGAACATCAGCATACTCGGTGCTCAATGGTCCCCTTTTAGTGAGGTGATGGGCCACTGTGGTTGGCGGACGCTGTATTAGAGGTAAAAAATACTAATTTTATTCAGATTTTATCATGTTCACAACAATCATTTTTTGTACCTAAAGAATGCTGTGACTCATACATCCTTTGAGTTACAGCTGTTTTTAAATATAGGAATTCATGGTTCTCATATAAAAAGGGAAAAAAATGGTGCAACTTATTTGAAAAAGTTACTTTAATATTTTTCTCACGCAGACAGGTCATTGAAATGCACCTAAAATCGTTTTTTAAAATTCTTCTTACAATCCTGTTTTTTTATAACTTTCAACAGTGAGGAAAACAATACTCACTGGACACTGTTTCAGTTTATGACCACAGTTTTCATCTCAATATAACAAAGCCAACTAGTCGAAAATTTGCTTTATACGCTTTAATACGCACCAAGCACAAAATCATAGCGACTCCTATTTTTCGTTGCAAACCATTCGAATTTTGCGCTCTATTTTAAATGGGTATACCACAATTAGTACGTTCGCCGCCGTAGCTGATTGGACAGCGCGTCGGCTAGATGCCGGTTTTGGGGCGGGGGGGGGGGGGAAGGGGGAGGGGTCTGGGTCTACCCTCCGGGAGGTCCTCGCCACACGACGACAATTAGTATGACCACGAAGCAGATGTATAACACTAGAAGTAAAGCAAAAATCAGATAGTTTCTGTAAAATCGTATGAGTAAGATTACAGGGTGCGCGCGCTACGATTATGTCGGTGCAGAGCGTCGCCAACCGGCGCATGCAAAGTGTGTGTACGGTCTCAATAGGCACAGGATCAGCGCCGCACGTGCGGAACGTGCGCGTCGTGCTGTAGTGTCGTGTCAGGCCACACGTGGTATACACGTGTCAATTTGCGCGTAGCCCGGCTTTCATGGGTATTATTAGGCCGACTTTCCCGCTTCGCTGACGCAAACTGCAATCCTCTGCCGGTAGAGGGCTCCGAATTGCAGCGCGTAACATGGCGGGCGGTCTGTAACGTAACTACGTCGGTATGTGAGAAACAGTGTACTGTAATCGAGTTTCTTACCGCAGAAAACGCACTTCTAACCGAAATCCATAGCAGAATGAAAGCTATGTACGGTGATAATTGTCTCGACGACACTAATGTGCGACGCTTGGTTGTTTGTACTCGTAATGAAGGATATGGCGGTGCTGACCTCAACGTGGGCAACAGAGCTTTATCTATTTCCAAAAACAGTACAATTTAAGGATTGCACTTTGATAATGATGAAGCAGTGCAAGCGGAGATGTGGTTGTGACTCTGTCAACGAAGTCAAACATTCTACAGTGACGGTACCATCAAACTGGTCTCTCGGTGGGAGAAATGTGTTCGTCGCCAATGTAAGTATTTTGAGAAATACGGGGTGATCAAAAAGTCTCTCCGCAGTGCCACATGATTGTTCGCCTACTGGGTTACTTCCCGTCAAGTGGGGGACACTTTCAACATTTAATGTGAAAATTTGTAAGTAAAAATGAATATCTAATAAATTAATAACTTGTATTTCACTGAGTTTCATTTCAGTATATTCAATGCGGCATACGGCATACGCAGCTACCAATCATACGGCACTGCGGAGAGACTTGTTGAACACCCGGTAAGACATGAAATATAAACATGTAGAATGTTAATAAAGATGGTTTCATTTAAAAAACCTGTATGAGTTTACAAAAAATGGGGAAGGATTACTTTTCTGCACGCCCTCGTACATCGACTGGCAACGAACTGAAGTCACAATAGTCTCGTTTCTCTGGCTACAGTATTAGACGGACAAATACAACGGGCTCACTACAATCAGGAATGTTTGTTAATAGTATTCAAGGACTCTTCGATTTAAGCCGTACACTATACAGAAAGTTTAGCATAGAAAAGAATTGTCTAAAAAAATGTATAGAAGTTTCAAAACTTGGTGTCTAAAATGCCAGAAAAGTAGTATGTCTAACCAATTTTTTCGAAGAAACCAAAATTAAAGAATAATAATATACAGATTTCAAACAGGGCTGCGCTTCAGCAACGATTCATGTAGAAACTTGGTATGATTGGAAACAAGAAGCCAATCAGTTTCAGAAGGAAACTAGGCCTATTGAACAAATTATTACAAAATATACTGTTCTTTGGCGCGCTCTCATACTTATTTACAAGTTCTTCTCGTGCTGTTTCATGCTCGCATACGCATATAATTAGGATTGTTTACCTGAACCTGCTTGCTTCTTACATGCCACTTTACATGCCACATGACTTTGCGCCTCCCTTCGACCCCCCCCCCCCCCTCCACCTTCCCCCGTCCATCCTACACCCGTTTTTCTATTTCCATTAGTTTTATTATGTGTTAATTTTAGCTGTTAACCACTTTGTTTGCTGAATCAGGCATTGTCTGCTCAGTGCGGCTATGTGCACATTCGTTCGCGCAGGAAGCGCTGCTTTCCATAGTTTACCTGTCGTCAGTGCTTGCACATTTTAGTCAGTCGGCTCATGTCACTAGCCTCGTAAATGTCTGCTGGAAATAATGTCGTGTGTGCTTTATTCTAAATTTTACGACAAAGACCTGCGGTATTGGGCTGCTATCTTCAATTAACACTTTAACTGTTGGTATTTGTGGTGACATGCACCTTGTTCTAGAAAAGAGCCTTATGTCTAAAGGTGATTTTACGAGTCAGTATGCACTTGTAAAAAAAGTTTGTAGTTATTATTTGCCGAATTTGGTTCCTTCTCTGGATGACACTTGTACCTATTTTGTAACACAACATTGTAGTGGCTGTGTTGTTAAGAAGAACGATGCAATCTTCTTTCGGACATACAGGTGTGTCCGAAGGTTGAGTGACTGATTGGCGATAGGGGACCAAACAGCAAGGTCATCAGTCCCATCGGATTAGGGAAGGATGGGGAAGGAGGGTAGCCGTGCCCTTTCAAAGGAACCATCCCGGCATTTACCTGGAGCGATTTAGGGAAATCACATAAAACCTAAATCATCGTCCTCCTGAGTACGCGTCAAGTGTGCTAACCACAGCGCCACCCCGCTCGATCGCGTCCGAATGAACAGGCAACGTGGAAACTACAGCCATTATGAAATACATGAAATGCATTCGCAATTGAGAATAAGAACAACCATAAGCTCTATAATGGAATAACGCAATGAAAATTTGTGCTGGACAGGGTCACGAATCCGGATTTTCCGCTTTACATGGGTGCCTTAACCGCCTTATCTGTCTGTGTATGACTCCCAGCCAAACCGAGACTTCCATATTATAATGTTCCCCCAAGTGTTAGCGGATTTCGTGACTGTGTGTTTTCGCGCAGTAGCGCTGAGACGATTTTATCGCTGAAAAAAAAAAAGACACTGTGATTACAACAAAATTAATATTTCTGTAATTATATTACCTATATAATTTAAGCGAACAAGGACTCGCAACCTTTTGTTCTCTCTCTTCCTGATCACCCATTGTCTGGTGCGGTCAAAAATTATTGCTTGGTCAACGTTATGTAGAGATTTTGTTATTTGTGCTCATTTTGTATAATAATATCTATTTAATTTCATTGTGTTTGTTATTATGACGAATCATACCTTTTTTCCTCAGCTTTTTTTCGTGAATTTGATACTTAAATGTGGCTTACTTTGTGTGGGGATGTCTGGTAGTGAATGATCGCGTATTAACGGCACCAATCAGTGTAATACGTTTGGTTTGCTTTCAGAATAGAATCTGCATGTAAAGTTTAACTTTCTACAAAACGAAGTCCGATAGCTTTTTGGCGTAAATCACGTCCCAAAATTATATTCGCCAACAGACAATCCCGGTGGTAGAGGAGCCTACCTAAAAAAATATGAATCATGATGGTGGTAATAAATTCCAATTTCAATATTTAAAAAATATTTTTACGTGATTTTTCAAGTACATAATTTTTCTTGATTTAATTGAAGATTCAATTAGCCAAAGATAATTTTAATTTGATTCAGACTTGCATTTGAGTTCAAACATTTTAAAAGTCAGAATAATATAAAATTAAATAACAAAAAACAAAAAAGCCATCATTAGAATATATCGTGTTTTCTGCGTCACAATCTGTATTCGCACACACATTAAGTAATTCCCGTACAAGGAAGAACATTTTAATTGAAAGATGCTGCCGGTATCGGCGGATGATTACAATATGGCAGTGCTTGCACAGCAATATCATATTTATCTGCCATTACCTGGCAGAGACTTTCAATTAAATTTAAACTGGTGGTATCAGTATACGATTATGAAACAGAATATCACTCTTCCTCAAAACACATAAACGCTTATATCCTATCACATATTTCCTGTTATACGAGGTGGCAACAGGGCTACTACTAAACGCAGTAAGAAAAGATGAAATACCATCGAAAGTGAAATATTTCACAGAGACTAAATGGCTATTGTCTAAGAATCGGTTAACACAGTCTGAATTGATGCACTCTCACTGTTTAAAGGGCTCATCGCCCTACACTCAGTAGAAGAGAAAGTACGAGTACTCATTCTCTTGTACAGATGCCAATGGGGAGTATCTACTACCAGAAACATAGAAAGAAAATACTTCTATTGGAAAGATGTAGAGAAGGCCACAGAAAACATGTTGCACAAATGCAAGCTATGGAGGAAATACCAAGCTGCTCCACTCAAGTCATATTTTCAATTGCCTAAAGCATCGAAGCTGTGGCGTAGAATCCACTTGGACTATGATGGACTATTATTAGGAAAAAAATTGGACCACTTCAGAACACATCTGTACTAGTTTCTCATACTTCGTAAGAATGAGAAGCGCAGATGCGGTGAACACATTTCAGATACTGAGGAAGATATTTTCAGTAGCAGGATAATTAGCAGCTATTAACACACAGTTTACTGTTAGAGAATTTGAAGAGTTTTGTGTGGAAAATGGAACGCAGTATCTTCGCAGTGCGCCATTTCACGCTGAATCGTAAGGTGTAGCTGAAAGTTTCAGCATAATTTTCAAAACACAAATAAAGAAACTGAACTATAAACACAATAAAGATAATGCCCATTTGCTGTTACTCATATCCTACACAAGCACTCCCCATAAGGAAAAGTCCCCAGTTCCATGTAAAGAAGATAAGAACTTAAACGCCCGCATCTCGTGGTCGTGCGGTAGCGTTCTCGCTTCCCACGCCCGGGTTCCCGGGTTCGATTCCCGGCGGGGTCAGGGATTTTCTCAGCCTCGTGATGGCTGGGTGTTGTGTGCTGTCCTTAGGTTAGTTAGGTTTAAGTAGTTCTAAGTTCTAGGGGACTGATGACCATAGATGTTAAGTCCCATAGTGCTCAGAGCCATTTGAGCCATAAGAACTTAAACATTGCCTAACAGCACTTCACAAGCATGAAGTAACAGAGAATGAGACAAAACAATTTTTTTATAGGCGTATCAAAGCAAGGTGGTACGGTACCCGGGAACAGTAGCATGCAAACTGCGGAACATACCATACGTCATAGTTATTGAAGATAGTGTTGCCCATCGTAGGCATGAGGACCAACTACGACTTTCCACTCCAGAAAGTACAAACTCTCTTCAGTTTCATATGGTGACAATGGATCTATCCTGAAGGGGAAGTAGGATTTCTGGAAATTTGTGGTAAGTTCCTATGGTACCAAACTGCTGAGGTCATCGGTCCCTAGGCTTGCACACTACTTAATCTGACTTACGCTAAGGACAACACACACACACCCATGCCCGACGGAGGACTCGAACCGGGGCAAGAGGCCTTAGACCCCGCGGCTACCCCCCCGCGTCGAATTGGGAGTCATGGAAGTGTGGCAGTTAAACAGCGCTGATGCCCTACAGCAACCGGAACTCATGCAGGTTGTGCTCAGCAGTTGCAGCGTGGAGACCAGCAAAGAAACAGCAGTGAGAGCAGAAGAAGAAATTGCTCCACATACTCCCGCTTGGGGAGGGGCGGGGAGGAAGCATGTTGCGACTGCGAGTCGCGCGGTTGCAAATCTACTGCTGGCCATCGCACGCAGCGCGGGACAGCCTGCTCGCCAGGCGGAGTGTGACGACAAGCAATTCGAACGGCTCATATTGCACAGGTCACCAGGAGAACAGTCCGCCCGCGGTAGCTGACTGGTGCCGGCACGGTAGCTCAGCGTGCTCGGTCAGAGGGCTGCTCGCCGTCTATAATGAAAAAACTGAGTTAAGGAATCAACGATCAACTTGAACGGATGAAACTTCCTGGCAGATTAAAACTGTGTGCCCGACCGAGACTCGAACTCGGGACCTTTGCCTTTCGCGGGCAAGCGCTCTACCAACTGAGCTACCGAAGCACGACTCACGCCCGGTACTCACAACTTTACTTCTGCCAGTATCTCGTCTCCTACCTTCCAAACTTTACAGAAGCTCTCCTGCAAACCTTGCAGAACTAGCACTCCTGAAAGAAAGGATGTAGCGGAGACATGGCTTAGCCACAGCCTGGGGGATGTTTCCAGAATGAGATTTTCACTCTGCAGCGGAGTGTGCGCTGATATGAAACTTCCTGGCAGATTAAAACTGTGTGCCCGACCGAGACTCGAACTCGGGACCTTTGCCTTTCGCGGGCAAGCGCTCTACCAACTGAGCTACCGAAGCACGACTCACGCCCGGTACTCACAACTTTACTTCTGCCAGTATCTCGTCTCCTACCTTCCGAACTTTACAGAAGCTCTCCTGCAAACCTTGCAGAACTAGCACTCCTGAAAGAAAGGATGTAGCGGAGACATGGCTTAGCCACAGCCTGGGGGATGTTTCCAGAATGAGATTTTCACTCTGCAGCGGAGTGTGCGCTGATATGAAACTTCCTGGCAGATTAAAACTGTGTGCCCGACCGAGACTCGAACTCGGGACCTTTGCCTTTCGCGGGCAAGCGCTCTACCAACTGAGCTACCGAAGCACGACTCACGCCCGGTACTCACAACTTTACTTCTGCCAGTATCTCGTCTCCTACCTTCCAAACTTTACAGAAGCTCTCCTGCAAACCTTGCAGAACTAGCACTCCTGAAAGAAAGGATGTAGCGGAGACATGGCTTAGCCACAGCCTGGGGGATGTTTCCAGAATGAGATTTTCACTCTGCAGCGGAGTGTGCGCTGATATGAAACTTCCTGGCAGATTAAAACTGTGTGCCCGACCGAGACTCGAACTCGGGACCTTTGCCTTTCGCGGGCAAGCGCTCTACCAACTGAGCTACCGAAGCACGACTCACGCCCGGTACTCACAACTTTACTTCTGCCAGTATCTCGTCTCCTACCTTCCAAACTTTACAGAAGCTCTCCTGCAAACCTTGCAGAACTAGCACTCCTGAAAGAAAGGATGTAGCGGAGACATGGCTTAGCCACAGCCTGGGGGATGTTTCCAGAATGAGATTTTCACTCTGCAGCGGAGTGTGCGCTGATATGAAACTTCCTGGCAGATTAAAACTGTGTGCCCGACCGAGACTCGAACTCGGGACCTTTGCCTTTCGCGGGCAAGCGCTCTACCAACTGAGCTACCGAAGCACGACTCACGCCCGGTACTCACAACTTTACTTCTGCCAGTATCTCGTCTCCTACCTTCCAAACTTTACAGAAGCTCTCCTGCAAACCTTGCAGAACTAGCACTCCTGAAAGAAAGGATGTAGCGGAGACATGGCTTAGCCACAGCCTGGGGGATGTTTCCAGAATGAGATTTTCACTCTGCAGCGGAGTGTGCGCTGATATGAAACTTCCTGGCAGATTAAAACTGTGTGCCCGACCGAGACTCGAACTCGGGACCTTTGCCTTTCGCGGGCAAGCGCTCTACCAACTGAGCTACCGAAGCACGACTCACGCCCGGTACTCACAACTTTACTTCTGCCAGTATCTCGTCTCCTACCTTCCAAACTTTACAGAAGCTCTCCTGCAAACCTTGCAGAACTAGCACTCCTGAAAGAAAGGATGTAGCGGAGACATGGCTTAGCCACAGCCTGGGGGATGTTTCCAGAATGAGATTTTCACTCTGCAGCGGAGTGTGCGCTGATATGAAACTTCCTGGCAGATTAAAACTGTGTGCCCGACCGAGACTCGAACTCGGGACCTTTGCCTTCCGCGGGCAAGCGCTCTACCAACTGAGCTACCGAAGCACGACTCACGCCCGGTACTCACAACTTTACTTCTGCCAGTATCTCGTCTCCTACCTTCCAAACTTTACAGAAGCTCTCCTGCAAACCTTGCAGAACTAGCACTCCTGAAAGGAAGGATATAGCGGAGAGTGTCTTGTGACGGCCGCCCAGGCCAAACGCAACGGAAAAAAAGGCGGTCAGAGCTACAGAATGTCAATCCTAAGGGCCCGGGTTCGATTCCCGGCTGGGTCGGAGATCTTCTCCGCTCAGGGACTGTGAGTTGTCCTAATCATCATCATTTCATCCCCACCGACGCTCGAGCCGCTGAAGTGGCGTGAAATTGAACGACTTGCGCCCGGCGAACGGTTACCCGACGGGAGGCCCTAGTCGTACACCAGGATAACAGAAACTACACTGCGTAAAAGAATTCAAGGTTGAGTTAATTTTCCTCCAATGTCACGCTGAATTTTGAAATTTGGCTTAAAGGTGCCTGCAACCTTCTTTTGTGCAAAAGTATGATGCTCTGCGACGTCATCCTCGGGCTCGTCGATGCTTCAAACAGTAGTGCGTCGACACGTGTGAAAGGTGTTCCGAAGTTCACGTGATGTGTAAGGCATGTTAATAATGTTTGCAATGGCACCAAATTTCACCACAGTTGTGTCCACCTCCAACGTGGACGTGTCCTACGATGAAAAGATTGCCACGCACCTCCTGACACATCCCACCGCCACTCAAGCCTCGGAAGGTGGTATAAAGGACGCCAATGAAACTACCCCATTCCTTGGGCGTTCCTTTACACTCAGTTCGCGAGCTGAACTTAGCCTCTGAATGGGACAATAGGCTCAGGTTAATACTGTTTGTGCAACAATCACATGAAAGTGGAATATTTGTGTTACTGCATAAACCAGTGTCTTAGATTTACATGTTTGTAGTTATTTCCGTAGTTATGTGTGCGTTCGTAACTGTTTGTTAGGAGTAGTGTCCCTGTTCGTACAGACGTAGGAGCGACACATTGCAGGCAGTTGTCAATGTACAGAAGCCACAGCAGTCACGTCGATTGGCGAAAAAGTGAACTTACATTAATATTCCTGGTCTACTCATCACAACTCACAAATAATCTCACTAACTTGCAGGAACGTTCAACATATTAATCCTGCTTTAGTAGCTGACTGTCCAGAAACACAATGGCATCAAATAGAGAGCCCTCAACTGACGCCAAAAATCATGTACACACTCATAAGTTCACTGCACTCCAAGACAAAAATGCTTCTACACGTACAACCAGTGTAAAAAAAAAGTCTCCTTGGTTGAAAACTGACTTACATCAAATAATGAACAACAGGAATGCTGCTCACAGACGTTTCAAAGAAAATTTGAAACCTGAAGGCTACAAAGAATGTAGGAAGTCTTCGACGAGGGTAAGGAAATAAAATCAGGAAGCTCGTTTCTTTACATGCATCCGTGATGCTTGAAAGAATTTTCGTAGCTTGAGTATCGGAAGCGCGAAATCGGATACTGATTCTCAGGGCTCAGATGACAAACAAAACGAATTTTTCTCAGCACCCGTCCATCCCCATGATCCAAAGAACTATCACCAACAGGAGCCCCCAGTCTGCAGCACCCAGATACATACCATTTTCTTTTACAAGGAATACAATAAGGAAAGCAATAATAAGAACCTCTTCCAAAGCAGTAGGCAACGACGCTATCGGCGTAACCATGATAAAGAATGTTGCACATAACAACTGTCGAAACTGATGTACTTTCTTTTATTCTCGTGAATGGGATACATCCCATTCACACACTAGCCTTAACAACCCCTACGGACGAAAATAGAAATCACTTTGTGATTAGCGACCAGTCGGCATCTTAACCTATGTATCCAAAGCCCTAGAATATACTGTTCACGGTCAGATTAATGATACTTACGCAAATGTAACTTATATGACAAGTACCAGTCCTGCTTTCGTGAACAGCGTAACATAAACACTACGTTAATTAAAGAAGCTGATGACCTGAAATGCGCTGTGGACAGCTGTGAGGCCCACTATTGACACTACCAGACTTCAGCGAAAAGCATTCGATATCGTCACCTACCTCTACAACTACACTAACTTGTGGTCATTTCGCGAGAGGTATGTGGGATGAAGTGATATGTTTCCAGATTCTTTTAGAATTTCAGTAGGAAACCTCTCAAGGGTTCACAACGTCTCCCTTGTAGCGGCTGCCACTGGAGTAACGCTTTCGTGCCAGATTCTTTTAGAATTTCAGTAGGAAACCTCTCAACGGTTCACAACGTCTCCCTTGTAGCGGCTGCCACTGGAGTAACGCTTTCGTGCCGACTAAAAGAACACCGCTCTCTGCGCGTCCTCTCTACCTCTTACACTACTGGCCATTAAAATTGCTACACCACGAAGATGACGTGCTACAGACACGAAATTTAACCGACAGGATGAAGATGCTGTGATATGCAAATGATTAGCTTTTCAGAGCATTCACACAAGGTTGGCACCGGTGGCGACACCTACAACGTGCTCACATGAGAAAAGTTTCCAACCGATTTCTCATACACAAACAGCACTTGACCGGCGTTGCCTGGTGAAACGTTGTTGTGATGCCTCGTGTAAGGAGGACAAATGCGTACCATCACGTTTCTGATTTTGATAAAGGTCGGATTGTAGCCTATCGCGATTGCGGTTTATCGTATCGCGACATTGCTGCTCGCGTTGGTCGAGATCCAATGACTGTTAGCAGAATATGGAATCGGCCGTGCTGGATACCAACGGCCTCGTATCACTAGCAGTCGAGATGATAGGAATCTTATCCGCATGCCTGTAACGGATCGTGCAGCCACGTCTCGATCCCTGCGTCAACAGACGCGGTCGTTTGCAAGGCAACAACCTTCCGCACGAACAGTTCGACGACGTTTGCAGTAGCATGAACTATCAGCTCGGACACCATGGCTGCGGTTACCCTTGACGCTGTATCACAGACAGGAGCGCCTGCGATGGTGTACTCAACGACGAACCTGGGTGCACTAATGGCAAAACGTCATTTTTTCGGATGAATCCGGGTTCTGTTTACAGCATCATGATGGTCGCATCCGTGTTTGGCGACATCGCGGTGAACGCACATTGGAAGCGTGTATTCGTCATCGCCATACTGGCGTATCACCCGACGTGATGGTATGAGGTGCCATTAGTTACACGTCTCGGTCACCCCTTGTTCGCATTGGCGGCACTTTGAACAGTGGACGTTACATTTCAGATGTGTTACGACCCGTGGCTCTACCCTTCATTCGATCGCTGCGAAACCCTACATTTCAGCAGGATAATGCACGACCGCATGTTGCATGTCCTGTACGAGCTTTTCTGGATACAGAAAATGTTTGACTGCTGCCCTGGCCAGCACATTCTCTAGATCCCTCACCAACTGAAAACGTCTGGTCAATGGTGGCTGAGCAACTGGCTCGTCACAATACGCCAGTCACTACTCTTGATGAACTGTGGTACCGTGTTGAAGCTGTATGGGCAGCTGTACATGTTCAAGCCATCCAAGCTCTATTTGACTGAATGCCCAGGCGTATTAAGGCCGTTATTACGGCCAGAGGTGGTTGTTTTGGGTACTGATTTCTCGGGATCTATGCACCCAAATTGCGTGAAAATGTAATCACATGTCAGTTCTAGTATAATATATTTGTCCAATGAATACCAGTTTATCATCTGCATTTCTCCTTGGTGTAGCAATTTTAATGGCCAGTAGTGTATATTAATGCAAGCTGGCAAGTGTCCCAGAATAATTGGCATACTGAAGAATAAATCAAACAAAAGCTTTGGGAACCTCTTCAGTCGCGGATAAATTACATTTCCCTGAAATTCTTCCAATAAATCTGAGCTTGGCATCCGTTTTTTCTGTTTTATGTGGTCACTCTGGGCGTTCCTTTTGGATGAAATTAGAATTATATTAATACCTATAGCTCCTGACGGGCGTTGATATTTATAAACGGGGACAGGTGAACATGTGTGCCCCGACCGGCACTCGAACCCGGGATCTCCTGCTTACATCTTTAACGCTCTATCAATCTGAGCCACCGAGGACACAGATGATAATGCGACTGCAGGGACTATCTCGCGCACGCCTCCCACGAGATCCACATTCTCACCTTCTGTGTCCACACGCATGCCTTGTGGGTATTCCTAGGTTCTTTACGGCAGTATCAGTGACCTTCTAACATTCTGCGTGGTTTCTGTCTGTTCGAAGTCGTGTCTCCCTACCACTTTCGCGCAACGACGCTATGAGCGTGTTTTTTTTAGGGAATTGACTAGTTTGAACCAGGGACCTGTTGCTGGTAAGGAGACGCCAGACTACACATGACATGTAGAGTTCAGAAGAGTTCAGTGAAACTAGCGATGATATAATCAAATCCTTAATGATTTCAGCGTCAGCTCCACTGCACCCTGTAAAAGAATCTCAATACTAACTAAATTTAGTGGATGGGGTTCAAGGCTTTCCTATTTTTAGTTAGCTGGTAAAATAACGTCGAAAAAGCAGTTAAGTTTACCATTGGAATTTTTATTGTACTCACAAAACATTGTTTATAAATTGCACTATTGATAAAAGGAAATATTTTTATACAGGATGATAAAAACCAACTACGTTCAACAATAATGTGAACGAATATTCCCTGAATGGGTTTCCAAGTTCTACAATGGATCGAAGGATGACCTATGCCATATCACATCTATAATCTAGGTTTAAATTAAGTTTCACAAAAGAGAAAACTATCAAAATGGTCTACAGTGACCCTCAATTATCTTTAATTACTTATCTAACTTGTCATAAATTACAGTAGCTGATGTGGCTTCTCAATAATTATATAACAGAAAAATCATCGCGTTTCAGATTTTAACTTACGTAGCAAATGTGAATACCATAAGCTTCAATTGACGATCAACACTAGTATTACGTAAAAAGGGGATGTAACAGATGAGACTTCCGCAGTTGAGAGTGAAGCCTTATGTGGTCAAAAATGCGGCATTGCGTGCGTTCATTACCTTGTCGGTGTTCGTCAGGGGGCGGCGGAAGGCACAGCTCCCCGCACCACGCCGTCTCGGAAGCAACTCTTCTCCTAACTTCTCCTTACTACAATTTACCGAAGTTGGTTTTAAAAAAACTATCTGGCTGTGTTTTCATCTGACCAATTAGGGTCTCAATGTTAACCTTAAGCTCCGCCTACAAAAATTCTGTCTATCCAATGAGAAACGTTATACTTTTCGTGGTGGGGCAATGTTTTTAAAGTTTGCAACGTAACAGAGACGCGAAAAAGTTCACGCTAAAACTTGCAGCTGGTGTGGCCATTTTAGTGTTATCGTAAGATCTATACTGTTCTTCTGGAGGGCTCTATCTTTTAACATGGTCTGGGGGGTGGTCCTGTCGGTTACTTTTCATGGTGGGGCAATGTTTTTAACGTTTTTAACGTAACAGAGACGCGAAAGAGTCTCACGCTAAAACTTGCGGCTGCTGTGGCCCTTTTTGTGTTATCGTAAGATCTATACTGTTCTGGAGGGCTCTATCTTTTAACATGGGCTGGGGTGTGGTCCTGTTGGTTACTTTTCGTGGTGGGGCAATGTTTTTAACCTTTGCAACGTAACAGAGACGCGAAAGAGTCTCACGCTAAAACTTGCGGCTGCTGTGGCCCTTTTAGCGTTATCGTAAGATCTATACTGTTCTTCTGGAGGGCTCTAGATTTTAACATGGGCTGGGGGTTGGTCCTGTCGGTTAGCTGGCAACGTGGGTGTCCGTGCCTTATCGTAGGGCCTTCTAGCTTAACACGGTTCTGCTCTCGGCTTTTGTTCTCGTTTCTCCCTTCGGAACTGCGTCTGTCTCATGGTGGAAAGGTATGAAATGCATTTAGGCATTCTTGTGTTAGTCTGTGGTATTCCATTTGCTCACTCGTTACTCGTATTACTTTGGTTAATTTTATGTCACGATTTATTCGGAGCTATGTGACATATTACTGGATTTGCTTATCATGTCAGGGTTTTCATGGAAGGTGTTGGATTTGCCTGACACCTTACAACCTGTCGCTAACAGTGTAATCGCAGAGTGATGGATTTTTTTTCCTCTTTATGCTGACATTATGCACATAAAAATGCGGCAGCTAAAATTTTCAGATAGCACTCTGAATATATTGAAAGATATTTTGAAAGCAGACAGCAGTATGTGTCTATGGGAATGAAAAGTCGTCCTGCAAGCATGTTCTCTCATGAGTGCCATAGAAGTCAGTCCTAAGCCAATTTTTGTTTTCTTCGTATGTCAACGACTTCATGTAAGTTCTGTTCTGTGAATATCATTTCTAAGTCGACGACTTAGAGTTGTCTATAAGTGCCAGACTCAAAGGCGTCAATACTGCGATCGACTATATAAAAGGTGAGATGGGTGCAAAGCCTCATTTCGAACTAAATTAAACGCTAAAAATTACTACAGTATCCGCTCAAAACTTCCACTTATCCCTCTACTAACCAGACCATTCGGAACGTACCGGTTGTAGGTACTTACAGCACAGGGGTGCAACGTGGTCTGTAATTATCACATGGCAGCGAAGCTTGATGGATATGCTAATTCGTTAATGCGGAACAGATTTACACTGGAAAGCAAATTTGTTCAATTTTTTGCCACCAGATACAAATCTGGCACTGTGCACTGTCTGTGTGAAGGTATGACATCCACGTTGTCACTTGACAACCCATAACGTGATTGAACAGTATCGTTATCGGAAGGGAGACCGAGAACTGTTAGTGAAACTTTTTTATGGCAAGGAAAGCAATTACCGTGCTGCATTGAGGGAGTGTCGCCGACTGAAAAGTATGAGGAGAGGCCTGATGTCCTGAACAGGTTCAAAGAAGATGATAATGAAATTAGAAAACACGGGTGAGCGTGGTGTGGCATCTGGAAGAGGAAGGCGTCCTATCCCGGTGGAATTATTGACGACATCATTTTGCTGTAACTGACCATGCAACACGGACCCCGGGTAGCGTTACTGTTCGTGCTTTGTTATGAGAATTGTCTATCCCATGATCAACATTACGGGAAGTTTTACGGTTTATCAGTAGAGGATCCAGACGGTTTAGAAACTGAAACCTTGTGATCCGCCACAACGTTCTGAATGTGCTCTTCGGTTTCTGGCACGGATCGGAGTTGATTAAATGTGGCCGGATAATATTCCATGGAGTGACGAGGCCTATTGTACCCTACAGGATGCAGTGAATACAGAGAATTTGGGGTACTGTTAAACCTCAAGTTGTGCAGGAATAACCATTACATTCGCCGTATGTGACTGTGTGGCATGAGTTCACAAGCAGCTTTATTTTCATTTTGTTCTTCCTTGAAGAGAACACACTGGGAGGACCCGCCAGGTACGCCGTGTTATCAAGACCTCCTTGTCCAGCATGCGATTCCCGCATCGGAAAATCGCAATTGTGGGGAAACCACAGTTTTCATCCAAGATGGAACAACACTTCACGTAGATCGCCCAATAAAAGGTCTAGTGAATGCAAACTCCCACGAATGTGTTGTCTCCAGAGATTTCCCAGATGCTTGGTACACGAGACCAGCTGATTTGAATCCATGTCACTTTCGGCTCTGTGGGTATCTAAGAGAATGCGATTGCCAGGGATGCGTTTGGTCTCTATTTGATCAGTGTAAAGGAACATATAGCTCAGATTCCACTGAAATTGTTGCGAGTAACTGTTGGTCACATCGTTTTAAGGACGCAACTTCGACGCGCGGAATGGCCGGATGGAGGATGAGGGAAGGATGCAGTCCCCATGTCCGGCCAGACAGGAGTTTCAGGAGGCAGAGTCTATTGTGGGCTTTGTGTTGGATGGTAAGGAGATGGGGAGTCAAGATGAGGTGGCGGTCAAGGGTGAGGCCAAGGTATTTTAGGGTAGGAGCGAGGTGGTTAGGATGCCCACAAATGGTTACGTAGAAAACATGGGAGAAGCAGGTGGTGCGGTCTATGATGATTGCCTGGGTCTTGGAGGGTTTGATAAGAAGGAACTGGATTTGGAGGGTACAGTGGGACCGTTGGAGGGTAGGATAAAGGGCCAGGAAGGCGGTATTACCAGCAAATTGGAGGAGATGAAGAGGCGGGGGAGGTTTGGGCATATCGGCAGTATACTGGAGAAAGGGAAGAAGGGAAAGGATGGAGCCTTGGAGCACGCGAGATTGCTGATTCACACGGTAACTTTATACCAAAAATTGTCTCGGTGATGCATGCGCAAAGGCAGCCGCTACATGAGCGATCTCTGTTGGGATTAGCACCCTCTTCCAAATGTACTCCAACTGTGGAGCGCAGCGGAGTGCGCAATGGTGACACTACATGCGCGCTCTGTGTCGGAATGTGGCCTACCAGAGTTATAATTCAAGTTATCTTACTGAAATTAACTTCCGCTAGACATATTAGTAGTAGCGAAATGTTTTCTTTCTCTAGATAATAAATAAATCACCAGGTCTACGTCTTGTTCAGTTGTAACCTGCCATCACGATTACTAAGATCTTCCGGCAAACGTATTTCCACCGATTTCTTAACAACTGAATGCCAGAAGGATCTCGTCGAGGCCAAGATTTCCGTGGCAGAACATTCTGTAGAATTTCCTGTGGAGATAAAAATTCTCAGATATGGCTGACAGAACTTGAACCAAAAGTCTTCTTTCAATATGTGGATGGTACGTTTGCAGTGTGACCCCATGGTGAAGAAGCATCTGATTGAATCCACGAGAATATGCAATGGCAATGGAGAAGGGAAACTGTCTGCCGCTTCTGGACGTCTTGGTCAGCTAGAAAGTGGATGAATCCTTCGGACATTCCATCTACCATAAGCCCACACATACAGACCATGCAGGCGTCTAGCTGCCACCATCCGTCACAAACTGTGGGCATCGTTAGAAAGTCGGTTTTGAACAGGAGCTGGAACACCTAGAATCTGTGTTTAAAAATAATAGATATTCTCCACGTAAGATAAGCACGGCTTTAAGCAGGAAGGAACGTGACCACCCACAAAAACGAGAGGAGAAGGAGCGGTTCAAGTCCAGGGCATTACTCCTATATGTCGGCAATATTTCGTCAAAGTTAGGCGGAATCTTGAGGAAACATTATCTCAATGTAATCTTCCAGCCACCTACAAATGCTTGTGATCTTATCGGTTCGGCAAAAGACGATCTGGGATTGCGGAGGGTTGGAATCTACAAAACACACCGCCAGTGTGGCAAAACTAATATTTGTCAGTCAACACGCACAGTACGTGAAAGGGGCATTGGACATGGTCACCATATTCTCCCTTCGCAGTCCAGTAAGTCAGTCACAACCGAGCATGGAAATTTTATGGATTATTCTGCACAAAAATCTTGGCGTCAATGAGATCCTTGTGGAATTTAATTAAAGATCTTATTATGTTATCTTCTGAAGAAGCCTTGTCACATACTAATTTTATTTTATTTTATTGGTTTTTTTAATTAGTATAAACTGTTATGTACGCTTGCTGTTCCAGTTTTTTGATAAAGTTCTTCCTGTTTACTCCATTTATATTCATTTACTGTTCACTTTTTACTTTTTGCATTAAATTACCACCACATTGTCAAAGATGTTATTTACTGTACATTTATGTTTCACTCTGTATGTGTAACATCTTTTTCAATGTCCTTTACAAACATTGTAAATTCTTTGGTGACAATAGTCAGTAAATATCTGAATATGGCCTTGTAAGCCAAAAACCGGTTAACACAAAAAATAATACTGTAGAACAAAAGCTAACTAGCGCTTTTCATTTGTTAAGACGATCTTATTAATTAAGGTGGCGGGTTCCAACTGGTTAAGACGTGGGGCCCAGCGATTTCCTTAATGTTAACAGAACGAAAATATTTTATGTCCACTGACACGTCTAACGAAAGTTAATTTTATTAATTTCACGTTTGAATTTTAATCCCGCAAGTCCACATTCCGACAGAGAGCGCGCATGTAACATCTATGTTACGCATTCGCCTGCGCGCTATATATGGAGGAATATTCGAAGAAGGCTCTATACTCGACAGAGATTGCTTATGTAGCGGCTGCCTTTACCATGCGTCTCCGTGCCAAATTTCGGCATTAAATTAGCGATTTACAATTGAAAACACTAACCCGGAGGTGGCTGGTTGGTTATCAGCCGGAATATCGTGGCAAGAAATTGAAAGTGATCCTGAGATAATTATTAATACAGTGGGCATTTATCGTCTCCTTTTTAATCTTAATGTGTGATGTCCATGTATTTGATGTTGACTGAGGTCCTGAACAGACTCGGTACCAGGACAACACTACTTTTCGGGTAACACCCGTTCCTATCTCTTTATACAGCAATATATAAAACGCCGCATGGTATAAACGACATTTTCGTATGTAATTCACTTCTGTTGGTACTAACGTCTCTCATATTGATCTTACCTTAGGTTGTTGGCACTGTTAGTACGCGCAGAAACGAGTCCCTTTCCTCGACATATGGTTCATCCATCTGTGCCACAGGTGGAGCAGCACGGGACATCTACTCTACGTGATGGACAAAGAAGTGACTCCACTGAGACCTGTTGTGGAGTGTCAACAAACAGGTCGATCCTTCTCTGTCAGACATCGATCACTTGTCAGAGCGGGGAAGCTAAGTGCGGAAACGCTTAACGAAAATCGAAGTGACTTTTCTCGTAGCTAATAGAATCTGTTTGGATTTCTTTATGTAGCTGTATTACGTAAACTAAATGTTTCAGCCAGTGGGTTTAGGAATTTATATTCGTATCTTTAGAGTCTAACACATTCAATACATCATTACATCGTTGTTTTGTACCCATGCCAAATTGGCACATGGCAATTTGCATGTGTATAGATGTATAATATTCACAAACTCATATATCGCTGGAAATAAGTATTGGTATAGCTATATACCTAGCGGAAGATCAGTTTGGATTCCGTAGAAATGTTGGAACACGTGAGGCAATACTGACCCTACGACTTATCTTAGAAGAAAGATTAAGGAAAGGCAAACCTACGTTTCTAGCATTTGTAGATTTAGAGAAAGCTTTTGACAATGTTGATTGGAATACTCTCTTTCAAATTCTGAAGGTGGCAGGGGTAAAATACAGGGAGCGAAATGCTATTTACAATTTGTACGGAAACCAGATGGCAGTTATAAGAGTCGAGGGGCATGAAAGGGAAGCAGTGGTTGGGAAGGAAGTGAGACAGGGTTGTAGCCTATCCCCGATGTTATTCAATCTGTATATTGAGCAAGCAGTAAAGGAAACAAAAGAAAAATTTGGAGTAGGAATTAAAATCCATGGAGAAGAAATAAAAACTTTGAGGTTCGCCGATGACATTGTAATTCTGTCAGAGACAGTAAAGGATCTGCGAGAGCAGTTGAACGGAATGGACAGTGTCTTGAAAGGAGGGTATAAGATGAACATCAACAAAAGCAAAACGAGGGTAATGGAATGTAGTCGAATGAAGTCGGGTTTTGCTGAGGGAATTACATTAGGAAATGAGATACTTAAAGTAGTAAAAGAGTTTTGCTATTTGGGGAGCAAAATAAGTGATGATGGTCGAAGTAGCGAGGATATAAAATGTAGACTGGCAATGTCAAGGAAAGCGCTTCTGAAGAAGAAAAATTTGTTAACATCGAGTATAGATTTAAACGTCGGGAAGTCGTTTCTGAAAGTATTTGTATGGAGTGTAGCCACGTATGGAAGTGAAACGTGGACGATAAATAGGTTGGACAAGAAGAGAATAGAAGCTTTCTAAATGTGGTGTTACAGAAGAATACTGAAGATTAGATGGGTAGATCACATAACTAATGCGGAGGTATTGAATAGAATTGGGGAGAAGAGGAGCTTGTGACACTACTTGACTAGAAGAAGGGATCGGTTGGTAGGACATGTTCTGAGACATCGAGGGATCACGAATTTAGTCTTGGAGGGCAGAGTGGAGGGTAAAAATCGTAGAGGGAGACCAAGAGATGAATACACTGAGCAGATTCAGAAGGATGTATGCTGCAGTAGATACTGGGAG
The DNA here is from genome assembly GCF_023864275.1 of Schistocerca cancellata. Classification (NCBI taxonomy): domain Eukaryota; kingdom Metazoa; phylum Arthropoda; class Insecta; order Orthoptera; family Acrididae; genus Schistocerca; species Schistocerca cancellata. The sequence goes on along the minus strand of NC_064634.1, from coordinate 440,112,837 downwards.
ATGAAGAAGCTTGCACAGGATAGAGTAGCATGGAGAGCTGCATCAAACCAATCCCTGGACTGAAGACCTCAACAACAACAACAACATAGCTATATATAGCTCATAGAAGCTCTCGCTGGCGTTATGTGGACTGTTTCATCAGTCTAAGATGTCTGACAATGGACTATAAAACAAAAAAAAAAAACAAAAATGTGAAAAATATTACTATGGAATTTCAGCACTTCGTGTTTCAGTTTTTAATATGTTTCACTTTTAGTCCACGGTGGAATTCCTCTATTCAACTGTCATACAAATGTCACAACAACAAACTGGTGCATGATGGAACAGATTACATTTAATGTCGAATTTATGTTGTAACCAACGATGTTTGTGGTAACATATTCCACGTTTCATTTGTTTTTTAATAGCTACTGAAACGGTACTGGCATACCCTTTTCACAAGATTTTTCTCTTAGATTCTCCGAGGATATTATTGGCACGTGACTCAATGAATGTGAATTCCAAGGGACCAAACTGCTGAGGTCATCGGTCGCTAGACTTACACACTATTTAAACTAACTTACGCTAAGAACAACACTCACACCCATGCCCGAGGGAGGACTCGATCCTCTGACTGGAGGGGTCTCTCAATCCGTGACATGGCGCCCAAAACCGTGCGGCCACTCCGCGCGGCCACGTGACTCAAACTGAGCCCTACTCTTTTCCTGTAGCGACGGGCCTCTGGGGCAAGGACGTGAAGGAAAATGTGTTTGCCTCTTAGGTAATGGTATCTGTTTCATGTATAACCTTTCCTGCGTACCCTTCTGAGTGACTGAATAAATGGGTGAAGCTATTTTAAAAGTTCTGTGGTGAACCAGAGCGTAAGCACTATATGCCTTAGCTTTGTCAGACTAACAGTAACCTATTAGGGATCTGAAAAAGCAGGGCAAGCCAGAAATGTACCGTCTTCCTTTAAGTGCCACTGAGCAGTTGTTGGTACTGCCTAACAGTACTTGTACGCTCAGAGGGATAGAGAGTGAGTAGATTGTAGTTCCATCTGCTGGATGTTTATGTATGTGCTGAGGGAGCAATCCCTGACTATTATGTGGTGCCATGTCCTTCGCTATTAGTGGACCTTTATGTACTGTGTACTGCTATCGGCGAAATATAGGGGACTTCCCGTTCCAGCAGTCAACAGGAACAGACCTGGATATATTTTGCCGAACCGAATACTGCGATAGCTTTATTGCAGCTACGCATCGGGACCTTCCAGACGTCCAAGCCGATACAAATGCGCATCCTTGGTGTCTAAACGTGCGGCTACTCGTAACCACTGGACTGAAGGTGCAGACTGGAGTCTCTTCAGATCATCTGCGGTTGTATTACGTCGGCATAGTCTTCTACAGCTTCAGATAGGACCTAGCGTGTTTGTTCGATTCGGTTTAAAAAATAATGCACTTGTTGCTCAAGTAAACAATGCGCTCGATATCACTACTTTGTCACTATTAACGTTAATCACTTATTTTGTGTTGAGTAACTAAGTTTCACTATTACAGCCAAAACTTCATGAAATTTAAATGTGAAAGTTTACTATTACTTACTAGCATTGTGTTTACATGAAAATTACGTGATTTAAGTAGTGTTTCATGCTGCATTGCATTGACCAGATTGTTTTATTTTGTATTTAGTGTATGAGTCCAAATGCAAGGGAGCGAATTCTTTAATGATTTGATGTGTGCAGTTAAATAATGTCCTATTTGACGATTACTCAATTGATTTCGGCTGTAGTCTGGCCAAATGAACTTAAAAAGAATTTTAGACTTGCTTAGGAGTGATATTAACTTCAAAGTGCCTTTCTGGTCTGTAGAATATACGGCGTGGCGCAGATAAATGGGAAAATGTGAGGTTTCGCACAGACCATACGTCCCCACCGTTCAAATTCGAAGCAGTCTCTTCAAAATTGTGATTCCATGTAACGATCGAACGTGACGGGATCTAATAGTGGTGCCCAATCTCTAGTCGTGCAGTTTTCTTTCTGTGTGATGCAGCTCTCTACTCTATTCTGCCCTCCGCAGTTCTTTGCATAAGCCTCTGTATAATAACCGCAGCCTACATTCATCTTCTGTGTCGTATGACACTTCCGGACAGCTTTCTTTCGCCTCGAGCCGTGGTGAGTTAAAGTGTTAATTTAAAAGATCTACTACTTTAAACTGTTGCATGCTGGGCACGTCATATACGACGCTTTATTTATGTGGAAGATTAAATCAAGGGTAATCACCAGTTGTAGTTGTTGCCCTGGCAGACAGTAGTTATTATTTCAGTTTTGCTCAAAATCTCAGGTTTTCGTTGTGTGAGCATGATGGTGGCCAAAACAAGGAAATATTCCAAAAGTGGATAGGGAAGCAATGCTAATAAGACTGGAAAATTATAGACTGGAAATTATTTGAATTTTTGAGCATATCTTTTCATTTAGCCACTGGAGTGGTGGTCCTGTCATAACTCGTATATACTCGAGTTTCAGTTTGTGTTCCACCATCTTGATGATCTGGTTGTGTCCAGTGGGATTATGAAGGACCTCTGGAATCGTTTGAATCAAATATCTGAGACGTTACATCGTGCTGGGTTGACAGTTAACCAATATAAGGTAATGTTTGCACAGTTTCGGGGTCGCATAGCCTCTGCAGTCGGACTGCAAGCAGTTCTCAATTGTTCTAAGCCTACAAATTCCAAAACCGTTGCCAGTTTTATTAGTATAGAACTTTTTTTAAGAAATTTGTTCCTCAGTTTGCCCAAAAGGCAGTGCTACTGAATCACTTAGGCAAAAGGGACAGAATGGGGTCCATCACAAGATTGGTTTCTGCTGGAGTTTTGGCATTACCCGATTTTAATTAATTAGATTAGATTAGATTAATACTAGTTCCATGGGTCATGAATACTATATTTCATAATGATGTGAAACGAGTCAAATTTTCTAATACATGACATAATTAAGTTAATTTAACAACATAATTAAGTTAATATAACAAATTTTTATTTATTTTTTTAAATAATTTTTTGTTTGGTTTTTTTCTTTTTTTCTTAATTTATATCTAAAAATTCCTCTATGGAGTAGAAGGAGTTGTCATTCAGAAATTCTTTTAATTTCTTCTTAAATACTTGTTGGTTATCTGTCAGACTTTTGGTACTATTTGGTAAGTGACCAAAGACTTTAGTGGCAGTATAATTCACCCCTTTCTGTGCCAGAGTTAGATTTAATCTTGAATAGTGAAGATCATCCTTTCTCCAAGTATTGTAGTTACGCACACTGCTATCACTTTTGAATTGGGTGTGGTTGTTAATAACAAATTTCATAAGAGAGTATATATACTGAGAAGCTACTGTGAATATCCCTAGATCCTTAAATAAATGTCTGCAGGATGATCTTGGGTGGACTCCAGCTAATATTCTGATTACACGCTTTTTTGCATTAAATACTTTATTCCTCAGTGATGAATTACCCCAAAATATGATGCCATATGCAAGCAATGAGTGAAAATAGGCGTAGTAAGCTAATTTACTAAGATGTTTATCACCAAAATTTGCAATGACTCTTATTGCATAAGTAGCTGAACTCAAATGTTTCAACAGATCATCAATGTGTTTCTTCCAATTTAATCTCTCATCAATGGACACACCTAAAAAATTTGAATATTCTACCTTAGCTATATGCTTCTGATTAAAGTCTATATTTATTAATGGCATCATACCATTTACTGTACGGAACTGTATGTACTGTGTCTTATCAAAATTCAGTGAGAGTCCGTTTACAAGGAACCACTTAGTAATTTTCTGAAAGACATTATTGACAATTTCATCAGTTAATTCTTGTTTGCCAGGTGTGATTACTATACTTGTATCATCAGCAAAGAGAACTAACTTTGCCTCTTAATGAATATAGAATGGCAAGTCATTAATATATATTAAGAACAACAAAGGACCCAAGGCCGCCCCTTGTGGAACCCTATTCTTGATAGTTTCCCAGTTTGAGGAATGTGCTGATCTTTGCATATTATGAGAACTGCTTATTTCATCTTTCTGCACTCTTCCAGTTAGATATGAATTAAACCATGTGTGCACTGTCCCATTCATGCCACAATACTTGAGCTTGTCTAGAAGAATTTCATGATTTACACAACCAAAAGCCTTTGAGAGATCACAAAAAATCCCAATGGTTGGTGTTCGGTTATTCAGATCATTCAAAATTTGATTGGTGAAAACATATATGGCATTTTCTGCTGAAAAACCTTTCTGGAAACCAAACTGACATTTTGTTAGTACTTCATTTCTACAGATATGTGAAGCTACTCTTGAATACATTACTTTCTCAAAAATTTTGATAAAGCTGTTGGAAGGGAGACTGGACGGTAATTGTTGACATCAGATGTATCCCCTTTTTTATGCAAAGGTATAACAATAGCATATTTCAGTCTATCAGGGAAAATGCCCTGTTCCAGAGAGTTACTACACAGGTGGCTGAGAATCTTACTTATCTATTGAGAACAAGCTTTTAGTATTTTGCTGGAAATGCCATCAATTCCATGTGAGTTTTTGCTTTTAAGCAAGTTTATTATTTTCCTTATTTCAGAGGGAGAAGTGAGAGATTTCAATTGTATCAAATTGCATAGGTACGGCCTCTTCCATTAACAGCTAATGAACACCTGGATCCTACTATATCCACAACATTTAGACAATGATTATTAAAAATATTTTCAACTTCTGACTTTATGTTCATAAAGTTTTCATTCAATTTGATGGTAATACTGTCTTCCTGTGCTCTTGGTTGAGCTGTTTCTCTTTTAATAATATTCCAAATTGTTTTAATTTTATTATAACAGTTGCTGGTTTCAGACATGATACACATACTTCTGGATTTTTTAATAACTTTTCTTAATATAGCACAGTAGTTTTTATAATGTTTGATAGTTTCTGGGTCACTACTCTTTCTTGCTGTCAGATACATTTCCCTTTTCCGGCTACAAGATATTTTTATACCCTTAGTAAGCCATGGTTTGTTACATGGTTTCTTATGAGTATGTTTCTTGGGGAAGCAGTTTTCAAATGCATTTACAAAAGAGTCATGAAATAAATTATATTTTAATTGGAATCAGGTTCATGGTACACCTCATTCCACTCTAACTGCTGTAGGCTTTCCCTGAAATTTGCAATTGTTAAATTGTTGACTGAACGTACTACTTTGGAGGACTGTTAAGTACTGCTGAATGGAGCTATGTCATATATTGTAACTAACTGTGCACCATGATCAGAAAGACCATTCTCAACAGAACTGAGCATTTATCTGGTTAAACTTATCTTGGTCTATAAAGAAGTTATCTAGCAGTGAGCTGCTATCCTTTACCATCCGAGTAGGAAAATCAATAACGGGTGTCAAATTGAAAGAACCGAGTAATACTTCAAGCTCATTTTTCCTATTACCCTCTTTCAGAGAATCTACATTGGAGTCCCCACAAATAATAATTTGCTTCCCCCTGTCTGACAGATAGCACAACAAGGAGTCCAAATATTTCAGAAATAGATGAAAATTTCCCGATGGGCACCTATATGCAGTTACAATTATAAATGTGCCTTTATTTAATTTAAGCTCACAGGCACATGCTTCTATATGTTTCTCTACACAAAACTTTTTTGTTTCTATACTTTTTGCACAATGATAACTTTTGACATATATGGCAACTCCTCCTTTCTCCATATTTTCTCTAATTACATGTACAGTGAGCTTATAGCCACTTACATTTACCTTATCCATATCAGTAACAATGTGATGCTCAGATGGGCATGGTATATCTATTTCATCCTCAGCTTATAAATCTTCTAAACAAACCAGAAGCTCATCTATTTTATTCTTTAAACTCCCAATATTTTGATGAAATATACTTACATTATTTTTAATTATACTTTTGTGAGAACCTTTCCTTTTTCTAACATTTGCAGTACTCTCCCGTCTGAGTTTTTCATTGTGCTCAGGCCTAGTTGCTATACCAGCGGTCACATGGTGTTCAGAGAGGCATGTTATGTCAACTGGGTTGGGTGACTTTAATTCATCAATGCAATTACCTAGGACTGAGATACGACTTGGTGGATATAAAATTTCTGGTGATTGGTGAAAATTTATAATTGACAGCTGAGATTGGTGATCCAATGTTCTAGAATTGTGCTGTTTAATTTCTTTCCTAAACTGAAGATTTGTTTCAATCCTGACCTCTCGTAGAACTTGACATCTTTCTGTCTTACCTATCCTAAAAAAGGTGCTGCTCCAAGACCTGTAACCACTGGTATTTTACCATTCATGGCAGTGCCTCCCCCCCTTAAATTTCCTGCTATTACCCCAGCCAGTTTCCCCTTCCCTTTCCTGTTGAGATGTAGGCTGTGCCTGGTATAGTCCCACCTACTGAGAGAATCAACAGGAACCACACCAATATGAGCCCCCGCACCCGACCCAAGCAGCTGTTCCAACTCCAAATTAACTCTCCCAGCAGAAGAGTTCAAATGAGGTCGGTCATGGCGTCTCAGGACAGATACAAATTCAACATTGGTGTGTCTCGATGCTGACATAATCTTTCCCAGGTCACACTCTATACTGTGCCCAGGATCTCTGTCGATACTGTTCCCTGGCCCTCCCACAATAACCACGGTGTCTTCCCTGGTAAATCCTTTACAGAGTGAACCTAAATCCTCTGTCACCTGATCCAGACTAACACTTGGTTTGAAAAAATTTGTGACCTGGTATTCTGGTCCTAATTCCTCCTGCAGAAGTTGGCCAACACCTCTGGCATGAGAACTGCCTAACAACAAAACTTTCTTCCTTTTCAATGACTTTCCTACATTCTTTTTCAGTTTTTTCGTATTGAAAGTTTGTTGTGTCCTGTCTACACTTACCTCTGCTTGACGCACTTCAGTTTCTAACTGAAGAAACATGTCAAACTTATTTTTGACATTCACCACAAAACTGTCAGACTTAGTTCTAGGCCTGTTCCTTCTGTTACCTGTTGCCACTTCCCACCTCTCTTTGCCCTTCTCCCTCCTTAACCTGTCCAGATCTTCCCTAGCCTGATCTAGCTCAGCCTGAAGGGCAGCAATTTTCCCCTCCTGTTCCACTATCTTCCTATCTCTGCTGCAAATCCTACACACCCACTGATGAGCCTGATCCACTTTCCCGACACCCACGCCACTGCAGTCCCCCCAATGAAAAAAATTACTGCATGCATCACACCAAACCCCGGAACTAACAATTCTACGGCAAGTCAGGCACTTCTCACTCATGGCAAAAATAATACTTTAGCTAGAATAAATCAATTAAATTCCCTAAAATCAAAAAAGACGTTACAAGAATTAAGCCTATTCACAAACGTATATAAGCAAGTTTCTGATTTATAATTCCGCTGTTTTTCTGAGATATGTATTAAAACAATGAAGGTATACGCTATTTATGATAAACGAGATACTTTAAGTTTGATTCTCCAAAAACGTTACGAGAATTAGGCCTATAAACAAAATCTGTATTAATACAATTACGTTATACGTTATTTAAGGTAGTTTACTTATTTGTTACCGAGAAACTAGTCAAATTACCGTGAAACAAGAATCAAACACGTTTACAAAATTTAAGCCTAAACGCGACTCCGCGAAGTTACGATAGTTTCGTGTTTTCTAAAAGAATACGCAAAGAAAAGTGAAACCTTTAACGGCAAGACTAAACGATACACTAATGCACGTATTTAATTTGTTGTCGGTGTTAAACGAAATTATATTCCTGTCTAAATCACTTAACTTTCTGGAAATAGTTACTGGCGTCACTTACTCGGTGGCCATCTTGGAACCAGACTGATTCAATGCACAGATGTAAACATATTTGTCTGGTGTAAGAGTTGTGTTATTGTAGGAGGGAGATCAAGGTAAGCGACCGCTTGCATACTCACTGAGAGCATTATCTGATATGGAGAGGAAATATTCCGTTTATGAGCTTGAGGCTTTCTCGCTTCTTTCCGCTCTGGAAAAGTGCAGTAGTTAAGGAGCCGGCCACTGTGGCCGAGCGGTTCTAGGCGCTTCAGTCCGGAATCGCGCTGCTGCTACTGTCGAAGGTTCGAATCCTGCCTCGGGCATGGATGTGTGTGATGTCCTTAGGTTAGTTAGGTTTAAGTAGTTCTAAGTCTAGGGGATTGATGACCTCAGATGTTAAGTTCCATAGTGCTTAGAGCCATTTGATTTTTGTTAAGGCCATTAAGGCCTTTAAGGATCGACTAAATAGAGGCTAGTTGGTGCTCTGATATTCACTTAAGCAACGAGTGTTGTACTATACAGCGAAAGTTGATGGGAATCTGAAAGTGGTGGTGAAATATTTTCATGAATCTCTGGTAGGTGGACATCTTGGTTATTTGAGATCCTGGGAAAAATTTCGTAGGCAGTTCATTTGGAAGGGTGTGGATAGTGATATTAAGCATAGACTGAAGAATTGTCAGATTTGTGCAGCGAGAAGCCACAACGGAACACCAAGGCCGATTTCCTGCCATCTGTCCCATTGGAGTAACCCTTTGACAAATGACATGTGGACGTTGTAGGATGTTTGCCTGGAGCTCACAATGGCCACACGTATATTTTTCTCTGTGTCGACGCATTTTCCAGATTCAGTTGGCTGTTTCCCACCAGGGGTGCGACCTCAAGCAGTGGTGGGGGTTTTGCAATAAATGTTTGCTGTGTTTGGACCTAGCAAGAGTGTCGTTAGCGATAGCGCAACTTCCTTTTGCTCCCATTTCTCCAGAAGTTTTTGGTTTTGGCATTAACAACATTACGAGCACTCCCTACTTCCAAAACCTATCATTCATCGAAAGATTTAACCAAAATATTTGGGCAGTGTTGATTGCTAATCGTCAGGATAATCAAAGTAGGTTGGATCAGTCGTTGCACTGGCTCAGGTATTCCTTTAACACAGCCAGGCACAGTTGCTTTTTACCTCTTTGGTTAACTCACCCTCAGTAGTCTTTAGAGTATAGAGAATTTGTTGCCCGATCGTATTACCGCTTGAAAAAAATTGCACACCAATGGAAGGCAGCTAAGGCTAACTCCACAGACTGCATCGACAGCAAGCTAAGAAGTGCAGTGTGGGGCATCAGGTAGTTCCGTATCGTAAGGGAAACGTGATGTTCTTCAAGAATTATCAGGCAACGAGCAGAGCTGTCGACAAGATCACAAAGAGCTGCTACAGAGGTTCAAGGCAGTATTTCGCATATCCAGGTTCTTGACACCCGTCACGATTCAGTTGGCTGGAATAAAGCAAGGTGATGTAATTAGGGCTTACACCTAAAAATGGGTATCTAAATCAATCGAGTCAAGAGCCCTTGAATATTGTGTGACTGGTGGCCACACTAAGAGCGAGGGGGATTTTATACCGTATAGCACATCCCGTGAGATTTTCTTTCGTCTTCAGCCGTGGCAGGTTATAATTTTAATTTAAAACACCCAGTACTGCAGACTGCTGTGTACTGGGTAAGTGGGCAGTACCTAGCGTTATCCAAGGGAGCGCTGGTTGCGACCCGACAACTGAACAGTAAGTTGGACGGATCCTTCACAGTAGTGTGTGTAGTGGGCCATCGTCACTTCGTTGTCTCTGAGAATTGCTAAGAGCGGTTTTGTTTTTGATGTTCTTTTGTGGATGTTCTTCGAAAAATTGCACAGTTAGAGAATGTTACCTTGCTTAGCTTATGACTAGTTCAATGATGTTGCGTTTTTCTGCTGGTGTTAGTTGTTGTTAAGGGAATTCGAGCATGGACTAAGAACTCATTACTGTTGCTAATATGCCGTTGTGCTTCTCCGCTTTTCGTTGAGAAGAATTCGTTTGACGTTTGTTAAGCTATGGCTGGCGTTCCTCTAGTTGCCCTTTAAATATTGGTTTTAAGTGCTTTCCCCTTTTAAGTTTGGTGACACATTGTTGTTATTTTACAAGTTAAAAGTCCGTCTGTGTTAATGATACTCATATAGAGTGGAAGTGGATTCGATTCCTTTATAGCAATATCCGTTGAAGGGGTTGCCTCTGATCGCAAGTATGTGCTTAAATTGCGTGTTAGTAGATAGTAATAGGCTAACGTTTCTCGTGGTATTGTTGAGTGGTCTTAGTTCAGCAAATTTCTCTAATATGTCGCTAGGGGTTGGTGCTCATATTTATTGTTTTACCATTAAGTTTGAGTAATTATTGCTTCAGTGGATTTCCAGGTTAGGTTTATCTATGGGCCACTAGCTACTGAAATTGTTAAACAGGGCTTGTCACTGGGGCATTTAACTGAAGATGAAATCTGTTGTAGTATTAGTGTTGTGACTGTTTTTCTCTTTTAAACATGTCAGTGGTTATTATTTGTAGTTCATGTTAAGGATCTTAAGACAATTTACTTATTGGTCTCCATAGAAGGTTATACTTGAGCATATATGAAGTTGACCAGGGTCGCATTTTTAAGCACGTTGTGAAATATCCCTAGTCCTTAAGGACTTCACAGCGCTAATTGGCGTGTGGTTTAATTTCCGTAGTTGGTTGTCGGTTCTGGTCTCTGACTTTCTGACTTGGTTGTTGTAATTAGCCGGCCGATGTGGCCGAGCGGTTCTAGGCGCTTCAGTCTGGAACGGTGCGACCGATTCGGTCGCAGGTTCGAATCCTGCCTCTGGCATGGATGTGTGTGATGTCCTTAGGTTAGTTAGGTTTAAGTAGTTCTAAGTTCTAGGGGACTGATGACCTCAGATGTTAAGTCCCATAGTGCTCAGAGCCATTTGATTTTGTTTTAATTAAATGTCGTTTAAGTATCGTGAAAGGGATAGACCCCAACCCTCCACTCAACTATTTCTCGTGGGACCGAGCTGGGGTTTCAGTGCTTCCTGTATACAGTCTCTGGTCTCCCTTTATAATTTTCACCCTCGTACTTCCTTCCATTAGCGTCATTCCGTGGTTACGAACGTAACATTTGTGCCATTTACACTGAAGTATTAACATGAAAATGAAGACACTAGACCTTAATATAACGCTCTATACAACGAAGGTTTGATGATACGAGCTGTGTTGATTTACCACTAAACAGTGAAACAGGAAGTGTTACTGACTTGGCAAAACGTTCAGTTTTCATGGAATGCCCATTACCAAACTGACAATCTTTTGATTTCTCTTGATGCGTCCAATCAACTGCTCTCCTCATTTAGTCGAATTGTGCCTTTAATTTCTTTTTAAATCAATTTGATTCAGAACCTCATCGTTAGCTATTCGATCCACCCATCAGCAGTCTTCTGTGGCACCACATTTCAAATGCTCGTATTCTCTTTTTGTCTGAACTGATTATCGTCCACGTTTCACTTCCGTATAAGGCTACACTCCAAGAGATACCTTCAGAAATGACTCTCCAACACTTAAAATTGATATTAGATACTAACAAACTTCTCTACTTCAGAAACGATTTGTTTGCTGTTGCTAATCTGCATTTTATGCGCCCTCTACTTTGGCCATCATCAGTTATTTTGCAACTAATTTTAGTGTATCATTTCCTAATCTAATTTCCTCAGCATCACCTAATTTCATTCGACTATATTCCATTACCGTTGCCGATGTAACGCTGACTCTAAGACTTACGTTGAAGAAAGACATATCAACATTTACAGCATTTGTAGATTTAGAGAAAGTTTCTGACGAATATTGATTGGACCACACTCTGAAATTCTGACGTTAGCAGGGATAATATACAGAAAACGAAAGATTATTTAGAATTTGTACAGAAAACAAACTGCTTACAACTTGTACAGAAACCGGGATACTATTTTAAGAGTCATAGGACATGAAAGGGAAGCTGCAGCTGAGAAAAATTCATTTTTTACTTTGAGCAACCTGTGACGGAAACGTATGATATATTTGGATACGGGGATAAAGTTAGCGCAGAAAAAATAAAATCTTTAATGTTTTCTGAAGAACACGATTTGTAAGAGCAGTTGGACGGAATGGAAACTGTAGTAGTAGTAGTAGTGGTAGTAGTAGCTTTATTCATCCGTAGATCCCTTTTTACAATGATATAGGACATGTCAAAGTATTTACAAGTTTAGATCAATTTAAAATAATGCTAATTCGTATACACATATATTTACAGACTTCTAGTTAGAGACAATCATTAGATTTACTCCTGGTATACACTACTTTTTGTGGTGTCACCGCCAGACACCACACTTGCTAGGTGGTAGCCTTTAAATCGGCCGCGGTCCGCTAGTATACGTCGGACCCGCGTGTCGCCACTGTCAGTGATTGCAGACCGAGCGCCGCCACACGGCAGGTCTAGAGACACTTCCTAGCACTCGCCCCAGTTGTACAGCCGACTTTGCTAGCGATGCTACACTGACAAATACGCTCTCATTTGCCGAGACGATAGTTAGCATAGCCTTCAGCTACGTCATTTGCTACGACCTAGCAAGGCGCCATTACCAGTTTATATTGAGATATTAAAACATGTATCAACAAGAGCGATGTACACCAATTATGGATTAAAATTAAGTATTCCAGCAACTACGTTCTTTTCTTACTAGACTCAACTACTTTACTATTCCAGACCTCACGCCAGCCTGCGTGAGCTTAACGCGTGCTATTCGGCTACAAGTCCTAGTGGATTGGCTGTCAGGTCAGTCCACTACACTTTTTTTTACAAATAACTTATTAAATAAAGTAATGCCGCATTGTTCACTCATATCTCACTATCAGTCACTGCACACACTATACACACATTGTTTGATAACACTTCACTCACCACACACACACACACACACACACACACACACACACACACTAGTGATCTCTGAGCCATTTTCTGTACCGCAACTTCCCATTTGCTATCCTGAAAACTGAGTCAAGATCCCTCCATAATGAGTGAGATGTTGAACTCAGAAAGAGGAAGAGGTGTTAGCATTGTGCTATGCATATTAATACTATTGCTGTCATCAGCGAAGAGAATTTTTTCAACATGAGTAACACTACTGGGAAAGTCTTTGATGCATGTCAGGAACAGATATGGTCCTAATATGCTACCTTTCAGAACCCCTATATTAATGTATTTTGATTCTGATAAGTGTTTTGCCAAATGTTTAGATCTATTTAAAGTATGTGTTATCTCTACTCCTTGTATCCTATGTGTTAGGTAAGATCGAAACCAATCATTAGCTACTCCTCTTACTAATAATGCTGCTAATTTATTTAATAGAATCTTGCAGTTAACTGTATCAAACGCCTATGAAAGATCCAAAAATATGCCTGTGACACACCCATCTTTATCAAGAGCATCAAGTACAACGTTTGCGAATTCTGCTATGGTTGACTCCGTATTTTTGCCACTTCGGAAACCAAACTGTGATTCGCTTAAAATATTGTATTTATTCAGGTAATTCATTAATCTGTCTTTCATAATTGCTTCAATTATTTTTGAGAACGCTGACATCAGGAAAATGAGCTGGTAATTTTCTATGTCTTCTGCATTACCTTTCTTTAGCAAAGGTACAACTCTTGCCTGTTTTAACTGCTCTGGAAATGTCCCTGATGTGAAGTATTCATTTATTATATTTGTTAAGGGGCTTTGTATAATCCCTATGCATTGTTTCAGTACACACATTGGTACTTCATCTAAGCCTACTGACTTTTTATTTTTTAGTTTTTGAACAGTTTATTGACTTCATTCTCTGTGGTTGGAAGTAGCATCGTTGTATTTAGTGCAACATTATTTACAGGTGTTATATTTGTTTTGGGGAATTTTTGCTGTAACTTCTCTGTAATACCTGAAAAATGGTCGTTTACATAGTTTTCGAAGTGTTGTGGATCGTTTATTACCTTACCCCCTCCATTAACAGTATGTTATTCTGCTTTTGTTTGCCTCTCCACGTTTCCTTTTTTTATAACATACCAGACAGCTTTGGTTTTATTCCCTGCATTATATATTATTTTGTCATTAAATGAATTTATTGCAGCAATCAGGACCTTCCTATAGATCTTTTTGTATCTATGGTAGAAATTTAAGAATTCTGGTCATTGCGAATCTTTTTCATGGAACTGAGGTGTTTAAGTGTTTGGGAGGACTTCTTAATACCTGCTATTATCCATCTGTTTTTGTGAGATGTTGATAAAGACAGGCATACTTTTGGAAATGCCTTTTCAAAGTTGAATTTAAACAATGTGGAGAATTTCAGATTCACATTGGTTTCCTTATACACTTCATCCTAGCTTTGTTTTTCTAGTTCTTTTGAAAAATTGGCTTGAAACGAGATTATAAGATGAATATCAACAATAACAGAAAGCCGGTAATGGATTATAGTACAATTAAATCAGGCTATGCTGAGGAATTTAGATTAAGAAATGAGACACTAAAAGTGGTAGATGAATTTTGCAATTTTGACAGTAAAATAACTGATGATGGCCATGTAGGGAGCATATAAAACGCAGATTAGCAACAGCAAGTAAATCGTTTCTATGTATTTTCTTTATTTTCATGTTAATATTTCAGTGTAAATTGCGCAAATGTTACGCCGGTGACCACGGAATGACGCCAATGGAAAAAAGTGTGGAGGTGAAAATTATAGAGGGAGACCAGAGACCATATACAGGAAGTACTGAAACCCCAACTCGGTCCCACGAGCAATAGTTGAAGCCTGGGGTCTATCCCTTTCACCATACTTAAACGACCTCTAATTACAGTAACCAAGTCAGAGATCAGAACCGACAAGCAGCTACGGAAATTAAGCCACACGCCAATTAGCGATGTGCAGTCCTTATTAAAACGTGCTTAGAAACGCGACCCTGGCCAAATTCACATATGCTCGAGTACAACCTCATATGGAGACCAACAAGTAAATTGTCTTACGATTCCCAAACATGAACTGCTAATAACAGCCGCAGACATGTGGGAGTAGGACTCGCGCACCGAGCGTTCTGTACAAAGTTAATCATGTATATAGATAGTCCATCCATCCCAGGAAGAGTCTCGACGATTTTTATTTGTTACCGATATCGATGCCGGCAAGATATGTGACTCCCCATTTCTGAAAAAAGGGTGTTAACAAACAGACAGTCGGACAGCCAATGACAAAAAAGATTTTTTTGTGTGATACAATTACAAATTAACCATTTTCGGATTTTTTCCTTTACTTGCAACTTGCTTCTGCCAAACTTCGTGATTATAGGTCAACGGGAAGTACCTTCCAGGTTTTGATGAGAGGGTTTCCGAGTGTCAAAATATGTGACATAAACAGCTGTATCTTTTGAGTTCATTGACTTCGAAGGTTAAATTTTTTACGTAGCCAAGGAACCGTAGACCTTAGCATATGACATATATTTGAACTTGGTACGTCTACTCGTCCCTGAGAAAAACGGGTATCAACAGACGGACTGTAGGACAACAAATTACAGTCAATGAGTTTTTCGTGTGGTATGATTACAAATCAACAATTTTCGAATTTTTTCCTTTACTTGTACTGTGAAACTTTGCTTCTTGCGAAATTTCATGATTTTTGGTCAACGGGAAGTACGCTGTAGCTTTTGATGAGTGGGTTTGCGATTATCGAGATCTGTGACATAAATGGCCGTATCTTTTGATTACACTGACTCAGGAGTTCCAATTCTTTATACCAGCAACAGACCTTAGAGCTTAATATGGGACATAAATTTCAACTTGATATGTCTACCTGTTCCTTAGGAAAAGGGATTTTAATGGTAGGACAGACAGACTGACAGATAAGAAACTGATTCTGTAACGGTTTTGTTTTTACCAATTAAGGTACGGAACCCTAAAAATTGATACAGTTCACAGTTCCATAACACATATTTTGAACCTAAAATAAAGATTAGTACCATTCTGTAATATTTTCGAGATTGTACGGACAACTGAGGAACAGGGCTAATTCAAAATACAAAACGTAAAATTACTGTAAACTGCACTTCCGTGTTGCAAAAACATACTACATATCATACAATGAAGAGACAAAGAAACTGGTACACCGTCCTAATATCGTGTAGGGCCCCCGTGAGCACGCAGAAGTGCCTCAACACGACATGGCATAGACTCGACTAATGTCTGAAGTAGTGCTTGAGGGAATTGACACTACGAATCCAGCAGGGTTTTCCATAAATCCGTAAGAGGTCGGGGAAGTGGTGATATGTTCTGAACAGCACGTTCCAAGGTATCCCACATATCCTCAATAATATTCACGTCTGGGGAGTTTGGTGGCCAGCGGAAGTGTTTAAACTTAGAAAAGTGTTCCTGGAGTCACTCTGCAGCAATTCTGGACGTGTGGGGTGTCGCATTGTCCTGCTGGAATTGTCTAAGTCCGTCGGTATGCACAATGGACATGAATGGATGCAGGTGATCAGACAGGATGTTTACGTACGTGTCACCTGTCAGAGTCGTATCTAGACGTATCAGGGGTCCCATACCACTCCAACCGACCACTCCCAACACCATTACAGAGCCTCCACCAGCTTGAACAGTCCGCTGCTCATATGCAGGATCCATGGATTCATGAGGTTGTCTCCATACCCGTACACGCCCATCCACTCGATACAATTTGAAAGGAGACTCGTCCGGCCAGGCAACAATTTTATACTCATCAACAGTCGAATGTGGGTATTGGCGGGCCCAGACGAGGCGTAAGCCTTGTGTCGTGCAGTAATCAAGTGAATACGAGTGGGTCTTCGGCTCCGAAAGCCCATTTCGATGATGTTTCCTTGAATGGTTCGCACGCTGACACTTGTTGATGGCCCAGCATTGAAATCTGCAGTAATTTGCTGAAGGGTTCCATTTCTGTCATGTTGAACTACTCCCTTCAGTAGTCGTTGGTCCCGTTCGTGTAGGATCTTTTTCGGCCGCAGCGATATCGGAGATTTTATGTTTACCGGATTCCTGGTATTCACAATACACTCGTGAAATGGTCGTACGGGAAAATTACCACTGCATCGCTACCTCGGGGATGCTGTATCCCATCGCTCGTGCGTCGACTACAACACAACGTCCAAACTCACTTAAATCTTGATAACTTGCCATTGTAACGGCAGTAACCGATCCAGTAACTGCGCCAGACAGTTGTTGTCTTATATAGGCCTTGCCGACCGCAGCGCCGTATTCAGCCTGTTTATATATCTCTGTATCTGAATATGCATGCCTATACAAGTTTCTTTGGCTCTTCAATGTATTTGGAAGCACACTGCATTACGTACGCTTTACTTGTCGGAAACTGAGTACCTGTTTACAAAATTATGCTTAAAAATCACTGTATTTCGTATCTCCTGATGCCCGCACCTCGTGGTCGTGCGGTAGCGTTCTCGCTTCCCACGCCCGGGTTCCCGGGTTCGATTCCCGGCGGGGTCAGGGATTTTCTCTGCCTCGTGATGGCTGGGTGTTGTGTGCTGTCCGTAGGTTAGTTAGGTTTAAGTAGTTCTAAGTTCTAGGGGACTTATGACCACAGCAGTTGAGTCCCATAGTACTCAGAGCCATTTGAATTTGAACCATTTTGAACCGTTTGTATCTCCTGCATCAGTTCACTTTCGTAAACTAGTTGTCCATTTCTCCGTTTCCGTTTCGCATTCACTTCTTCTCTAATCAAAGTTCCCCTTTCACTGAGTGTCAAAAATAGGTATGATCAAACGTATTTTGTTCTGCAGACTGCATTGCAAGATCAAAGCATTTCAGTGTCTTGACGTAGGTGACAACGTATTCGGACTGTACCGTGGACTCCACTAGCCCATTTATATGAAGAGCAAGAGCCCGATTGAAAAGACGCAAGGTGGTTTCTCGGCATCTTTCAGCGGTAAATCATGTGTAATATGAATGATAGTGTACTCTAAAAAATATTCTTTTTAATTATAGCAGAACACTTGTGGTTCGTTTTTAATTTTTTGAAAAATCTATAACCTATGCATGGACAATCCCGACACATATAATCGGGAGCTTGCTGCATTTCCAGTTTTCCCGTTTCTCAGCGCCGAGTTCCAAGTATAAGGAGTTGTTGAATTAGTACCAAACTTAGTATGTAAGTGTTAACGAAGTTTCTGATTAAGACTATGACATCAAAAAGTTAAAAAGAAACAAAATGGCGGATCCAAGATGGCGGGTTCTATGTGAACTACTGTCACTTTAATCATATAAAAGTAGTTTTTAGGGAATTATCGAGGTTGCTGATGAAGACTGAGTTCAGAAATTAAAAAAATGACGGTGGATTCAAGACAGCGGTCAAAAATTGTTTAGTCGTTTTATTTATATATTTATATAAAAGTCGGTATATAGGAGTTGTTGTAGTTAATGGTTAAAAATATAAACCAAAAAAGTGGAAAGCTCGAAGAAACGACCAAACAGAGGATAGAATATGGTGTAAAATATTACGAAATTATTTCATTTCAATTACAATTATTTATTTTGTAAATACTTTATAACAAAAATTTCAAGGTTTCGTTTTCTCATTATTCTTCATCATCTTCTTTTTCTGCTTCAGCTAAATCATCATAATCTTAAGACATTGTTTCCTCATCATCTGCATCTGAATCTTCATAATCTTCCGCCACAGGAACTAAGACGGCAACGGCTTTAGTTTCGTTGGCGAAGATTTTCGTAAATGTAGGGGTCTGTCGTTGCCTACGATCTCCTGAACACGACTTCCATAGGCTTAACTCTGGAAAACTTTCCAAAAAAACTCCGGCGATATTGCTTTGTCAACTCATTGGTTGATTACTGAGCATCCTCCGAGAGTTGACCGATGGGTAAAATGGCCGAAGAAATAATGTCTGGGCCGTTGATCAACAATCTATGGAGCGCTGTTGGCAAGTTGTACTAGGAGTGTTCTTTCACCTTGAGCCTGGCAGTTGCTAAGGGGTATGCTCGAAACTTTTCAACGTCGATCTGACGTCCGCTCGATATCGTCTGCAAAATTATATGAAAACGGTGGCTTAGTTCTTCGGAAACTCCAGTTATCAGCGCTGACGTTGGAAAGTTTTCAAAAAAACGTCGAGCGGTGTTTCCGTCATTCGTACTGCCAAACCCTTGTTTTGGCAAGTCGATTAAAATTCCAAGTTGCTGTTTGAAAGCTTTTTGAATGTTGGTTTCCAGTATTGCTGTTCCCTCTTTATCTTCTGCTTTACGTTCTTGCCTTTTTTTGTTTTCATTTGGCATGCCAAATGAATACAGCACTTAAAACATCGAATCCAGACGTGAAGAGTTGTCAGTCCGTAATGTGGTAACTTGTCTTTTCAAAACATCGTCAATGTTATTAAATTGGGCGGACGTGGCCTGGCAGAGGTAGCACCGTTGCGCTGATTTTGTGTTGGTGATAGCATTGCACACTCTACCATCCACCGTGGTCGTGTCATTCCCATGATTGACTGTTTCCAGTGCCTGGACTTGTTCGATCTGTTTGTCGTAATACGGTTTCTCATTTAAAGAGTAAACTCTGTTTGCTTTGTAAATTCTAACTTGAGTGGTCTGAAAAAATGGTTGAAGACTGCTTCCGATTAATCCATAAGATCTTTTCTTCTTTCGTTTGTTCGTTTACACCTGCAAGTTTCAGTGGAACAAGCGAAGTGAAAAATAAACTAGCATCTGAAATACTCGAATCTGAAAACTTCATTTTATACATGCTTTGCCCCGAAGTTCCGTCGATCCCCACTTACAAATAAAAGCCATATTAGACATTTCTGAATCACACATATGCACAATATCGTCTCGTTTCAGAATAGAACACGTTGAACTGTGCGTTCTAACAAAGCTTGCAACCGTACCTCGGATTTTTATTCGGTAAAAGTGAGGGTTTCATCTGGAGGGCAGCAAGCTTGTTTTCCTGCCAAAACAGCTGAGTACGGTGGATAAAGAGTGTTCAAGCCTTTTCCTTTAGCCGCATTTCTCAAATGCTGGTAAGATTCTTTTGACAATTTCAAGTCTAAAAGACTTCATTTGCATAATACGAGGATGGAGATGATGTTGAAAATCGCAAGCCTTCCTTGTATTTTTTCGCCTTGGATGGACTTGAGAGTGTGACGTCTTTCACAATCTTCGCAGCGTGTGGGTGCCCCGAAGATCGAAGACTCATTTGCACAGCGAACATAATTCGACAAGACTGAACGTACGAATCTCCTCAGCTTCTTTTGGATCTATCAGATAATGGTTCAAATTTTGTAGCATGTCGGCCTTTAGATTTAGTCACGCTTGCAGGTTCCGCATCAGTCGGAATATGTACTACTGTATTTAACCAGCATTCGTTCTTCTTGAAAAAGTAATCTTGGTGCCGAGTTGCTTCCTTATATTTGCTTCTTAACTTTGTCAACAGAATCGAAATGGTAGGCCTCATATGATCGGGAATTGTAACTGTATGTCCATTTTTTTCTGTCAGCAACTTTTCCAGATGCTCTATGACCGCCTCCAAATCGTTTGACAAATACTCTTTTGTTACTAGAAAAATATCTTTCCTCGAAGATCCGATTCTGGAATACGCTAGGTCAGATGAAACTGAAATTTAAAAAAATGTATGTTACACTTTCCGTCATTTTTTCCAATTATTTTATTCTTTACAACGCTTCTACGCGTCGATTATAATTTAAATTGTACAAATGCAGCTCATAATTGGTTAATTCTATTGTCATTTTTGAAGATGCCTCAACAACGACATTTTGCAAGTGCTAGTGTCATTTAAAACTTGGCTCAAAGCCAGAGTAGCAACTAGTAGCAGGATTTGAAGCTTATTTTACAAAGGTAATAATATATACTTGTGGAACCAGCGCAAAAGAAAGCGGAATGTTGGAATTCATAACTTATCTCTATTTTTAAGCGCATTTTACAATTTTCTCGTCCATTTTCCTGTAGTACATTAATTGAAAAATAAACATGCAAAATTGATTATTTAATAGTGATGTAAATGTTTTTTCGTTAGTACATACCTCCTGGAATACCTTCCATATTGAAAGTAATGGCTTCACTTGCACAAAAAACAAATAACTATTTTCCACAAGAAGACTGTTTTTGTAACCAGGCCAGCTGCACGCACGTTAACAATGAACTGCCGCATTTGACCTGACATATAACCGAACAAATGAACAAGTGGTCGTCCGCACAGCCGGCATTCAGTTGTCCCAGCATTGCTGCATCCAACCTGATAGTCCAAAATTCCCATCTAAAACAATTTTTTTTTCTTTTTGTCCACATTTTCGAGTTTCTGGCCCCTCGGTACGCCACCCTATATTTTGTGAACACATTAGTGGCGTCGAGAGCTATTGTAGGCCGAACTTGGTGCATTGTGTGTGACCCGAAACAATCTGATAGCGGAGAAGTGTGAGGAGCTTTTGGTCTAAGTCTTAAAGCGATTAGACGATCGCCTCGGCTACCTGTTCCCTATTACAGGCAGATTTTGCAGCTGAATTACCGCCCCATTTCATTTTCTGTGGCGTGGCTGCCTGCTTCCCTCGCGCATACTGTGGAGCGGCATTAAGAGGAATTTAGAGGATAAAAAAGGGGTGGGCAGCGCTAGTGTTGGCTCGCTTCCAGACAGGTCAGGCACCACCGCAAATGCCGGATCAGTTTCAACTGGACGCTCTCCAAAAAAAAAAATTCGCCACATATTATCTACCCGCCAATAACTGCTGTGTGCAGCTACCACTCCAAGTAATCGCAGTTTGGTCATTAAATGAATCGCGCTGAGGTTTCTGCAGTGATCTAATGAAGTGAAGTTATTTGCGGAAAGAATCAGCAACGTACAGAATGAGCAGCTGTGACCCTCCCTGACTTCGAAATACAATCAAAAAAACAAAATTGGTACAGTTACACTACTGGCCATTAAAATTGCTACAAAAAGAAGAAACGAGTATTCATTGAACAAATATATTATACTAGAACTCACATATGACTACATTTTCACGCAATTTGGGTGCATAGATCCCGAGAAATCAGTATCCAGAACAACCACCTCTGGCCGTAATAACGGCCTTGATACACCTGGACATTGAGTCAAACAGGGCTTGCATCGCGTGTACAGGTACAGCTGCCCTTGCAGCTTCAACACGATACCACAGTTCATCAAGAGTAGTGACTGGCGTATTGTGACGAGCCAGTTGCTCGGCCACCATAGACCTGACGTTTTCAATTGGTGAGAGATCTAGAGAATGTACTGGCCAGGCGTGTGTGTAAACATTTTCTGTATCCAGAAAGGCCCGTACAGGACCTGCAACATACGGTCGTGCAGTATCCTGCTGAAATATAGGGTTTCGCAGGGATGAAGGGTAGAGCCACGGGTCGTAACACATCTGAAATGTAGCGTCTACTGTTCAAAGTGCCGTCAATGCGAACAAGAGGTGACCGAGACGTGTAACCAATGGCACCCCATACCATCACGCCGGATGATACGCCAGTATGGCGATGACGAATACACGCTTCCAATGTGCATTCACCGCGATGTCGCCAAACACGGATGCGACCATCATGATGCTGTAAACAGAACCTGGATTCATCCGAAAAAATGACGTTTTTCCATTTGTGAACCCAGGTTTGTCGTTGAGTACACCATCACAGGCGCTCCTGTCTGTGATGCAGCGTCAAGGGTAATCGCAGCCACGGTCTCCGAGCTGATGGTCCATGCTGCTGCAAACATCGTCGAACTGTTCGTGCAGATGGTTGTTGTCTTGTAAACGTCCCCTTCTGTTGACTCAGGGATCGAGACGTGGCTGCACGATCCGTTACAGCCATGCGGATATGATGCCTGTGATCTCGACTGCTAGTGATACGAGGCCATTGGGATCCAGCACGTCGTTCCGTATTACCCTCCTGAACCCACAGATTCCATATTCTGCTAACAGTCATTGGATCTCGACCAGGGCGAGCAGTAATACCGCGATACGATAAACCGCAATCGCGATAGAATACAATCCGACCTTTATCAAAGTCGGAAACGTGATGGTATGCATTTCTCCTCCTTACACGAGGCATCAGAACAACGTTTCACCAGGCAACGCCGGTCAACTACTGTTTGTGTATGAGAAATCGCTTGGAATCTTTCCTCACGTCAGCACGTTGTAGGTGTCGCCACCGGCGCCAACCTTGTGTGAATGCTCTGAAAAGCTAATCATTTGCAAATCACAGTATCTTCTTCCTAATTTCGCGTCTGTAGCACGTCATTTTCGTGGTGTAGCAATTGGTGTAGTAGTGTACTTGCGGTTCGCGTCATCATATAAAGTAACTCCAAAAGAGTTGTGCAAAAAATTAGTAAATTTGTACATGGGCTTGTTTCGTAACCCGTAAAATGTGTATACGACACTATGACTCAAACAGTGTGTGCACAAACATTTCCGGGGTAATGGAGGCTAGTGCATGCACAATATTATTCTGCGTAGATCGCCAAGGAATGTACAGACGAGGCATACGCAGTGCCTTTCATATAACCCCACAGGAAGAAACCCAGAGAAGATATGTGTGGAGATCACGGTGGCCACTTTGTTGGTGCATCACGCAAACTCTAGCGCAATAGAATGAGATTTACACTCTGCAGCGGAGTGTGCATAGATTAAAACTGTGTGCCGGACCGAGACTCGAACTCGTGGCCTATAAGGGTCTTCTTCCATTTCGCTGACTTGGCGATTGTGAATTCGTGAAGTGCGTACGGAAAGGGTCAGGAGGCATTAGGTGCTAGCAAGAACAGGATGTCGGCCTGCTGCTTGTAGTTGACGCTGACCCCCATGAGGTACTCCGGTATCTTCGCTCTGCCCAGGCCCTCCTTGCGTAGCTTGTGGCTTCGTTGCTCGAACCTCGTGACCACCTCGAGTCACGACGCTACCGCCAATCCCCAAACTTCGTGCCTCTCTCTCGGGCCAGCGAACCCGTGTGTATATCGGCAAGCAAAGACTCTCTAAGGACACAAACCAGATACCAACTCTTCCACATTAGATATTGAGAATGGGGCCGCAAGAGGGATAGTCGATACTACACCTGAGCCAGTGGCGTCAGACAGAACAGTCTACTAATTCAATGGCGCCACGGCTCAGGATGGCTGGGGATAGTAATGTGGTATCATAACATGGTTAATCTCTCGTTGAAAACAATACTTCTGAAACTCCCTAGAAGTAAATGCTGGAGAGTTATCGCTCATCAGAATCTTGGGAGGACCAAAAAGTGAAAATATGCTACCCAGACTTTTAACACTGACACTCGCCGTCATCCCTCCACTCGGCAGTATCCACAAAAACTGGGATACGACTTCTACCGAGACAAAGATGTACCTGTGACCCGTTTCGGTGCGAGACAGTGGTCCTACATAATCAATAAATAAACGCTCCATTCGCTGCTTGGCTCAGGTACACTGGAGCAATCTCCCCAGAAGTTTCCAGTACTGACCCACCATTTTCCACATGTTCTTACAGAAAGAAAGCGACGTTAATAATTCATCTAATGTATTGTTTTATAAATTCCCAAGTGTCCCCCTAAAATCGACTCTGATAGTACCAGAACAGAGCTGGGAGCAGCACCCTTGGCGGGCGAATTTTTAAGTGTCCATCCTTTTTGGTATGCCTTTCCTTCATTAATACCGTCATACATCCTCACCAGATTTTTGGCTACCTTTAATAAGACCGAGCTCAGGATCCTATTCCTGTTGTCTCCTAAGTCAGCGAACAGGCTTGGCACCTTCGCAAGCACTGCACAAACAACCGCTGCCCGACTGGGTCCTCAGAGGACCTTCTCGAACGTCCGACTCAGAACTTGAAAGCAGATATTCGGACTGTCCAACGGATGATATGCCCCATTTCCAGAGGACGTACCAGCAGCCATGTGAGGGCTAGGTTGTTTTTTCGAGGGTAAATTCACGATGCTCGAGGAAGAATTTAAGTTTTACGGCAAAGAAAAACACAGCAGGGGCCACAGGTCTCTAGGAGGAATGTCTACTCTCACTACGAGTTAACCATCGTGAAGCATAAGCGACATGGTGACCCTCTCTGTTCATCTCCTGTAACAATACAGCCGCAACCCCAGAGTTAGGGGCTTCCATTTGGACAATAAAAGGATGGGCAAAATCTGGGACAGCCAACAGGGGAGTGTTACTTAACGCTGCCTTCAGGCCATCAAAGGCTGCTTCCTGGCTCTCAGTCCGTTTCGTCGTAACAAATTCAAAGGAGTCACAAGTTCGCAAACCTAGGAATGAACTTAGGAAAAAAAAGTTATCTTTGCACGAACTGGACTATTCCTTTCTTGGTCTTCGATGGTTGGAAATTATTATAACCTGAGATCGTGAACGATCAGGCCTTACCCCATTGACTGAGACCACATGCCCCAGAAAGGAAAATCTTGATGTGCCAGGTTAACCTTGGAATAGTACTGACTCTACTAACTGTGATAGAAACTGCGAAGGCGTTTGCAAAGAGACTTACGTTAGACCCCTACATTACCCAGGAAGTTATACACGAATTGGAACAATATCACACAAAACGGAGCCTAGACACAATAGCTGCCCCGACTGACAACATGAAAGGCATCCTGTTAAGCTCTTACAAATCCCAGTCCGTGGCAATTGTCATGGCCGCCTTGGATTCCTGTGCCAGTGGGAGTTGGTGATAAGCCTGATTCAGGTCTAGCATGGTAAAATGCTACAGCGAACCAAGTAAAACAATGCAAGGGTACTGAGTCAAAAACTATCCAAAACTACCTTACGATTCGAAGTCCTATAATGACTACTGGCGTGAACCAACAATATAGGAGAGGCGTAAGAGGAAATGGATGGGCGGATGACGCCCTAGCTGAACATGTTCCCAATTACCTCTCTCAACACCTTAATTTTCGGGGATGATAGCCTGAAAGGTGCCTGTCTAAGCGGCACTTCATCCCACAAGCGGATACGATATTCTATTTTATTGGTGACACGTAAGTTATCCGTCACCACCCCCGGAAACTGTTGCAACAACTTGAGAAGCTCTTGAGCTTCTTTCCTTGACAAGTGGTCCACATCAAAGCCACCTTGATCACCTAATGCAGAGTAACCACAAAAAAAAAATCACCGTGCCGACGTAAATGGAACATTATCGAATGACAAAGCTTGAAACAGAAAAGCTCAACGTGAATAACATAGAAATAACACTGTCTGTTTCACAAAATCACAGCCTAACGAAGAATCAGTACTCAAACCCTTCTCTATTAACACGTCCAAGGGCCAAGAAAACTCTCCAATCCTACAAGAGGCGTGCAATGACATTGTCAGAACTAATTGTTAACCATTAGCAGCAATGCAACTCCATGTGACGGGTTGTGATCAGGAAATTTACAAATTGTACGGTACCTAACGTAACATTTATGATTCAATATTGAAATACTACTGTCTGAGTCTAATAATGCACTCACTGGTTCATGATTGAGATTAGCACACACAAAGGATAAAGAGTACTAGAAATTCCTCTAGCCTTACTGCAGGTCCTTGGGAATCCACGAGACAGAAACCGCCTACAATTCTTTTGACATCAACTGTTTGACTATTTGTTCCGCCAAACTTGACAATGGCGAACAAGGTGGTCTCACTGTCCACAGCGATAACAACATCCTTTACTGCGGCTGACATTGCAAAAGGGAACATCCTTGGGAATACAGTCGTCACTCAGCCTAACACTCTTCCCATTCGCGCCTCATATCAGCTTGTGTGATTCCTTCTATGCTGCCAACGACCTATATGGATATAGGTGGATGATTTCTCCGCGAACACAACACAGAGCGGTCCACTACCTTCATACCCTGCACGATAATGCCCACTACTTTAGACTATGACGGCTGAACGTCAAAGGCAAGGTCGGTCTTCGTCAAGGCCAGAGGCCCCCCATCACCCACATTGAACACCAAATAAATGCCGATTGACCAAGTCAATCTTGATCCTAGCTGACAACTTCTTCCTCAGAATCCTTCTGCACATCTCCCCCAGACTCCTCTGCTGTGGCAGCACAACACTAACCACATCGGCCAATGAACAGTGACACAGTGGACATAACATTGGAAATACTACAGCCCTCGGACCTCTAAACACATTAACCTGTCTCTGTACATTTACCGTACACCACAAAAATTGCTCCAGTTTCTGCATTGTATCAATAGTAACGTATTCCACTCCTTTCAATATGCACAGAAGTGGACTGGGTAATTCCATGAATCAACATAACTCACTAACTGCACTTCATCTGCGTTCACTAGAGGAATCTCCAGAAATTTCTAATACGGTATACTATTCTATATACTACTGCATGATTCCCTGCCCCATTCTAAGGTACTCAATCTTTTCAGCAACTACATGACTTCAGTTTGTAATTCATAAACGTTAGCCGCTGCTTACAGCTGTGAGGATACCGCCCTAGATCTTCAACACGTTTAAAAAAATAGATCATCTGACACTGCAATTGATATTTATGTTCGGCGATATTTTTCTCTATATCGGACAAACAAGCAGCGGAGCAGTGGAGTGCATTACTCATCAAACCAGATCCGTTTCTCTGTCATCTGAAACAAAACGGCGGCTGCCCCACGTAAACGTGCACCCAGTTCTGCTATGTCGCCTTCCTCTACCTGAACCCCAATGCGCAGTTCATATGTACCTGCTCCATCTTCAAACAGCCATCCCCCATCATCGGTTGAGACTCTATCTTGCCTCCAAGTGCGCCTGAAAACCACAATATGAGAAGATTTTGACAAAAGAGCAATTACAATTGCTAATCGTACAAAATAGGTAACGAAATATGTTCAGTCACAAGCCCTATCACCAGAGGGAACCTCATACCAATTAGAAGACGATTCAATACATCTCTGTAAGGAAAGGCAATGGGGACTGAATGTCATTCACTAACGCACATTTGTATTACAATTTATAAGGCTTACGAAATTTCACATAAATCAGCAAACGTAAAAGGATGGTGCCCAAAACCAATGGACAGAGTTACAAATTTTTAAATTAAGAGCATTTCAAGGCAAAGATTTAGAGTAAAATTATATAATCTTAGCGGTACAGGCTTTAAATAAAATCAAACAACTCTTAACAGCTTTTAGAAGTGTGTGAGATAATTTACACAAACTCACAGTGACGCTCAGCTGTGCTAAGGTCGCAGGTTCGAATCCTGCCTCGGGCATGGATGTGTGTGATGTCCTTAGGTTAGTTAGGTTTAAGTAGTTCTAAGTTCTAGGAGACTGATGACCACAGATGTTAGGTCCCATAGTGCTCAGAGCCATTTGAACCATTTTCAACGCTCAGCTGAAACTTAACTGGACACATCCAGTGACATTTAAATCAAATTAAAGAATGCTTTAAGGAAAGACATACACAACAACGATATAAGAAATGGGAAAGTGAAAATTTTACATGTACAACTGCTGTAATAAGAAATTTGAATGTGAAACATTTGCGTATACAAAAACTGTAATAAGAAATTTTAAGGTAAAAGTTTTAGAAAATATTCAGAGCAACTTTTGGGTGTTGCAAATGGTTCCGGCATGTCAGTAGGACTGATGACACTCCACAGGAATACGGCGCGACAGCCTAAATAAAAAGATACACAGGACTGTTATTACAGACACAATAAAATTAACAGGCGCAATATAGTGTGGCGGCTAACAGCTGAATCTCACACCAAGGTATTAGATTAGGTATTAGCTGCACCACTTCCTTCAACATTACTCTGCTTTACAATGTAAAGGGAAACGAGCGTATGGCGTCAGTGGCCGGGTTGTTCCCAGGTGGGAAGTTCGGCCGCCAAGTGCAAGTCTTATTGAGTGCGACAATGGGGATGAAATGATGATGACGGCACAACACCCAGTCCCTGAGAGGAGAAAATGTCCCATCCCAGCCGGGAATCGAAACCGGGCCCCCGAGCGTGGCATTCCAACGCGCTGACCGTGCAGCTATTGGAGCGGACTTAACAATACACGAAAATACCAGTAAAAAATATTCCTGGTACCAGGCGACACAACAGAGAGCTACCTCTGACTGATTTGATGCTGCCCTCCACGAATTGCTCTCGTATGCCAATCACTTCTTCTCAAAATAGCATTTGCAAACTACGTACTCAATTATTTGCTGGATGTATTGCAATCTCTGTCTTCCTCTACAGATTTTGCCCGATACAGCTATCTCTAGTACCGTCGAATTCATTCCCTGATAACAGATGTTCTATCATCCTGTTCTTTCTTCTTCTCAGCGTTTTCCACAAATTCCTTTCCTCTCCGATTCTGCGCGGAACCTCCTCAGTCCTTATCTTATCAGTCCCGCTGATCTTCAACGTTTGTCTATAGCACCATACCTCAAATGCTTCGATTCTCTTCTGTTCCAGTTTTCCCATAGTCCATGGGCCCCAAATTTCTTCCTAAAATTAAGGCTTATGTTTGATACCAATAGACTTCTCTTGGCCAGGAATGCCCTTTTGATATCCTCCTTGCTCTGTCCGTCAGTGATTATTTTGCTGCCTAGGTAGTCGAGTTGCTTAACTTCATCTACTTTGTGACAAAATCCTGCCATTGAGCTTCTCAATGTTCGCATTGCTGCTACTTCTCATTACTTTCTTCGATTTACTCTCAATCAAATAATCTGTAATTTTTAGGGTGTTCATTCCATTCAGCAGATCATGTAATTCTTCATTTTCACTAATAATAGTAATGTCACCAGTCATTTATATCCTTTCACCTTCAATTTTAATTACACTCCTGAAACTTTCTTTTATTTCCATCATCGCTTCTTCGATGTACAGTCATGCTCAAAAGTATCCGAACGACCTGAATTGCATTTCGCCTGATTCGCATACAATCATCATAACGCAGCTGTCTAGCAGGTCCTCTAATCGCTCCTCGGTACAGTCGTTTGACAATTGAAAATGGTTCCAACAAATCACCATTATAAAACACTGCTCTGTATCGCAATAATTTAAGATGTAAAGTAATAGCACGATACTACAAATATCAGGGAACACCTTATCACAGATAAGACTGTCCTTAAGGCTTATAAGCTCACATTTATTACAATAAATGACATACCTGAAATGTTACCACTCTCATTATTACGTTAGATAGGTAATGCACGTAGTAAGTTCGTAGTATTCATGATTTCCTCTACAAAGTATCATACCGTACTTATTATTTAACACAAAATGACACTAAAAATTTAAGTTATTCACGAGCTGCTAGTTGAGAATTTGTATGAACTTCAAATGACACGACGAACCGCCTCGCTCTGCATATGGATTCAAACCCAGGTCATGCAGACTAAGCAAAGATTTCGTGACTGACGGAAACTAACAGTCATTCCTGACTAGGCATACAGAGAGTGATATACCTCGATTTTAGACAGTATCAGTTAGGAAATATCAACTTTAAATTAGGTAACGTAAACATTTTTAACGGACGCGAATTCCTACCCAGCATATATTGTCCCTGTTAACAAACTACGACAGATGTTGAATATTGCTTCTTTACAAGTAACTTACTAGAAATGCCGTGAGGTAAAGCTTTGTGTTGGACAGCGATTCGAACCCAGAACCTAATCGGATTGTTATCGAAGTACAATCAACTGAGACATATCGGATTTTCTCGGCAGTAGCAAGATGTTTTAACTAAAATGACGAGACGAAACATTAATGTTTTCGTGATTCTTGAGTTTCTCCCGGCGTATTTGATAATCAAAATATCCACGGGTATGCTGCCGGTCTATAGTGTCCAACGGGCACAATATTTCGGCGATCAAACATGTCGCCATCATCAGGTGAACTGACGGACTGAGCTCCTGTGAACGTGCCGGCACGGAGATCCGTACGCTATGGCTGCTCAGAGGGAACTGGGTTTGGTCGCGGCGGCGGCCGATTTAAATACCCTCCGCCCGCGGCGTCCTCCGCCAAATAACGGGACCCTCTTTCTCACGTTACACGTGATCACCACTGCCTTAGTCTTCTGGACACACTACAAACTAACGCCACTATGAGAAACAACATAACTATTCACGTTATGCCATAGGGCCACATCTGGGTGCAACATGTCCCTAAAGTTACATTTCCTAGATTCCCACTCGGACCTCTTTCCTGACAACTGTGGTACTGTATCAGACAAGCACGGAGAACGTTTCCACCAACAAATTTTAGACATGGAAATGAGTTACCATGGAAACTGAAGTGCATCAATGTTAGCCGATTGCTGCTGGTAACTAATAAGTGACTCACCGGCAGAAAACTACAAACTCCACGCAAAGCAGTTGCACCTACAATTACCATTCTCCGAGGAATAACATCAAGGTAAATTACTCGTACATGCATTAGCTTATAGTATAGGCAATAACCTAAGGTTATAATAGCTTCAAAACAAGATCTAAGCTTGCATCTTCATTAACATATTCGTCGTTATTAGCACATTCGAAAACAAAAATTAGCTGTGTTCACGCCACTTACAAAAGAAAAGTAACTTTTTGTTACCTAGGATAATTACACTCCTGGAAATTGAAATAAGAACACCGTGAATTCATTGTCCCAGGAAGGGGAAACTTTATTGACACATTCCTGGGGTCAGATACATCACATGATCACACTGACAGAACCACAGGCACATAGACACAGGCAACAGAGCTTGCACAATGTCGGCACTAGTACAGTGTATATCCACCTTTCGCAGCAATGCAGCCTGCTATTCTCCCATGGAGACGATCGTAGAGATGCTGGATGTAGTCCTGTGGAACGGCTTGCCATGCCATTTCCACCTGGCGCCTCAGTTGGACCAGCGTTCGTGCTGGACGTGCAAACCGCGTGAGACGACGCTTCATCCAGTCCCAAACATGCTCAATGGGGGACAGATCCGGAGATCTTGCTGGCCAGGGTTGTTGACTTACACCTTCTAGAGCACGTTGGGTGGCACGGGATACATGCGGACGTGCATTGTCCTGTTGGAACAGCAAGTTCCCTTGCCGGTCTAGGAATGGTAGAACGATGGGTTCGATGACGGTTTGGATGTACCGTGCACTATTCAGTGTCCCCTCAACGATTACCAGTGGTGTACGGCCAGTGTAGGAGATCGCTCCCCACACCATGATGCCGGGTGTTGGCCCTGTGTGCCTCGGTCGTATGCAGTCCTGATTGTGGCGCTCACCTGCACGGCGCCAAACACGCATACGACCATCATTGGCACCAAGGCAGAAGCGACTCTCATCGCTGAAGACGACACGTCTCCATTCGTACCTCCATTCACGCCTGTCGCGACACCACTGGAGGCGGGCTGCACGATGTTGGGGCGTGAGCGGAAGACGGCCTAACGGTGTGCGGGACCGTAGCCCAGCTTCATGGAGACGGTTGCGAATGGTCCTCGCCGATACCCCAGGAGCAACAGTGTACTGTGGAGACCTCACGCCCCACGTGTTGAGCAATTCGGCGGTACGTGCACCCGGCCTCCCGCATGCCCACTATACGCCCTCGCTCAAAGTCCGTCAACTGCACATACGGTTCACGTCCACGCTGTCGCGGCATGCTACCAGTGTTAAAGACTGCGATGGAGCTCCGTATGCCACGGCAAACTGGCTGACACTGACGGCGGCGGTGCACAAATGCTGCGCAGCTAGCGCCATTCGACGGCCAACACCGCGGTTCCTGGTGTGTCCGCTGTGCCGTGCGTTTGATCATTGCTTGTACAGCCCTCTCGCAGTGTCCGGAGCAAGTATGGTGGGTCTGACACACCGGTGTCAATGTGTTCTTTTTTCCATTTCCAGGAGTGTATTACTGCAGATGAAGGGAAAGTTGTCATTTCAGAAATTTTGTTCTTTATTCCGGCTTTGTTACGTAGAGTTTCGTTTCGACTTTGATGGCAGAACAGTGCCGAAACCGCCCCCGCCAAATGACCGATATAATGTCCCGTGAAGAACTTGACAACCAAGCAATGTACGAGGGCTGCCCAGAAAGTAATGCACCGCATTTTTTTTTCTCGACCGAAAACAATGTTACGAATGCGAAACGTTACGTATGTATTATATTTGAAGTCTCCTGCGTGAGCGCAAGTTTTCGTCACAACAGATAGCGTAGCTGCAGAACAGTTTCAAAATGGCGTCAGCAGATGATGTGCGGTACAAGTAACGTGCCGTCATTGAATTTCTCACTGCAGAGAAAGAAACTGTGGGGAATATTCAAAAACGCCTGTGCAAAGTCTACGGAGCATATTCTGTCGACAGAAGTACAGTTAGTCACTGGGCACGGAGAGTGAGGTCATCAAAAGGCGGTTCGATGGAGCTCGGGGAGATCATTCACGGCTGTCACACCTGATATGTTGCAGCGAGCCGATGTTGTCATTCGCGAGGACAGACGCATTACGACTCGGCGGTTGGCGTTGCATCTGTCAATCGGCAAAGGAAGTGTGGATGCAATTATCCGCATTCTTGGATATTCAAAAGCGTGTGCGAGATGGGTCCCGCAGTGTCTAACGGTGGATTAAAAATCGCACACAGAAAACATTTGTCTTGATTTGTTGCAACGTTTTGAAATTGATGGGGAGGCCTTCTTGTCCCGGATTGTGACAGGTGATGACATCTGGGGACAGGCGATGGAATGTCGCTATTTCTATTCCCCACAGAAGAAAAACTTAAAAGCAACTGCTCCCTCCGGTAACATCATGATCACCGTGTTCTGGGACCGTGAAGGTGTGATTCTCATTGATGTAATGCCACGAGACGGTACCATTAATTCACAAGTATATTTCAACACATTAACAAAACTCAGGACTCGCTTCCGGTGATTTCGGCGCTGCAGCAACACAGAAGGTGTTTTGCTGCAACACGATGACACTCGGCGCCACACAAGTCTGACGAACTAGCCCCCTCGGACTTCCACTTGTTTGGGCCATTAAAGGATGCCATTCGTAGAAGACATTTTGAGTACAATGTGGAGGCGATTCACACAGTGAAGCACTGGCTCCGCCACCGGGACAAGGATTGGTGCCGATGAGGCATACACGCCCTTGTTTCGCGCTGGAGGATTACGTAGAAAAATAGGATGTGTAATTGTCATTATGTTCAATAAAGAATTGTTGAAGAAAAAAAAATGCGGTGCATCACTTTCTGGGCAACCCTCGTAAATCACTTCTGCCTCAGTATTGCGCATTGCATTTGGATTTTCTAATTTGGTAACATCGCAGATACTCATTTCTAGAAATATGTGACACTGTAATGAATACGAAGTCTGTACCCAGGTTCGAAGACAGGCAAAATGCCCCTGTTGGCCATCCTCTTGTGATTAAGCCGTAGATGATAAAGACCGCACATGACACGTTGTACTGAAACTAATATCTCGATCAGCTGATGGGTAGAATTTGTCTTCAGGCCTTACTGAACGAACTATAATTTTTTAAATTGCAGTAATGTTAGTAAATGTTTATTATTATTATAACTGCTGTGATCGCGAGTCGCGCGGCTGCAACTCCAGTTCGGGCGAGCCTTCCTTCTAGCAAGGCAGGTTGCACAGAGCAGCCTATATACCAGGTGGAAAGACCCCTAGTCACTCGACTGGCCTACGGCAGATGTCGCCAGCATTAGAGGATCTACTCGAACAAAGAAAAGTTTTGTATTATCCCTTTATTTCCAAATTTATGGCACAGAAACACAAACTGACGCTGAGTCATGCTTATATATTCATTTGCAACATGCCCGATCAGCAAACGAAAAAAAAAGGGTAACTACAAAATCGTCTGTTTCCCATGGGATTTTATTCATAGCTACGTCAAAACGTGGTGGAATGTCTCCTTGCTTAGATGTAGGCTTGAATTCGTAGTGGTATACCATCGATAAGGTCATGAGGCACTTAATTCTCATACTTGGTCCAAATTGTCTCAAATGGCTCTGAGAATTATGGGACATATGGGGTCATCAGTCCCCTAGAACTTAGAACTACTTAAACCTAACCAACCTAAGGACATCACACATATCCATGCCCGAAGCAGGATTCGAACCTGCGACCGTAGCGGTCGCGCGGTTCCAGACTGAAGCGTCTAGAACCGCTCGGTCACAAACGGCCGGCCAAATTGTCTCACTCTTCAATGACGATTGTACGTAAGATTTGCAGAGTACGTGGTCGTTATTGACATCCGAAAAAAGCTCATTTCAGTCGATCCGACACCTGTTCGATCGGGTGCATGTCCGGCGAACAGGTAGGACACCCCATTCTGGTGATCTCGGTACGCTGAAGGAACCTGTTCACGAGCACAAAACGATGAGCACGTGAGTTATCATCCATTAAGATTGTAACCAAAATGTTGGCGATATGGGTCCACTATTGGTTGCAGAATGTCGTTCCCGCACCATAGAGATTTCCCTCAACAACTACGAGAGAAGTACGGTGGCCCATGTAATGTCGCACCAGAACATCAGTACCTTGTTGAACACGTGGGGCACAGTATTGGAGAAGTTCTTATTATCGGGTTGTCTCCAAAAACTTTCTCTACAATTATCAGGGCACAGAAAGATCCTAGTTTCGTCCGGAAAAATAAAAAAGAAAAGAAAATGGCGGGGAGGCCCCATCTGGAGAAGTTCGGCCGCCGAGTTCTATTTCAGGTGACGCCACATAGGACAACTTGCGTGTCGGTGATGATGATGAGGACAACGCTACTCTCAATCCACGAGCGGTGAAAACTTCCAACCTGGGCAGGACACGAACCCGGGTCCGGTGCATGGTAGGCAAACACGTTACCACTCAGCTAAGCAGGCGGACTTTCGTCCGCAAACAATGCCCTAGAGCGGTACTGGGGGGTCTATTGTGCATGACTCCTTGCCCGTTTGTAACAAAGCCCATGGTGTTGTGATGTACGACGTTGCGCTCGACAAATGACAAATGTATGTGAAATCTTATGGGACTTAACTGCTACGGTCATCAGTCCCTAAGCTTACACACTACTTAACCTAAATTATCCTAAGGACAAACACACACACATCCGTGCCCGAGGGAGGACTAGAACCTCCGCCAGGACCAGCCTCACAATCCATGACTGCAGCGCCTTAGACCACTCGGCTAATCAGGCGCGGCTACGTTGCGCTCGCCATGGTTGTCAGGAATGGAGTTTCACATCACGCAATCGTGTCCTTACAGTTTGATGTGATACATGACGTTCTGTAGCCACTTGGAACGCCGTATTCAGTTCTAGAGCACTCAGTCCACCGTTCTTTTGACCCAAAAGTTATAGATATCGATCATCCTGCACACCTTTTGAATGTAGACTGCCGTACGCTGTAAGCCCTCAACACTATATGTCAATTGGAACCGATTCCACATACGCAACACATTAATTTCACTCAGTGGCATACGTCGAGTAACTTCCCTCGTTCACAAGCCATTTGCACGTAACGTGAGGATTCTGACCGGTACATTGGTCTTATTGTCCTGGCATGAAGAATTTTCGTTACTGTTCCGCAGACCCCTCTCTAATGCGTCCCTAATGGTGCTTCACGTTCAACGGAAATTCTGCAATCTATTCGAGTGTGGCATTCTACCGGAAGGTAGCGCTCGTAGTAGCTCTGCGTATATTTACAAACAATGCCAGGGGTGGCCATCCAATCGGCACTGGAACGGTCACAATAACAACACACCTGCAAGACAAATCGGGGTGATGCAACACTTTTGGTG
This sequence comes from Schistocerca cancellata, assembly GCF_023864275.1. NCBI lineage: Eukaryota > Metazoa > Arthropoda > Insecta > Orthoptera > Acrididae > Schistocerca > Schistocerca cancellata. The sequence continues at coordinate 440,076,221 of NC_064634.1, read as the reverse complement.
ATGAGTGATATTGCACATCAGCAACCTGTCCGACACAGTTTTATATCACTACCCTAACTAGAATATAAGATGTGAATCTTCAGGTTTTGGTGGCGCTAAGACTGTTCGATTAAGTTTCGGGTGTGCAGCTTCTTATATTTCGGCTGTATAACGTTCAGCCATCTTCAGAGTGAGCCGCAAGGCTGCCGCTCCAGTGCTCGCTAAGTCCCTTTATACTCGTACTCCGCGCAACAGCATGCGGCCACAGATGCAAATGCGCCAGAGACGTTGGTCGGCGGCAGAGACGTGCACAATGCGCGAGTTACATCCATGACTCCGCAGTCGATCTGTGTTGGCATGTCGATATATCATTGTGAGCTGCACAGTGACGACGTCTTTGTGAGTTTATTACACCAAGTGCCGGATTCCATGATTATCAAGGTTGAAACCACTATCTCTATTAATTAAATTGGTCGTCAAGCGAATCTCAATTGCATCCTTCACTACCGAGTCCCAAAAAGATGATGTAGTTGCCAAAATTTCGACGTTGTCATACAACATACTGTTACTAGTGTCAATACAGTGCTCTGCCACTGCCGACTTGTTAGGTTGTAAAAGTCGTGTGTACCTCCGGTGTTCTGTTTCTCGGACAGTTGTGTCCAACTCGTACTATACATCTTTCTTGGACAGTTGTGTCCAACTCGTACTGTCCAAGAAAGATGTACAGAACACCGGAGGTACACACAACTTTTGCAACCTATCATGTCGGCAGTGGCAGAGCACTGTATTGACACTGGTCACAGTATGTTGTATGACAACACCCCCTTCACTCGGCTCTGTACCAGAGTTCCACAACCGGTCCTGTCAGCTCTGCTTCATCTTGCAAGAAAGACTGGCAGCCTTTACCGCTTCTGTTAGCCGCTCGAAACCAGAGAGAATTTCTGATCCAAAGTGACACACATCATTGGTACCGACGTGAGCCACCACCTGCAGTTGGATGCACCCTGTGCTCTTCACGGTATCCGGGAGGACCGTTTCCATATCTGGAATGACTCCACCTGGTATGTACACGGAATGCACATTGGATTTCTTACCCTTCTTGTCAGCCAAGTCCCTAAGGGGTCCCATAACGCGCCTAACGTTGGAGCTCCCAATTATAAATAATCCCACCGTTTGTGACTGTCCGGATCTTGCAGGCTGAGAGGTTTCCTCTAAAACATCTGGTGCAGTGACAGTGTCAGCCACAGACAGTACCTGGCACCCGTTTGTCAGACAAACCGCAGAGGCCTTACCCTGTCGCCCAGGACCGCGTGCCACAAAGGGCGCAAATTCACCACGTGATGGGGAAACTCACATGCGTCTGTCACGTATATCACTAAATATACACACAAAGAAAAAGAAGAAAACGTAACACGTAACCACAACATCTCGAACAAAATATACAAATCATTCAATACACCAACACATCCATAGTAACAGTGGTAACAACATGAAAAGTATAAAACAGAGACTTAACATCATCATAAATCATAGCCAACAACAAAATTATCACGAGAAAATTAAAAACGTAAAATAAAAATCTCAAATAAAACCAAACAAACCCTAGGCAAAAACATAATTAGAACCAAACCTATAAAAGTAATAAAAGACAACTGAATTTCACACGTCATCTATTTATAATGGTAATTATGTAAACTTATAATATCTCTGATCCACTGTCATCTAAACTGTCGGAAAAGTATCATATCTGGAAACCAACTAAAATCCGATATATATCTGCAGTGTACACCTAGGAGAAAATAATAATTCTAAAAAAGACAGGACTTGACAGCAACGATGCTTCACATAAGGTAAAAACACCTAATGATGTATTATAGCTCTTCAGATCATAGTTAAAAGACCACTATTTTAAGATCATCGCTCACTTATGTATGTACAGAGCACCTGATGATATCAATATGCGGAAATGGGTTCATCGTGAATGACACAAAATCTAAACAATTTACATAGCAAAGTAGCCGGCTATTATTCATAATAATTTCATGTGATTGTTGTAGAAATAGTTCAAGAGCATACCAGTGCGAAATTGGTGAGTGCGACTATCTTCTTCCCGGTACAGACACTGCTCCATGCTGAGGGCTGGCGTTGTCACTGGGCTGCTGACTTCATGTAAGAGTTTTCGTCGGCGAGCGTGACGATTCTTTCGGCGAAGAGGTCGATGCTCCTGAAGAAGTGAGCTCGGTGGAACTGGAACTGAAACCGTCTATTAAACCGCGGCACGCAGCTTATATCCTGTTCCATTAAGTATCGGGTGTGCAGCCGCAAGATTTCTCCTTCTTCTTCTTATATTTCGGCTGTATAACATTCAGCCATATTCAGAGTGAGCCGCAAGACTGCCGCTCCAGTTTTTGTTCCTTTATTGTTATTTTAACACCTGTACGTTAGGTGGGCTGGCAGCAGCATCCTAAGCTGCTCTTCAGATTTAGGTCTGACAGAGAAAAAATATAAAGAAGACACATAAAAGATTGAACAAATTGGCGGGCAAAAACAGTAGACACAGAATACAAAAAACACGAGCCATTCACACTCGACGAAAAACACACAAAAAACTGTTGGCACGGCGCACAAACACTGACGAATTCGACGGCGCAGGTGAACGTAGGAGCGTGACGGCGAAGAACACGAAACACAAACACGATGGCACACACACATAAACTGATGGCGATGATCTCCGGCGCGCGAATGTCCACGTAAACGAGTGCGAGTCCAGGGACCTGCCAAGAGGGGGAAGAAGGGGTGTGGGGGAGGGAGAGGGGAGAGCAAAGATGCCAATGGCAGAGGAGACGGTAGAAGGAATGGAGGTATGGGGGTAGGAGAAGCCCAGGGGAGGAGTGGGGAGAAAGGGAGGAGGGAGGGGAGAGAAGGGAGAGAGGATGCCCATAGGAACAAGCACAGGAAGAGGGAGGGAGGATCAAAGTTGGTAGGAGGGGTAGATGGAGGGGAGGAGGGCATCATCAGGGAGGGGGAGCCGGCGGAAGCCACCTTGGGAGACGGTATGGAGAGTGGAGAGATGGAGAGCAGGTGGGACGTGGAAATACAGGCGCGGCAGTGGACAGGGGCGGGAGAGGATGGGAGAGACCAGCGGGTGAGGAGGATCGAGTCTACGGGAGGTGTAGGGGATCCGTATCTGTTCGAGGAAAACGAGGAGGTGGAGGAACAGAATAAGGTTGTACAGGATCCGTGTGGGGGAGGGGAGATGCGATAGGAGGGGCGAAGAGCATGACGTTCTAGGATCTGACGTTTCTGCGACCGTGCAGGCTGCAGGTTCCTCGACTTGCACCAAAGGGTGGTTGGGTTTCGGGTTCCGCTGAATAGGTCGGGTGTTCACCATATGCAGGAGGCGGCTACACGGGTAGCAGGGGCTGTGTAGCGTGGACTGGGAGGCTTTTAGGTTAGAGGGTCTCGGGAAAACACAAGAAGGGCTTCAGTCACAAAGGGTGCAGGCCGAACACAGGAAGAACGTAGATACAGATGCCATCGGTATAACAGTTGTAAATTGTCGTAGCTGTGTTAGGAAAGTACCAGAGCGCCAAGCGACAATAGAAATAATTGATGCTCAAATCGTTATAGGCACTGAAAACTGGCTAAAGCCAGAAATAAGTTAAGCAGAAATTTTTGCGAAGAACCTAACGGTGTTCCGAAAGGATAGGCTAAACACGGTTGGCGGTGGCGTGATTTATCTTGTCGCGAAATTGAAGTACATAGTTCCTGTGAGTTAGTATGGGCAGAGGTCACTGTTGGTAACCGGAATAAATGAATAATTGGATCCTTTTATCGACCTCCCAATTCAGATGATACAGTTGCTGACAGGTTCAAAGAAAACTTAAGTTTGATTTCAAACAAATACCCTGCTCATACGATTATAGTTGGCGGTGACTTTAATTTACCCTAGATATGTTGGCGAGAATACATGTTTAATTCCGGAGGTACGCATAAAACATCATCCGAAATTGTGCTAAACGCATTCCCTGAAAATTATTTCGAGCAGTTAGTTCATGAGCCCACGCAAATAGTAAACTTGACCTCTTAGCAACAAATAATCCTGAGTTAATAATGAGCATCAAAACGGATACAGGGATTACTGAACACAGCGTTGTCGTAGCGAGAGTGAATATTGTAATCCTGAAATCTTCCAAAAAGAAGTGAAAAATATACCTGTTCAAAAAGCAGATAAAAATTCACTTGACGCCTTCCTGAGAGACAATCTCCACTCCTTCCAAATTAATAATGTAAGTGTAGACCAGATGTGGCTTGAATTCAAAGAAATAGTATCGGCAGCAATCGAGAGATTTGTACCAAATAACAAACGACGGAGCACATCCTCCTTGGTACACAAAACGGGTCAGAGCACTGTTGCAGAAACAACGAAACAAACATGAGAAATTTAAACAGTTGTCGATCTTTTACAGAAGCTTGAAATTTAGCGCGGACTTCAGTGCTAGATGCTTATGATAGTTTACACAACGAAACTTTGTCTCTAAGGCTGGCAGAAGATCCAAAGAGATTCTGTTCGTATGTGAAGTATGCTAGCGGCAAGACACAGTCAATGCCTTCTCAGCGCGATAGCAATGGAAATACTATCGAAGACAGTGCTGCCAAAGCAGAGTTACTAAACACAGCCTTCCGAAATGGCTTCACAAAAGAAGACGAAGTAAATGTTCCAGAATTCAAATCAAGAACAGTTGCTATCATGAGTAGCGTAGAAGTAAATATCCTCGGAGTAGTGAAGCAACTTAAATCACTTAATAAAAGCAAGTCTTTTGATCCAGAATGTATACCAGTTAGGTCCCTTTCAGAGTACGCTGATGAAATAGCTCCATACTTAACAATCATATAAAACCGTTCACTCGAAGAAAAATCCGGATCCAAAGACTGGAAAGTTGCACAGGTCACACCAATATTCAAGAAAGGTAGTAGGAGTAATTCACTTAATTACAGGCCCATATCATTAATGTCGATATGCAGCAGGATTTTGGAACATATATTGTGTTCGAACATTAAGAATTACCTCGAAGAAGACGATCTATTGACACATTACTTAACCTAAATTATTCTAAGGACAAACACATACACCCATGCCCGAGGGAGGACTCGAACCTCCGCTTCTGGCGCTGCAGTCCGGAACCGCGGGACAGCTACGGTCGCAGGTTCGAATCCTGCCTCTGGCATGGGTGTGTGTGATGTCCTTAGGTTAGTTAGGTTTAAGTAGTTCTAAGTTCTAGGGGACTTATGACCTAAGATGTTGACTCCCATAGTGCTCAGAGCCATTTGACTCGAACCTCCGCCGGGATCAGCCGCACAGTCCATGACAGCAGCGCCCTAGACCGCTCGGCTATTCCCGGGCGGCGACACACAGTCAATATGGGTTTAGTAAACATTGTTGTGGTGAAACACAACTAGCTCTTTATTTGCATGAAGTGATGAGTACTACTGACAACGGATTTCACATCGATTCCGTATTTCTGGATTTTCGGAAGGCTTTTGACACTGTACCACACAAGCGGCTTGTAGTGAAATTGCGTGCTTATGGAATATTGTCGCACTTACTTGACTGGATTTGTGACTTCCAGCCAGAGAAGTCACAGTTTGTAGTAATTGATGGGAAAGTCATCGAGTAAAACCGAAGTGATTTCTGGCGTTCCAAAAGTTAGTGTTATAGGCCCTTTGCTGTTCCATATCTATATAAACGATTTGGGAGACAATCTGAGCAGCCGTCTTGTTGTTTGCAGATGACGCTGTAGTTTATCGACTACTAAAGTCATCAGGAGATCAAAATAAATTGCAAAACGATTTAAAAAAGATATCTGAATGGTGCGAAAATTGGTAATTGACCCTAAATAACGAAAAGTGTGAGGTCATCCGCATGAGTGCTAAAAGAAATTCGTTAAACACCGGTTGCTCAATAAAGCAGTCAAATTTAAAGGCAGCAAATTCAACTATATACGTAGGAATTACAATTAGGAACAACTTAAATTGGAAGGAACACAAAGAAAATGTTGTGGGGATGGCTAACCAAAGACTGCGTTTTATTGGCAGGACACTTTGAAAATGTAACAGATCCACTAAGGAGACTGCCTACACTACGCTTGTCGGTCCTCTTTTAGAATACTGCTGCGCGGTGTGGGATCCTTACCAAATAGGACTGACGGAGTACATCGAAAAAGTTCAAAGAAGGGCAGCACGTTTTGTATTATCGTGAAATATGGCAGAGAGTGTCACTGAAATTATACAGCATTTGGGCTGGACATCTTTCGTTGCGACGGAATCTTGTCACGAAATTCCAATCACCAGCTTTCTCCTCCGAATGCGAAAATATTTTGCTCACACTGGCCTAGATAGGGAGAAACGATCACCACGATAAAATAAGGGAAATCCGATCTCGTACGGAAAGATATAGGTGTTCGTACTTTCCACGTGCTATACAAGATTGGAAAAATAGGGAATTGTGAAGGTGGTTCGATGAACCATCTGCCAGACACTTAATTGTGATTTGCAGAGTATCGATGTATATGTAGATGTAGAATAACTAGTCCACGTTCGATCTCACTCATCTCTCCCGTTCTGGCCATTCTTATGCTACTGGTTCTCTACTGACTCGCCTCAGTGACATCTACTGGTCAGTTCCGCATTACATAGGGATGTACTTTTTATCAGTTAGTGTATGTGTGGTGTTAGCTGTAGCCGTCACCTGTGCCGTGCGCACGTGTCCACGTGTCCACGTGTCCATTCCGGCGCTCCGGCTCCAGCGGGGCTGAGCCGTCTGCGGGGTCGTCTCCTCGTGGCGTGGCAGGCGGCACGTGCTGATGGAGTTAGCGGCGCGCTAACTTCCGCCCCCGGGGACGCCTTATCGCATCAACGCCAGCTTTGCTCCCACCCCGCTACTCGCATCGAGCGGGATCGCGTAATGCCGAAGCCACTGCACTCGCATAACGAGCTTCAAATTGCCCTCCGACCATCCAGATACAGGTTTTCCGCAGTTTTTTTTTGATCGATGACGGCTATTTCCTTACCCATCCTTGTTCGAGCTTGTGCTCCTTCTCTAACGACGAGGTCGTCAAAGGAACATTATTACCTAATTTACCTTCCAAAGTGAAACACAGAATAAGTTTACTAAACGAGATGTTATTTCAGTGGTTAGATGTTATTTCAGTGGTTACGGAATCGAGTCGAACTTATAAATAGCTTGGTAATATGAACCCCCTTACCAGTATGACGGGGGCTGATGACCCAAACCAACCAACCAGTGTGACGTTGCACACCCTCTGTCTAGAGTGCATGCACAGATTCAGTTGGGGAGGGTGTCATAAAGCTATCGTATTGTTTTCTGAGGAAAAGTGGTCCATAACTGTTCTATCGCGTCCTGGATACTGGCCTGAGACAGAGTTGACGCTCGAGCTGGCCTCACACATGTTCTACTGAGGACGGATACGCCCACAGGAGTACCTCGACAGTACACAGACACTTCATAGAGAAACATGTCAAGTGCCAAAGGGCATTGTTCTATTGAAAAATGGCACAACGACAATGTCGCATGAGAACACAGGGTACACGTGAGGTGCCGCTGTGCGATCAAAATTCCCTCAATCACTACCAGCTGTAATCTGAGGTCAACCCGATATCTTACCACATCACGACACCAGGAGTAAAACCCCTGTGCGTTTCCAAAACATTGGAAGAATGACTTCTCCCCGGGCTTCCACCACCACCATACTCGCCGACGATGGTCATCCAGGTTAGTGGAGAACTGCCACTCATCTCTGAACACTACACGGCGCCATTCCTCAGTATTCCATTCTCCCCAGTCACGCTACCTCTCTAAAAGAATACGTGGTATTAACGAGAACCTACGAATGGGATGGTATTTCCCTAGTGCAGCTGCCGGCCATTGTGGCCGAGCGGTTGTAGGCGCTTCAGTCCGGAGCCGCGCTGCTGCTGTAGTCGCAGGTTCGAATCTTGCCTCGGGCATGGATGTGTGTGATGTCCTTAGGTTAGTTCGGGTTACGTAGTTCTAAGTATAGGGGACTGATGACCTCAGATGTTAAGTCCCATAGTGCTCAGAGCCATTTGAACCATTTGAACCCTAGTGCAGCTGCTAGTGGCATCCATCCAACGCTGATAACCGCGCAATCGAGCGCCCCAAAAACCAAATCAGACCTCCATCCAATGGTGCAGGATGAAACAGAATATTGCAGGGAGTCCATTCATTGTTCTCACGTGGCCAGCGGACAAGTGCTTTCACAGTTCTTGAGGTACAATGGGGCGATCCTCTCTCGTGGTGCCCAGGTATTGTCGATCGGAACTTTGACGTCGACCAGGCCTGCATCCACGTTCCCACACAATCCGACGTCAGGCACACATCCGAATGCTCCACAAATATGGATGTTTCACAATTCGACTAGCTAGCCTAATCGAGACCCTTAACGAGGCTCCATGCAGACTCTGTTAGGTGCTGATAGAGCTGTCTCATGTGAGTGCATGGCACCTCCGTGTCCTTCTCAGTGATCGTCACTCAATATCTGGCACTGTTTACTCCTCTTGTATTGTAACAGAACTAAACACGAAAAACACGAATATACTCAGTTGGTCGTCGTTTCACAGAGAATTGCGAGTTTAAAAACACTCTGAAAATGCGGCGAAAATCGGTCTATGTGATGTACGTGTGGAGTAAACAAATGATTACATTTTCAGAAAAATTGGATGATTTATTCAAGAGAGAAACCTTCACCAATAACACACAAAATAGACAGTGTCTACCTGAAAGAGGGTAGTGTGGTCCAAAGAGCCGCGATTTCACCACTTTTGGAATGTTGCAAGGTGTCGAAAGCACTGAAGGCCCAATGAGGAGTTGAACTAGCGATGTGGAAGTGGTTGTGTGGTGCTCTTGGGGCGTCTTGCGTAGCATGGCGTGGGCTCGGGTCATTCACATTGCGGAAAACGTGAACCAGTATTACGGATAATTCATAGTTTCTGTTACAGGCTTGTAGAGTTTGTAGAGGAGAATTAGTAGACACAATTTTTATTTGAAAACCTTATCCAGAACTGTACCGTTTTGGAAGAAGTTATAGGATGGATGAGTTTGAAAGTGGAGTCAATGATCTCTGACCTTTGAGCTTTATACGAGCCCATGGCATTGGCAAAATTTCAGGTGGGTGCATAATTCTGGGTATCTGGATATCTCTCATTCTTGTTGGTGCACTGTGTAGCTCACTCCGACAACCAATACTGAGGGTCGTTAACCAATTGTGAGTTCGGTGCCGGTGCTGTTAACTTTTCTTTTTCCAAATTTATTTTTGCATTTTGGTCAGGATAAACATTTTATGCAGAGTTCAGTTGAAAGTCTTTCCTCAAGCCGGGTAATATGTTCTTCCAAAGTACTTCAAATGAGACAGTAGTTTGAAGCATGCTTTTTCTTGTCGTCCACCGTTAACTCAGTGGTTAGGTCGTGCTAAACAGAAGTAAGGGATGGTCCCAAATAGCGGGTAGGAACAGGCTGTACTGTTTCGGGAATCCGAAATACGACGTCAGTTTATACAAACAGATATTCTGAATTTTATTCGAGATGCCTCCTTTCCAGGGTTCGAGTGACAAAGAACCTGGTCCATCAATGGGCAGGACATACCGCAGAGCTGTAACAACAGAAATGGCTGAAAATAATTTCAAAAAATGTACGATCTATCCTCGTGACGCCCGGTTTTTTTTTCTAGGGATTTTCGTCGAGCAATCTACAGAAAATGCTGATAAGGCCTCAAAAGCTACAGATCCGCCATATTGTCTACTACAGTTATTGGAATGGAAGAAATAGCTGTTCCTACTTTTGAAATCAACTCGCCTCCTCTACTTCCGCCATCAGACCCAGCTTTAACTGCAGGTAAAACAGCGGTGTTAGCGCCACCTCCCTTCTAAAAGGCTTAGGAGCAGCCTTTGTCTATAAGGAAATAGAAAGCAAGTACCAATACCATAGGAAAGACGCCAGCTTCAACAAAACCTACACCAGGGGCTTCATTTGACGCGTCTGAGAGGACGTTCAGCAACTGAGTCAATCAGAAAGACCCCGTTCGTAAGAAAGTACCAGAGAGCCACGAACCGGTAGCACCATAGTGAGGAAGACTGTGATTCAGGCCTTAATGAGATGGTGCTGAAAACCAATCATCTGAATATGAAGAGGACGAGGAGTGCATTTACTGTGATGAGCTATGGCCAACAGGTACCTCTAAAGGGACCTGAATTAAATGCGACGGTTGCTATCGCTGATGTTAAGAGCTTTCTTCAAGTTCCGACGATGAAACCGGGAAAGACTTCAAATGTGACTTCTCTATCAAAAAACACAAAGCAAACTTTTTCTTGTAATGGCTGAAACGCCTGCAGAGTAAGCAATAATTGGGCAACACTCTTTACTTTTCAAACAAGGTCTTGGTGCGAATGCAGGCCATGCTACTAATTCATGAATTTTAGAGTAAATTTTCAACCCATAATTAAGAATCCCGAAAACTACGAACTACGAACCATATTTTCCGGAGGGAAAAATGGCTCTGAGCACTATGGGACTTGACTTCTCAGGTCATCAGTCCCTTAGAACTTAGAACTACTGAAACCTAACTAACCTAAGGACATCACACAAATCCATGCCCGAGGCAGGATTCTAACCTGTGACCGTAGCGGTCGCGCGGTTCCAGATTGTAGCGCCTAGAACCGCTCGGCCACACCGCCCGGCACGGAGGGAAAACTTCCCCGCTTCAATTATTAGTCCTGCCATTACAGAATGAGAAAATATTCGGAAGATATTTGCAGCGATAGTATTTAAGTATTCTCTAGTAAGAGTGTAGCTAATTTTCCATAGTTTAAAGGCTTCTAATTCATTGGCAATCCTACATTTAAAAGCGGTATCCGAAAATAGGGTACTTTTGCCTACTAGCCGTCAGGTTATCTTCTATGTGACTAAGAATGTTTTCTTCAAAGTCGAGAGTGCGACGTGTTCGTGGAGCACTACAGGCAGTCCTCCTAGGTGCGAACGTACCAGTTTCTCGTAGCCATTGCTGGTATCGCGCGATATCGGCATGTGGTGTCATAACTACAACAGAGGCTGACGACGGCGTTCTCTTCTCACTTTGTGTGTATACTATGATGCAGAACATCAGAAAGTATCCGATCTTCGAATTCATTTTTACCGAGCGAGGTGGCGCATTGGTTAGACACTGGACTCGCATTCGGGAGGACGACGGTTCAATCCCGCTTCCGGCCATTTTGATTTAGGTTTTCCGTGATTTCCCTAAATCGCTCCAGGCAAATGCCGGGATGGTTCCTTTGAAAGGGCACGGCCGACTTCCTTCCCCATCCTTCCTTAATCTGATGAGACCGATGACCTCGCTGTCTGGTCTCCTTCCCCGAACAACCCAACCCAACCCCCCCAAATTCATTTTATATCCAAACAGTACACTTTCGGAGATGGGATACTTACCAAAACTTTATCTACTAAGTTCCTTCTACCACTCCTACAAGTCAATAATAGAAAGTATTAAACACCCTGTGTACATATGATGTCCCTCTTAAGAGTCGTAACAAGCATATTCTCTGGTGTTTCGGCATACATTTGTCACTCAGATTTTGCAGTGTGTAACTGGAGACAACCAAACAAATACTGTGCGACACATCACGCCTTTCATGTAACGCCCAGTGTCGACGGAAAACGTCGGTTTATTTCTCGGTACAAACAAAACGATTTTTAAAGCGGCGTTTTACATTTCGACAGAGTGGTGCCAAATTAATCTAACGCGGTATTAATTTTATCGATGTACATTAACAGGGTCTGTGAAACACGAAAATAACCAGGAATACAGCAGGAACTGAGCAGCACTGCCGCACGGCTGTAGCAGACGGTATCATGGAGAGCGGGTCTGGCACCTCTTGTTTTACTGTCCTTGTTCATGAAACGAGTATCGTACTAGACTAATTTTGGAGCAGCTCTGTCAATGGGTACTTAAAATTAAGGTATAAAAAATCATCTTTTTTGTAACGGGAAACAAACAAAAGTTTTCCGTCGAGATGGACGTCGCATGAGAGATAGACATGATGAACAGCATTTGTTGGGGCTGATACCAGATGCAGTTTTCGAAAGTACCCGCCGAGAAACCAGAGAAAACGGGCCTGACGACTCTTAGGAGAGAGATTATCACAGAGCTCTGACGATATTACACAAGATGTCCATTCCACAGCTAAGCTGGAACACACACACACACACACACACACACACACACACACACGCTGTAAGCAGGCTGTTTAGGTTTTCTTATCGGTAACGCCACGTAGCGCTCGGTATGAAAATCACTGGCTGTGCTGTGTGCAGTCTGTGGTTAGTTTACATTGTTGTCTGCCATTGTAGTGTTGGACAGCTGGATGTTAAAAGCGCGTAGCGTTGCGCAGTTGGTGGTGAGCCGCCAGCAGTGGTGGATGTGGGGAGAGAAATGGCGGAGTTTTGAGAGAGGGTGATCTGGACGTGTGTCTTATCAGAAACAGTACATTTGTAAGAATGGATGTCATGAACTGCTATATATGTTATGACTTTTGAACACTTTTAAGGTAAATACATTGTTTGTTCTCTATCAAAATCTTTCATTTGCTAACTATGCCTATCAGTAGTTAGTGCCTTCAGTAGTTTGAATCTTTTATTTAGCTAGCAGTATTGGCGCTCGCTGTATTGCAGTAGTTTGAGTAACGAAGATTTTTGTGAGGTAAGTGATTTGTGAAACGTATAGGTTAATTTAGTCAGGGCCATTCTCTTGTAGGGATTATTGAAAGTCAGATTGCGGTGCGCCAAAAATATTGTGTGTCAGTTTAGTGTTGACCAGAATAGGTAAAGAACGAAATGTCTGAGTACGTTCAGTTTTGCTCAGCTGTCTGAAAAGCAAATAATGTAAGAGGTTTATCAGCACAGTAATTCATTAAGTTTTTCCAAGGGGACGTTTCAACGCACACACACACACACACACACCCACGCGCGCGCACACAAGTACTTATATCTACCCAACTATACATTTTTAACATAACAGATTCAGTCTGCAGCATGCGTGACCCAGTCAGCCCTATCGCGAACTTATCTCTTAAGCTTTAAGAAAAGTTCATTAGTTTCTTGTTGTTAGGAGAGCACTGTTGCTCCACTACAGTGTGTAGGTGGGTGTACATTAAGTAACTAAGCTTACTTATCCAAAGTCCACTCAGAGTGACTGTCACATTGTTTCTGAACATTGCTGCTATTGCTTTGCGTTCATTGTAAAGTACACACACTAATGTGTTATGCAGACCAAGTTCAACAACAGAGTTTGAGTCACGCTTTAGTGCAAATCCTTTCTATTATGAAAGTGTTTGCAGTCTGCTCTGTCAAAGGGGCGCAGCGCACGTGTGTAACAACCGACTTTTCCTGGAGGCGACCTCGTCATGTTGTTTGAATCCTGCATAATTTGAGTGCACTAGAAGTTGGAAATTATTCATCAGTTCAATTGAAGTACGCCGTGGTAACGAAGTTCCATGGCTACCGGGCGAACTAATTTAGATTTGCAATATCGTGAACTTGCTTACTGTTCATAACTGTCAATTGTCAGTTGTGCCATAGGCAAGCCTTAGAATATATCTGAATAAAGAACTCGATACCAAAAAGACCACATGCTGAAGGAATAGGAACAAAGAGTGTTCATTCACGTAGTGATTTGTTTCAAAAATTCAAAGACCTTTTTTTAATTTCGAGTAGCGTTTAGACTTTAAGAGTACGGAATCTTCAGTGGATTTAATGTGGAATAATGCAGTCTTGTTTGTAATGCAGCGCCGCGCGGGATTAGCCGAGCGGTCTTGGGCGCTGCAGTCATGAACTGTGAGGCTCGTCCCGGCGGAGGTTCGAGTCCTCCTTCGGGCATGGGTGTGTGTGATTGTCCTTAGGATACTTTAGGTTAAGCAGTGTGTAAGCTTAGGGACTGATGATCTTAGCAGTTAAGTCCCATAAGATTTCACACACATTTGAACATTTTTTTTGTAATGCAGTACCTACATTTTAGAAGATACTTACGTTAATAATTTACTGCGTAAACTTATTCATGTTCTGTAGCGAAAAAAGCATTTCCTCTCATCTGGTGTTAAGATGGAGGTCGCATTATCACTTGTAAAACAACGGTACATTTCACATTACGTTCTGAGCCGTGCGTGGTTCGTGTTAGTGCCATATCTCATTTGACATCCTATGTTTCACTGTACTACCACCTCGTTACGTTAATTTCAATTTCTGGTGTCACCGAGTTGCCGCCTTGCCTGCCCGTGAGCGGCAACAGCGGCGCTTATCGATATAAGCCCTGGCGTATTTTCTTTGCTGACTGCTATTGATTCCCGGTTTTCGTGTGTTGGGAGTCAGTTCGGATCTCCAGCGAATTGGAACGCGCCTGAAGTGCAGTTCGGACCTGGCAGTCGTAGAGTTGTGACGCGGCGGAAGTCGGTCGGGTTGGAGCAGTAGTGAGGCTTGGATAGCCATGACTCGCCCGACCGTCGCCGGCACACATGACTTGAACTGGGGACGGTCTTGGTTGATCGTCGGTTGGTCGTCTTACTGGACTACGTGTATTTGCTCGCCGGTCGCTTATGGGTTGGCTGTGTGTGTCTCGACTCGTGGTTCGGCCGTGTCATTGCTCGGATACTGCTTTTAGCATTAGTTGCGTTCTTCATCCTAGTGTTTGTGAAATTGTGTGTAGTTTGTGATGTCGACTGCTCAGTTATTTTAGTGCTGTCTCCGTGCTGGTGTGTGAGCAGTCGGTCGGTTGGCGTGGAGCAGCGAGGAATTCTCCGCGCGGCGTGGTTTGGCCGAGACCGCTGGCGGTCTCTACGCAGTGACGGGTTGTGTGGGGCTGTTCCCATTGCTACGAGGTCAGTGGCTCACCGACCCTGGACACAAAAGTTGAGTTTGGATTTAATTTACCAGCAAGTCAAGACTGTTCACATTGTGCTGTTTGGTTCTCGTTGTTGGCTGTTGGGACATTCCCGCGAGCAACAACGTGTGTGTTCGAGTTGGCGAAAGCTTAGCCACCGTCCGGTGGAGCCTAAGTGTATTTGGTTATTTGCAACTGAAGTGCACCAGCGGAATTTTCTGCCTTGTGGCCGTTAACGTTCCGGTTACCTGCCCTGGCCATTGACGTAAATTTAGGCAGTGTCCTTTCCTCACCGTGTTGTCGCCTTTTAAGCTTGGATTGAACTGCCGGTTGTGTGCTGGTCGAGTGGCGCGCAAGTTACCTTGTAGGTGGGTCCATTCACTTCGGTTGGGTTGTCGTCGGGTCGGGAATGGTTGGGCTGACTGCCTGTCTCACCTAACTGAACGTAAGTATTTCAAGTGCTGGCCGACCCCCGAAACTTCTGAGCGCTGTTAGCTGCACTGCCTTTTCTTATTTTCTGTTGGGTGTATTTGTATGGCTCATAGCCAGTGGTTTTGAATTAAAGTTGCATTGTTTTTAGTGGTGTTTTAAGTCATGGGCCTTCAGCCGCTTTAAAATTAAAGTTCCTTGCTTTTCAAGTGTTAGATTGTTTGGACCTTCAGCCTGATTTAAGAAAAGGCTTTGTTGTTTAAATTTATTTTACCTTGAGTTTTAAGTCATGGGGCCTTCAGCCGTTTTTAAATTAAGGATCTTTGTCTTTCGAGCATCAGATTGTTTGGGGCCTTGAGCCTAATTAAAGATAAGCCCTTCTGCCTTGTGTTTCTTTTATTTGGTTCTACCTTGAGTCTTAAATCATGGCCCTTCAGCCGCCTTTAAAGTAAGGTTGTTGCTTTTCAAGTATTATAATTTTGGGCCTTCAGCCAAATTATAAAACTTACTTAACGTTGGACTTTCTTCCTTCTAAGTATTCTATTTGGCGTCTGAATTCTGAGTTAATGGCTTTCAGCCGTTTTTTTTATATTAAAGTGGTGTGCCCTTAAGGCATAAGATAGTGTGGCGTATTCAGCCGATAACTAAGTTCAAGAATTTGTACTGTAATGTTTGGTCAAATAAATAAAGTTATATGTGTTCGAGTGTAACTGACAGCCACTCATTTTGGCCCCTTTCCACAATTCCAACTACTTGTCCTGTCCTGCGGGTTTAGCAGGGCGTTTCACGTTCTTTTTGTCTTCTTGATTTTATTTTTCGTAAGGTAACTGCTGTAGAAACCCATTGCCGATATAGTACTAACTACAATTTTTTTATCACGAGAAAAATATGTGATTTCTGGTGGAGATATATGTTCCCTTGGTGTCTCTTTTCTTATATGTTTAGAAACTAACAAAATAACTGTTGCCAAACTAATGATTATCTTGCACAGCATACGAAACATCCTGGTGACGATTTCGCAACTGTGGTAATAATTTTGAGGAATGGTCCACATCAGTAGCACTTTTCATTTTGTTTGAAACTACGACTGGTTTACGTTGCCAAGTCCAATATCTTCGTACTTACGTATGTCAGGCGACCTAAGCGGGCACAGGACGACTATTTCTTTCAAAAGTAACAACTGTTCATTTCTGTTCTCTCTTTCTCTGAACGATTTCCTTTTTTAACTTCATGGATGTTAACATTATGTTAAGACATTTGTGACGGTGGGATCTTGGCTAATCTGGTATGGAGTTGTAGAAAGTTGAATGTGAATCTCATAGCTACCAGAGAATAATAACGAGTTCTGAGCGTTCGATTGACTGGATTGTAGGTTTCGAGGTTACTTGGAAGGCATAAAGTAAGCGTTAGAGGAAAGGGGTTGAGTGGTATTGTGCTTATGATAATCAGGATCAGTGTCTCAAAGCGCCTCAAACAAGTTGTGCAGTGCGTCCTGTGGCTTTCAGTGACCACTGTGGTTTTGCTTGTGAAATGAAATTGGAAGATAGTAGTTACGCGATCTCTTCGCGTTTTTGGAAATTTAATACGTCTTGCTGCAGCTTGTCTCCGCACGGAAGTACATCTTGTGGGCAGCACTTCATACAAAAATGGGGCAGCTACAGCTCCACTCTCCAGCGATGGACTGACCTTGCAGAGCCACGGTTGAGGATTGCTGCACAGGGTTACAGTCGTGAAGTATCCTGCTGGAAAGTGTGCTCGTTTTCATTTTATCAACAAGGTTTCCAAGATTCACTCGACGCCCCTGTAGGTCATGATGTAAGCGCATTTCAGTAAAATCAAAAACCGTGTCCTTCGAATCCATCGTCAACAGCCGGAAAGGATCCTGGTCCGTAGCCCCCCCCCCCCCTCATCCTCCCGGTGTGACTTCGACCATGAGGTACTGTCAATCCATCACCTGGCGCCTGAAACACCGCAGTAACGGATGCTTGTGTCTGCCTCGCTGAGAAGACCGCTATTGTAACTCGCGCCACGGTCTACTTTACCAACCTCTTTCACGCCGCCAACGATGACAGAGCTGTTGGAAGGAATAAACAGTGTTGGCTCTGACTGGCAAGGAAGTGACAAAGCACGACATAGAAGTGGTCTTGAAAGAAGGCCCGGATGATCTTCCTACAGAATTTTATCACGTCTTCTGGGATATCATTGAAGAAACATTCATGGACGTGGTGAATGGCATTTTTTGAGGTACAGCGTTCATGAGAAAATTTTTACAAGACCGAACCGAGCTGATACCAAAGGAACAGTTGTCGTATTGTAAATCTACGGCCCCAAACACTCCTGAACGCTGATTATAAACTTGCAGCAAGATTCAACGTGGCGAAAATGAAGCCTGTCATCTGCTCATACCAGTAACGTGGAGCCAGTCGTTGTAATGCGGTCTCGTACACTGCGCTCATTGGGCATTCCGAGAGGAATTCTATTAATTGACTTCGCCAGTGTCTTCTACCGCATCAGTAACAGCTATTTATAGTGTGTCATGGTTAAACTAGGCTTTGGTCAACATCTCCTGTAGATCACCAAGAATTTCTCCACAGGAGCGAGGTCTGAGGTGATCATTAATGGTCGGAGAACGAAGCCAGTTGCCACTCACGGTCTGTTCGGCAGGGCTACCTGTTTTCTATATTTTTCTTTGTGATTACGATTAACTCTCTGCTACAAGCCATAAGCTGCACGGCTGGCGTCGTCCCTTGAGGGCGCAGCCTCCGCTGATGTCGTCGGCATCTCCGTAGAACAAACTAATGCCATTGATTTGATTCGTCAGTTACTCAGTCAGTATAAACGCGCCTCGGATGGGGAACGCCGTAAAACAGTCCTCCTCACAATTGGCCAGCACAGAATTGACGATCTGTGACCTTGGTACCCTGTCGTGGAAGAGCTCTCGAAATTGGGGCTTAATGTTACATCATGGGTTGTAAGTGAGTAGTCTTTACTTGCGTGTGTGTTATCGTAAATACAAACCTGGGAATGTGAACTGACAGCCTAAATGTGCTACTGAGCTAAAATCCATATCACTTACACGAAATTAAAAAGAATGTTGTGTGTGTGAAAACCGATCTCATTCATATGAAAATAAATAAGCAAACGAATAATTTCAGCCTCATTAGACTTGGTCAGTGCGAACTGTATAAAAAAACAAACCAAAATGTGATGTCGACTTGTATAAGAACGTAACCTGAAACACACGGAAATTTCTGCACTGACATATGGACCTGATAAAATAAAGAAACTGACAAAACCTATATTGCGCAAAGGAAACGAAACAATCACGTATTATGAATCTCACCTGCAAAATGAAGTACTGGCAGAAACAGCAACACAGCAAGACTCCGCAACGCCAATGGAACACATGACTCAATCTTTAAGTACCGAAATTTCAGTTAGAAAGGAACTTACAAAAAAAACAATTATACACTTAAATATGAAAATTCAATTAATCTAATAACCTCCATGGTACGGTAAATTAACTCAAAAGATCAATCGATCGAATAATTATCAAAAACTTGACTGTGACAAGAGTGAAGTGGACCAACAATACAAGTCTATAAAAATAAACCTTTTACCTCATCCAACAACATCTTGTTCTTCATTTCAAAAGTTTTATATCCGTATGCTATCGAACCATTGTCCTGAGTCATCATACCTCCTCGTAATAAATTTGCAACTGGCATAGTTCCAAAAGCGCGTCCATCCATTACGCTGAACACTAAACGAAACGCCTCCCCCCCCCCTCACCTCCTCCTCCCCCTGCTGCACACCGCTGCTATCCACTACTGACTATCAAAGATTTTACCTCTCCACAGATACTGTTGCCTAACAAATGTTTCTCTGACCACAGTTCTTCAAATATATCATTTTACTTTACAAATATTAATACATCCAATAATATCATCAAAAAATAGCCATTTTACAGCTTGAAAAAAATGCAGGCACGAACCTGGCGACGAATACTTGTTGCTATAAAGGGTCTTTGCAAAATCGATACAAGTAGGACGGTTAACCTGCATTAAAAAGGGACACTAATTGTCTCCAAGGCCTGGTACGTTGCTCAAGTTCTAAGCGTATCAGAGCTTCTCGGAAGGTCAGTCTCTCAAGTCGAACATTGGCTGCTTTGAAGACACGGGATTTGTAAAGTGCCCTGGACAAGTCACTAGGTGACCTGGGGCTGGTCGACTTCGCTTTACATGCTATTTTCTCTTAATATTTCGACTGCTGTTGAGTTTTGCGTCAAGTTGTATTTTGATGTTTTCTGATGCTGAGACAAGTATTGTATCACCTTCCGTGATAGTGTAAATACACTCCTGGAAATGGAAAAAAGAACACATTGACACCGGTGTGTCAGACCCACCATACTTTCTCCGGACACTGCGAGAGGGCTGTACAAGCAATGATCACACGCACGGCACAGCGGACACACCAGGAACCGCGGTGTTGGCCGTCGAATGGCGTTAGCTGCGCAGCATTTGTGCACCACCGCCGTCAGTGTCAGCCAGTTTGCCGTGGCATACGGAGCTCCATCGCAGTCTTTAACACTGGTAGCATGCCGCGACAGCGTGGACGTGAACCGTATGTGCAGTTGACGGACTTTGAGCGAGGGCGTATAGTGGGCATGCGGGAGGCCGGGTGGACGTACCGCCGAATTGCTCAACACGTGGGGCGAGAGGTCTCCACAGTACATCGATGTTGTCGCCAGTGGTCGGCGGAAGGTGCACGTGCCCGTCGACCTGGGACCGGACCGCAGCGACGCACGGATGCACGCCAAGACCGTAGGATCGTACGCAGTGCCGTAGGGGACCGCACCGCCACTTCCCAGCAAATTAGGGACACTGTTGCTCCTGGGGTATCGGCGAGGACCATTCGCAACCGTCTCCATGAAGCTGGGCTACGGTCCCGCACACCGTTAGGCCGTCTTCCGCTCACGCCCCAACATCGTGCAGCCCGCCTCCAGTGGTGTCGCGACAGGCGTGAATGGAGGGACGATTGGAGACGTGTCGTCTTCAGCGATGAGAGCCGCTTCTGCCTTGGTGCCAATGATGGTCGTATGCGTGTTTGGCGCCGTGCAGGTGAGCGCCACAATCAGGACTGCATACGACCGAGGCACACAGGGCCAACACACGGCATCATGGTGTGGGGAGCGATCTCCTACACTGGCCGTACACCACTGGTGATCGTCGAGGGGACACTGAATAGTGCAAGGTACATCCAAACCGTCATAGAACCCATCGTTCTACCATTCCTAGACCGGCAAGGGAACTTGCTGTTCCAACAGGACAATGCACGTCCGCATGTATCCCGTGCCACCCAACGTGCTCTAGAAGGTGTAAGTCAACTACCCTGGCCAGCAAGATCTCCGGATCTGTCCCCCATTGAGCATGTTTGGGACTGGATGAAGCGTCATCTCACGCGGTCTGAACGTCCAGCACGAACGCTGGTCCAACTGAGGCGCCAGGTGGAAATGGCATGGCAAGCCGTTCCACAGGACTACATCCAGCATCTCTACGATCGTCTCCATGGGAGAATAGCAGCCTGCATTGCTGCGAAAGGTGGATATACACTGTACTAGTGCCGACATTGTGCATGCTCTGTTGCCTGTGTCTATGTGCCTGTGGTTCTGTCAGTGTGATCATGTGATGTATCTGACCCCAGGAATGTGTCAATAAAGTTTCCCCTTCCTAGGACAATGAATTCACGGTGTTCTTATTTCAATTTCCAGGAGTGTATGTATACTATTGTACTTCATAACTTACTGTGGGGCATTTTACTTTGATTGGTTCTCATATGCAGGGTGAGTCACTAACTATTGCCACCAAGAATAATTCCGAAAGTACGATAGGAGCTGAAAAGTTTGCGGGACAAATGTTGCATGGGACAACGGGGCCCATAATATGACGTTAGTTTCTTGTTGCTAGGTGAGGTCACTTCGGAGATATGAAGGTCAACTTTGTTTTTTTAAATGGGATGCTACAGTTTGGTACTTATTTTCTGATAGCGGCTATCGAGATGAATCTAATGATGTGTAACTGTAAGGTCTTTGAAGATCAACGAAGGTCACAAGATCACCCATTTGCAGAAGGTGTTGGAAGTGATGACCACTGGTATCAATGCAGTGCTGCAATCTTATTATCGGGGATTGAGTGGTGTTCCTTATCACTTAGGCACTTATCGGAGCACATGCTATGACAATTCTCTCTTGCATACCTTCGGGTGTAGTTGGAACATCTTTATAAACAATGTCTTTTACGAATCCTTACAAGAAAAAATTCTGAGGCGTCAAGTCTAGCGAACGAGCCGGCCACGACACATCTCCTCCGCGTCCAATCCAACGATTTGGGAATTGTCTCTGCAACTCATTTCTAGCCATCAGCAAAAAATGTGTCGGACACCCATCGTGTTGATACCACATTCTGTTCCTTGTTACTAAAGGTATTTCTTCCAATAACAGACCTACCATTAAGATTTCCTTCGATGAAATAGGGACCTATAATTCTGTCCTCCAGAATGCCACACCATACATTCACCAACCACGTTTTTTGGTGTGCCCCTTGCCGCAGCCAATATGGATTTTAAGTTGCTCAGTAATGCATATTATGCAAATTAACATTTCTATGGTTCGTGAATGTAGCCTCGTCAGTAAATAAAATAAAATTAATAAATGTGTCATCCCTCTGATTCTGAAGCTGAGCTCATCGGCAGAATTCAGTGCGACGCATACAATCCGTACCTGTTAATTCTTGGTGGAGACTGTTGGTAAGAATGATATTTATGGCGATGTAGAACACGAACAACACTACTTTGGCTCATGCCAGATTCCCCATTTGACTCGAACTAAAACAAGGATTTCGAACCACAGTGGTAAGAGTACCAGTTTCCGTTTCCTCGTTAGCAATTTTCTTTTGCCGGATATCTTTCCGATTCATTAAAGATCCAGTTTATCATACACATATTGAAATGTACGACGTGCAGGGTGAGTACGTTGAGGATATCTTTCAGCGTGTAATACTCTAGCTCTCACTGAATTTCGTTGCCATTCTCCATGAATGAGAAGGAATACATTATTCACATTAGCTTGATCGACGATACTAGTCTTACCTTTCTTATTGGTGTTGCATAGCGAAACTGTCGAATTGTGTTTACATTGCGTTTACATGTCAGCCGGCCGAGGTGGCCGAGTTCTAGGCGCTTCAGTCCGGAACCGCGCGACTGATACGGTCGCAGGTTCGAATCCTGCCTCGGGAATGGATGTGTGTGATGTCCTTAGGTTAGTTCGGTTTAAGTAGTTCTAAGTTCTAGGGGACTGATGACCTCAGAATTTAAGTCCCATAGTGCTCAGAGCCATTTTTTGAATCCTGCCTGGGGCATGGATGTGTGTGATTTCCTTAGGTTAGTTATGACTGATGACCGCAGATGTTGTCCCATAGTGCTTAGAGCCATTTGAACCATTTTTTTTTGTTTACATGTCAATGGCACGTATTCGGTGAATATTTACTATTTGCACGATATACGAGAGAGAATTGTCAGAGCGTGTGCTTCAATAAGTGCCGAAGTGATAAGGAACACCACGATAAGAAGATTGCAGCACTGCATTGATACCAATGGGTATCACTTCGAACACTTTCTGTAAATGGACGTTCATGCCACTTTTGTGACCTGAGTTGACCTTCAAAGGTCTTACTGTTACACGTCATTGGATTCGTCTTGATAACTGCTATCAGAAAATACCAAACTGTAGCATCCCATTAAAAAAAACACCGAAGTTGGCCTTCATATCACTGACGCGACGCTACCTAACAACAAATAACCAACGTCGTAATTTTCTTCTGCATGGGACTGGGTATTTGTGTTGTCTTCATCATTTTATCATAATTCGTGAAAGTGACAAGATAGCGCTGTGTAACGATTGGGAATTTGTACGGGCGCTATAACCGCGCAGTTGTAAAAATAATAATAAAAAAAATTGTAGAGCACTTGCCTGCGAAAGGCAAAGGTCCCGAGTTCGAGTCTCGGTCCGGCATACAGAGTTTCAATCTGCCAGGAAGTTTCACCTTTATGTACTACATGCATACTCTTTTATTATGCAGGGGTCTGAGGATGGAATGATGAAATGTCGAGAGTAAAATAAAACAATATCTTGAAGTACATGGCTGTTAGTAAATTTTATTGACATTGCCAATTACTTGACCAGCCGATGTCCCCTGGCCATGATGGACCAACAGAGATGAAATATAGGAGCGTGGAACTGCTGGTCCACCGCACAGCCACCTGGTAGGCCAGCAGCCCAGACGGATCGTGGTGGCGTGCATCGTAAACCATATGCCTTTTGTACGTGACTACTTCCTCGCCAAGAGTTACATTTTACGGACGGTCACTCACAGGTACCCTTTAATCTGACATGTTCGGACAACCACAAGTCTGCTAGCTGAAAGTTCGGTTGCATTCAATTGACTGGGAACAGGTTTTGAAGAATATCATCCACGCAGTGCTGCCATCAGATGCTCGCGTACTGTGGTACAAAGCAGTGAATAGTACATTATCAACGACCCAGCGACTCGTGGACATCAGTCGACGCGCATTAGCTGCTTGTGGAACATGTAGTGACCCTGACACAAGGGAACATCAGTTCCAGCGTCGCTCTGTCAAAACAGTGTGGGAACTGCCCCAAACAGTGGTGACATCTGTCAAGAGGACCGCTCCTGCAAATGTGACCGTTAGCAGTGTTATCCTGCCGGATTTTAAACCCTTTCCAAAGGCGAGGTTCGACTCCTCGGCCATACGGTCTGTGCCGTCATAGACGTTCAAGTAGGTGATGCGGCTTCTTACTTGGGAACAGTACCTGAAAATTAAAGAAAAATGACAAACATCGAAAAGTCTTTGCCAGCGTTTTGGTCGCTTTCCCTTTATCTTTGTTACGAGAAGGCTCTTCGCACCTGATCCTAGAATCTGCTTTCAAGAATGAAATCCAGTAGATTTTGTTTTGTTGCCCTGGAGTTACGCTAAGAGCGACCCATTTCTAGTGCTCTGAAGACCAGTGTTTCCTGTTTTGCAAAGTAGTTTTCCTTGATTTGCATGGGACTTTATCGTTCTAAGGCTTTATTTTTTTTTGTCAAGAGGACAGTTCATACTGGAGCTTCTTTTGGTTTGGAGAAGGCAAATATTTTTTAATACAAAATTGTTGCAGGATACTTTTATTTCTTCTTCGTTCGTTTCCTAGTTAGAGGTCTGGTAAAACCGTTTATTTTGGTCAGAGAAGAGCCAACAGTT
Organism: Schistocerca cancellata; assembly: GCF_023864275.1. Lineage (NCBI taxonomy): Eukaryota > Metazoa > Arthropoda > Insecta > Orthoptera > Acrididae > Schistocerca > Schistocerca cancellata. The sequence continues at coordinate 440,051,541 of NC_064634.1, read as the reverse complement.
TCAGTTTTTAATGCTGCATGAATGTGTGTGATGTCCTTAGGTTAGTTAGGTATAAGTAGTTCTAAGTCTAGGGGACTAATGACAGATGTTAAGTCCCAT